>NC_141000.1:126931455-127331455 GCF_052327205.1 Somniosus microcephalus | reverse complement strand
GACGACAACAACATTTATATAGGACCTTTAACGTAGTAAAATGTCCCAAGGCGCTTCACAGGAGCAATTACCAGACATGATTTGACACTGAGCCACAGAAGGAGATATTAGGGAGGAGCTTGGTCAAAAAGGTTGGTGTTAAGGAGCGTCTTAAAGGAGGAGAGAGAGGTTAAACAAGATAAATGTTTGAAGTAGAGGAAGAGACAGGACGATCGGGAGAGAGCAGGGCAAGTGGGATCAAATTTGGTTCGATCAGCAAAGAGCTAGCACAGATCCAATGGGCCGAAGGGCCTCGTCTTGGACTTTTCCGGCTTAACAGAAAAAAAAAATCAACCTTCCTGGCCATTGTCTGATTGGCTGGCCAGTACAGGTTGGCGTGACAAGCTCCGCCCACGTGTCCCGTGAAGTTGCGACCAGGGTCCCCCTGACGCCATTGGGACCCCGCCACCCCGATTTGGACAGGAAAGTGCCCGAGCGCTTGTATCAGGCGGGTGCGCTGGACACCTCGCGGAAAGGCTTCGGTTCCCAACTCTGGTCAGACATATTCCTGGAGGTTCCATCACATGACCTCCTTCCCCCCCCCACCCATTGGTCCATCCACCAGGCGCCACCCCCTTCCAACGGCCAATCAGAGAGGGTACAGGCTCTGTGTTACCCGATTGGATTAATCTTGACAGTGAAGCAGACTTTTTTTTTACAATTAATAACTTTAAAATGTTCAAAGAAGAATTTGTTGAATTCCGCAATGGTTTTTCTCCTGGGATTTGCTCGCAGCCGTGACCTGGAGATTAACCTCCAATTCCTGGAGACTCCAGCGGGAGCCCTGGAGGGTTGGCAACCCCTAGGTAGGCCCCTTACAAAACGGCGCCGACCTCCTCCTTAACGGGACCGTGAGGCTACCGACAGGCGCTAGAAGTGAACATTGTCACCAGTGAGTGTAAAACGGATTGAGACCATCCCCCGCCGTTCCCCGGTGCCCAATCACACTCACTTTCCAGGTGGGTCGGTGGGTCTCTGATGGCGGTCAGGGGTGGGAGTCTTGACTGATTCCCTTTCACCCACTGGTTGGGGAGGGTTTAAACTAAATTGGCAGGGGCGGGGGGGGGTGGTGCGGTGGTTGGGCACCAGCATATAGAAGTAGAAAAGAGGAATAAGGTGCAAAAAGGAGGGAGAGTGTTGGATAGTACTAGAGAAGGAAGCAGTACCATATTAGATAGGAGCAGACTAAGGAGGACTACGAGGGATACTAAGACAGGTTTGGAATGCATGTCTGTAAACGCACCAAGTGTGGTGAATAAGGTACAAGCACAATTAGCCATGTGGCAATATGATGTTGTGGCAATAATGGAAACGTGGCTTCAAAACGGTGAGGACTGGGCACTTAATATTCAAGGGTACATGGTGTTCAGAAAAGATAAGGAAGGAAAAACGGGAGGTGGTGTGGCAGTGCTGATTAGGGAAGACATTGTAGTGTTGGAAAGGGAGGATGTCCTTGAGGGGGCAAGGACAGAATCCATTTGGTTAGAGTTGAGGAGCAAAAAGGGTATGATCACGCTATTGGGGGCATTCTATAGGCCTCCAATTAGTGAGAGGGAGTTAGAGGAGCAAATCTGCAGGGAAATCGCAGAGATAATGACCAGATAATCTGTTTTAGTGATGTTGGTTGAGGGATAAATATTGGCCCAGGACACCGGGGAGAACTCCCCTGCTCTTCTTCAAATAGTGGCCGTGAGATCTTTTACGTCCACCTGAGAGAGCAGACGGGGCCTCGGTTTAACGTCTCATCCGAAAGACAGCACCTCCGACAGTGCAGCACTCCCTCAGCACTGCACTGGGAGTGTCAGCCTGGATTATGAGGCTCAAGTCTCATGGAGTGAGACTCGAACCTACGACCTTCTAGACTCAGAGGCGAGAGAGTGCTCAGTCCACTGAACCAGGTCTGACGCTGTACTAATTAACCCACCGGGGGGGCTGAGATAGGAGCTGCATTATACCATCATTCTCGATTCGGATTGTTGGTTGGAGGTGATACCATGGTGGAACGGGTCGATTTTCTTCGGGTAGGAGGTCACAGAGCCGCAGAGGCCCTCTGTGTGATTACAGTGTCATGTAACATTGTCATTACATTACTTGTGTGTCTGGAATTCAGCCGATGGGTGCAAGATATCACTCGGTCTCATTCTCCAGGGCGTAAAGTGTATTACTTTGTCGTGTGAAGGTTAGCTTTCAGATACAGGGGTTTCTCACAAGACTGTGGGGTAGAAATTCGTGTCGGGGGGAGGGTAGCGTGAAACAGGCAGCATCGGATTGGGCGGCCGTTATATGCATGGCCTGATATTGAGCTCTAGTGACTGCACTGGAACTGAATAGCAGGCGCTGTGTATAGTGGGAGGCCGGTCTGATACCCCTTGTGGCTCTCTCAGTAGCTCAGTATTTAAATGCGCTGTCCGGTGTGGGCACTGACTCGTACGCACCAGGAAACCCCCGGGTTTGACACCCAGTCTGTGCTGAATTAACCTATCTATCCTTGGCCCCCCCCCCCTCCTATTTCTCGTCTACATGCTGCCCCTCGGAGACATCATCTGAAAATGTAACATCAGTTTCCACATGTACGCTGACGGCGCCCAGCTCTACCTCACCACCACCTCTCTCGACCCCTGCACTGCCCCTGATTTGTCACGCTGCTTGTCTGACATCCAGTTCTGGATGAGCAGAAATTTCTTCCAACTAAATATTGGGAAGACCGAAGCCATTGTCTTCGGTCCCCGCCACAAACTCTGTTCCCGAGCCGCCGACTCCACCCCTCTCCTTAGCATCTGTCTGAGGCTGAACCAGACTGTTCACAACCTTGGTGTCGTACCTGAGCCTGAGCTGATCTTCCGACCCCCATATCCGCTCCATCACTTCCATCTCCATAACATCGCCCGTCTCCGCCCCTGCCTCAGCTCATCCGCTGCTGAAACCCTCATACATGCCTTTATTACCTCCCGACTCGACTAGTCCAATACTCTCCTGGACGGCCTCCCAACTTCCATCCTCCATAAACATGAGCTCCTCCAAAACGCTGCTGCCCCGTGTCCTAACTCACACCAAGTCCCGTTCACCCCTCACCCCGTGCTCACTGCCCCGTGTCCTAACTCACACCCAGTCCCGTTCACCCATCACCCCCTGTGCTCACTGCCCCGTGTCCTAACTCTCACCCAGTCCTGTTCACCCATCCCCCCCGTGCTCACTGCCCCGTGTCCTAACTCACACCCAGTCCCGTTCACCCATCACCCCCTGTGCTCACTGCCCCGTGTCCTAACTCGCACCAAGTCCCGTTCACCCCTCACCCTCTGTGCTCACTGCCCCGTGTCCTAACTCACACCCAGTCCCGTTCACCCATCACCCCCTGTGCTCACTGCCCCGTGTCCTAACTCACACCCAGTCCCGTTCACCCATCACCCCCTGTGCTCACTGCCCCGTGTCCTAACTCACACCCAGTCCTGTTCACCCATCACCCACTGTGCTCACTGCCCCGTGTCCTAACTCACACCCAGTCCCATTCACCCATCACCCCCTGTGCTCACTGCCCCGTGTCCTAACTCGCACCAAGTCCCGTTCACCCCTCACCCCCCCTGTGCTCACTGCCCCGTGTCCTAACTCACACCCAGTCCCGTTCACCCATCACCCTCTGTGCTCACTGCCCCGTGTCCTAACTCACACCCAGTCCCGTTCACCCATCACCCCCTGTGCTCACAGCCCCGTGTCCTAACTCACACCCAGTCCCGTTCACCCATCACCCTCTGTGCTCACTGCCCCGTGTCCTAACTCACACCCAGTCCCGTTCACCCATCACCCCCTGTGCTCACTGCCCCGTGTCCTAACTCACACCCAGTCCCGTTCACCCATCACCCCCTGTGCTCGCTGCCCCGTGTCCTAACTCACACCCAGTCCCGTTCACCCATCACCCCCTGTGCTCACTGCCCCATGTCCTAACTCACACCCAGTCCCGTTCACCCATCACCCCCTGTGCTCGCTGACCCGTGTCCTAACTCACACCCAGTCCCGTTCACCCATCACCCCCTGTGCTCACTGCCCCGTGTCCTAACTCACACCCAGTCCCGTTCACCCATCACCCCCTGTGCTCACTGCCCCGTGTCCTAACTCACACCCAGTCCCGTTCACCCATCACCCCCTGTGCTCACTGCCCCGTGTCCTAACTCGCACCCAGTCCCGTTCACCCATCACCCCCTGTGCTCACTGCCCCGTGTCCTAACTCGCACCCAGTCCCGGTCACCCATCACCCCCTGTGCTCACTCCCCCGTGTCCTAACTCGCACCCAGTCCCGGTCACCCATCACCCCCAGTGCTCACTGCCCCGTGTCCTAACTCACACCCAGTCCCGTTCACCCATCACCCCCTGTGCTCACTGCCCCGTGTCCTAACTCACACCCAGTCCCGTTCACCCATCACCCCCTGTGCTCACTGCCCCGTGTCCTAACTCACACCCAGTCCCGTTCACCCATCACCCCCTGTGCTCACTGCCCCGTGTCCTAACTCACACCCAGTCCCGTTCACCCATCACCTCCTGTGCTCACTGCCCCGTGTCCTAACTCACACCAAGTCCCGTTCACCCATCACCCCCCTGTGCTCACTGCCCCGTGTCCTAACTCACACCCAGTCCCGTTCACCCATCACCCGCTGTGCTCACTGCCCCGTGTCCTAACTCACACCAAGTCCCGTTCACCCATCACCCCCTGTGCTCACTGCCCCGTGTCCTAACTCGCACCCAGTCCCGGTCACCCATCACCCCCAGTGCTCACTGCCCCGTGTCCTAACTCACACCCAGTCCCGTTCACCCATCACCCCCTGTGCTCACTGCCCCGTGTCCTAACTCACACCCAGTCCCGTTCACCCATCACCCCCTGTGCTCACTGCCCCGTGTCCTAACTCACACCCAGTCCCGTTCACCCATCACCCCCTGTGCTCACTGCCCCGTGTCCTAACTCACACCCAGTCCCGTTCACCCATCACCCCCTGTGCTCACTGCCCCGTGTCCTAACTCACACCCAGTCCCGTTCACCCATCACCCCCTGTGCTCACTGCCCCGTGTCCTAACTCACACCAAGTCCCGTTCACCCATCACCCCCCTGTGCTCACTGCCCCGTGTCCTAACTCACACCCAGTCCCGTTCACCCATCACCCCCTGTGCTCACTGCCCCGTGTCCTAACTCACACCAAGTCCCGTTCACCCATCACCCCCTGTGCTCACTGCCCCGTGTACTAACTCACACCCAGTCCCGTTCACCCCTCACCCGCTGTGCTCACTGCCCCGTGTCCTAACTCGCACCCAGTCCCGTTCACCCATCGCCCCCTGTGCTCACTGCCCCGTGTCCTAACCCGCACCAAGCCCCGTTCACCCATCACCCCCTGTGCTCACTGCCCCGTATCCTAACTCGCACCAAGTCCTGTTCACCCATCACCCCCTGTGCTCACAGCCCCGTGTCCTAACTCGCACCCAGTCCCGTTCACCCATCACCCCCTGTGCTCACTGCCCCGTGTCCTAACTCACACCAAGTCCCGTTCACCCATCACCCCCTGTGCTCACTGCCCCGTGTCCTAACTCGCACCCAGTCCCGTTCACCCATCACCCCCTGTGCTCACTGCCCCGTGTCCTAACTCGCACCCAGTCCCGTTCACCCCTCACCCCCTGTTCTCACTGCCCCGTGTCCTAACTCGCACCCAGTCCCGTTCATCCATCGCCCCCCGTGCTCACTGCCCCATGTCCTAACTCACACCCAGTCCCGTTCACCCAACACCCCCTGCGCTCACCGCCCCGTGTCCTAACTCGCACCGAGTCCCGTTCACCCATCACCCCCTGTGCTCACAGCCCCGTGTCCTAACTCGCACCAAGTCCCGTTCACCCCTCACCCCCTGTGCTCGCTGCCCCGTGTCCTAACTCGCACCAAGTCCCGTTCACCCCTCACCCCCTGTGCTCGCTGCCCCGTGTCCTAACTCACACCCAGTCCCGTTCACCCATCACCCCCTGTGCTCGCTGCCCCGTGTCCTAACTCACACCCAGTCCCGTTCACCCATCACCCCCTGTGCTCACTGCCCCGTGTCCTAACTCACACCCAGTCCCGTTCACCCATCACCCCCTGTGCTCACTGCCCCGTGTCCTAACTCACACCCAGTCCCGTTCACCCATCACCCCCTGTGCTCACTGCCCGTGTCCTAACTCACACCCAGTCCCGTTCACCCATTACCCCCTGTGCTCACTGCCCCGTGTCCTAACTCACACCCAGTCCCGTTCACCCATCACCCCCTGTGCTCACTGCCCCGTGTCCTAACTCGCACCCAGTCCCGTTCACCCATCACCCCCTGTGCTCACTGCCCCGTGTCCTAACTCACACCCAGTCCCGTTCACCCATCACTCCCTGTGCTCACTGCCCCGTGTCCTAACTCACACCCAGTCCCGTTCACCCATCACTCCCTGTGCTCACTGCCCCGTGTCCTAACTCGCACCCAGTCCCGTTCACCCATCACCCCCTGTGCTCACAGCCCCGTGTCCTAACTCGCACCAAGTCCCGTTCACCCATCACCCCCTGTGCTCACAGCCCCGTGTCCTAACTCACACCCAGCCCCGTTCACCCATCACCCCCTGTGCTCACTGCCCCGTGTCCTAACTCGCACCCAGTCCCGTTCACCCATCACCCCCTGTGCTCACTGCCCCGTGTCCTAACTCACACCGAGTCCCGTTCACCCATCACCCCCTGTGCTCACTGCCCCGTGTCCTAACTCGCACCAAGTCCTGTTCACCCATCACCCCCTGTGCTCACCGCCCCTGTCCTAACTCGCACCAAGTCCCGTTCACCCATCACCCCCTGTGCTCACTGCCCCGTGTCCTAACTCGCACCGAGTCCTGTTCACCCATCACCCCCTGTGCTCACTGCCCCGTGTCCTAACTCACAGCAAGCCCCGTTCACCCATTAGCCCCTGTGCTCACTGCCCCGTGTCCTAACTCGCACCCAGTCCTGTTCACCCATCACCCCCTGTGCTCACTGCCCCGTGTCCTAACTCGCACCGAGTCCTGTTCACCCATCACCCCCTGTGCTCACTGCCCCGTGTCCTAACTTGCACCAAGTCCTGTTCACCCATCACCCCCTGTGCTCGCTGACCTACATTGGCTCCTGATCCCTGAACGCCACAATTTTAAAATTCTCATCCTTGTGTTCAAATCCCTCCATAGCCTCGCCCCTCCCTATCTCTGTAACCTCTTCCAGCCCCATAACCATCCGAGATCTCTGTGCTCCTCCGATTCGGGCCTCTTGTGCACCCCCGATTTCCATCGCCCCGCCATTGGCGGCTGTGCCTTCAGCTGCCTGGACCCTAAGCTCTGGAATTCCCTCCCTAAACCTCTCCGCCTCTCTTTCCTCCTTTAAGATGCTCCGTAAAACCTACCTCTTTGACCAAGCTTTTGGTCACCTGCTCTAATATCTCCTTATGTGGGTCAGTGTCAATTGGTGTTTGATAACCGCTCCTGTGAAGCACCTTGGGATGTTTTACTTTGTTAAAGGCGCTATATAAATACAAGTTGTTTTTGTTGATCTCAGCCTGGGTCAGTAGTGGATCTGCTGCAGTTGCCCTCAACACCTCTAGTTTGAAGAGGGGGTATAACCCATGTGTGTGTGCTGGAACCGGCTGTGAAGAGTCCTCTGACAGTCCAATACTCACTCTCTAGGCTGACACATAAGGAATAGGTACTTACTTGGGGTATGAAGGGATCAATTTACACCCACGCAACTGTACCGCAGTATAAGTCAGTGCCTTCAGAAGAGGAATTGCATTTCTATAGCAGCTTTTACCACCTCAGGACGTCCCAAAGCGCTTTACAGCTAATTAAGTACTTTTTTGAAGTGTAGTCACTGTTGTAATGTGGGAAACGCAGCAACCAATTTGCGCACAGCAAGCTCCCACAAACAGCAATGTGATAATGACCAGATAATCTGTTTCAGTGATGTTGGTTGAGGGATAAATATTGGCCCCAGGACACCGGGGGAGAACGACCCTGCTCCTCTTCCAAATAATGGCTGTGGGTTCCTGTACATCCACCTGAGAAGGCAGACAGGGACCTCAGTGCAACGTCTCATCCAAAAGACGGCACCTCTGACAGTGCAGCACTCCCTCAGTACCGCACTGGGAGGGTCGGCCTAGATTACTTGCTCAAGACCATGGAATTGGAATTGGGCCCTCGATCTTCGGACTTAAAAGCGGGAGAAAGTGCTGCCCACTGAGCCACAGCTGATGCTTGAGAAGCAAGAAATCATTGAGAGATTACATTGCAATCATCTGACCCTCGGATATTGTCACTGATTAGTCCGACCGAGGGAATCAAGTATAAAGCTTTCAAAGTCATTTTTACTTCTGATGTGTTCAATTCTGGGCACCGCAGATTAGGCAGGATGTCAAGGGCTTAGCGGGCACAGAGGAGATTTACTAGAATGGTACAAGGGGTGAAAGACTTCAGTTATGTGGAGAGACTGGAGAAGCTGTTGGCCATTATTACAAGGGGGTTGGAGTATAAGAGTAAGGAAGTCTTGCTACAATTGTACAGGGCCTTGGTGAGACCACACCTGGAGTACTGGGCACAGTTTTGGTCTCCTTATCTAAGGAAGGATATACTTGCCTTGGAGGCGGTGCAACGAAGGTTCACAAGATTGATCCCTGGGATGAGAGGGCTGTCCTATGAGGAGAGATTGAGTAGATTGGGCCGATACTCTCTGGGGTTTAGAAGAATGAGAGGTGATCTCATTGAAACATACAAGATTCTGAGGGGGATTGACAGGGTAGATGCTGAGAGGTTGTTTCCCCTGGCTGGAGAGTCTAGAACTAGGGGACATAGTCTCAGGATAAGGGGTCGGCTATTTAAGACTGAGATGAGGAGGAATTTCTTCACTCAGAGGGTTGTGAATCTTTGGAATTCTCTGCCCCAGAGGGCTGTGGATGCTGAGTTGTTGAGTATATTCAAGGCGGAGATTGATAGATTTTTGGACTCTAGGGGAATCAAGGGATGTGGGGATCGGGCGGGAAAGTGGAGTTGAGGTCGAAGATCAGCCATGATCTTATTGAATGGCGGAGCAGGCTCGAAGGGCCTTATGGCCGACTCCGGCTCTTATTTATGTTCTTATATTCTTAAGCTGGGGTTGTTCTCCTTAGAGCAGAGACGGTTAAGGGGAGATTTGATAGAGGTGTTCAAAATCATGAAGGGTTTTGATAGAGTAAATAAGGAGAAAGTGGCAGGAGGGTCGGTAACCAGAGGACACGGATTTAAGGTAACTGGCAAAAGAACCAGAGGGGAGATGAGATTTTTTTTACGCAGCGAGTTGTTGTGATCTGGAACGCGCTGCCTGAAAGGGCGGTGGAAGCAGATTCAATAGTGACTTTCAAAAGGGGAATTGGATAAATAATTGAAAAGGAAAAATTTGCAGGGCTGTGGGGAAAGAGCAGGACTAATTGGAGAGCTCGTTCAAAGAGTCGGTACAGGCACGATGGGCCGAATGGCCGCCTTCTGTGCTGTATGATTCTATGAATCTTTCGGGTTTTATGAATTGAAACCCACACAAAGTCCCATTGTACATTCCTGGCAGACAAGCCTCTACTCTGGCATCTGTTATATCCGTCTGGTTCTTTTTAACAAAGGATTTCAGTCCATTGAGACCGTTCAGTGAAAGACTGGAGCCGGTTTATATGAAATAAAAAAACAGAAAATGCTGGAAACACTCCGCAGGTCCGGCAGCATCTGTGGAGAGAGAAACAGAGTTAACGCTTCAGGTCGATGACCCTTCGTCAGAACCGGCTTATAGGAAGTTATATAATTCAGTGAAGTTGAAGAGATTGCGTACTATAGAGGGAACTAAACTAAGAGGAGGCGAGAGTCAGGGCAAAAACGGTCGGAATCAACCGCTGGGCTCGTCCCGCCTCTCAGTGGGTGAAATCTTTTCCCTCAGTGAGGCGCCAAGACCCTTGGACAGTCTGCCGACACTTGAGGAGACGACGGAAGGAGTTGGTGCAATCTCGCTCTCTTGTTGGTTGGGATTAGCGGGACCTTCGCACGTCAAACCATCCAGACTCTGCCCGAATGAAGCATGCCCTGGATCTTACCCGAGCCTGCCCGTGTCAGAGTCTGTCTGTTTGGAAGTCTGGAATGAGGGATAAAAAGGGCATTAAAACAAAAGAAAGACTTGTGGTTATATCATAGAATTTTACAGCACAGAAGGGAACCATTCGGCCCATCGTGCCTGTGCCAGCTCTTTGAAAAATGTATCCGATAGAGCGCCTGTCACGGCCTCAGGACGTCCCAGCGCGCTTTACAGCCAATGAAGTACTTTTTGGAGTGTAGTCACTGTTGTAATGTAGGAAACGCGGCAGCCAATTTGTACACAGCAAGCTCCCACAAACAGCAATGTGATAATGACCAGATCATCTGTTTCAGTGATGTTGGTTGAGGGATAAATATTGGCCCCAGGACCCCGGGGCTAATAGTGGCCGTGGGATCTTTTACATCCACCCGAGAGGGTAGAGGGGGCCTCTGATTAACGTCTCATCCAAAAGACGGCCCCTCCGACAGTGCAGCGCCCCCTCAGCACTGCACTGGAGTGTCAGCCTAGATTATGGGCTCAAGTCTCTGGAGTGGGGCTTGAACCCATGACTTTCTGACTCGGAGGCGAGAGTGCTGCCCACTGAGCCACGGCCGACACTATATTGGTCACTTATGTTGACAATTCCATGTTTGTACCCCACAGAATCCAATGGGGTTGGCACGGGGCATATTGAGGCTATGAGACCCAGTTCCATGCAGTGCAGGCGGGTGGGCTTTGGGGGTCTTGTATTGTTCCGCTCATTTTCTTCTCCAGCTGCCCGAATGCGTTGCCTCCATCACTGCTCCGTTCTATGACTGTCAGTAGTCCTCATCATAGGGAAGCAAACGCTGGTGTCTGTAAATGTGGCTATGAATTGTCTGATTGTCGTAAAGACCCAACTGGTTCACTCATGTTATTTACAACAACAACAGTAAGAACAACTTGTATTTATACAGCGCCTTTAACATAGTAAAAACATCCCAAGGCGCTTCACATCACAGGAGCGATGATCAGACAAAACTTGACACCGAGCCACACGTGAATATTGAATGTTAAATGTCTTAATCAAAATGTACACTCTCGGGAGCCGCAAGCCTACATTTCGTTGTACTGCACTTGTGCACTAACAATGACAATAAAGTTGATTATTATTATTATTATTATTATAAGGTGATATTAGGACAAGTGCTTGGTCAGAGAGGTAGGTTTTAAAGACTGTCCTAAAAGACAAGAGAGACGCGGAGAGGTTTAGGGAGGGAATTCCAGAGCTTAGGGCCCAGGCAGCTGAAGGCACGGCCGCCAATGGTGGAGCAATTCTAATCAGGGATGCTCAAGAGGCCAGAATGGGAGGAGCGCAGATATCTCGGAGGGTTGTGGGGCTGGAGGAGGTTTCAGATATAGGGAGGGGCGAGGGTTAATAAAGAGCCTGAATTCACTGTGCTGCGATCAGCAGCTATGAGACCCCATGATAAAAGGTCAACTTGTAAATGTTGCCAAGGAGGATGAGCGGAGGCTTCATCGCAGTGAAGGTTTGGTGACCTTTCCAGGAACCCCTCAGTAGTGAGGCAGCCCTCGCACACAGTTCTCAGAGTTTAAGAATGTGTCTGCAAAACACTGTGTGGTTTTTTTTTTGAGAGTCCTACTCTTGTTTTGAACCTTGACAACAGCTGGATAATTGAGAAACCCAAGCCAAGGCCCAAGTTGATACTGCAGGAGAAGCCAAGACCACCAAGAGCAGGAGAGAATACGAGTTAAACCGAGAATCAGTGGGGTTTTTTATTCGTTCACGGGATGTGGGCGTCACTGGCAAGGCCAGCATTTATTGCCCATCCCTAGTTGCCCTTGAGAAGGTGGTGGTGAGCCGCCTTCTTGAACCGCTGCAGTCCGTGCGGTGAAGGTGCTCCCACAGTGCTGTTAGGGAGGGAGTGCCAGGATTTTGACCCAGCGACGATGAAGGATTGGCGATATGTTTCCAAGTCAGGATGGTGTGTGACTTGGAGGTGATGGTTAGGTGATGCCACAACTCTCTTGTTCCCACCTAGCTCCAAGTTGCCTGTCCCACAAGCAGTTCCTCCTCCCCCCAGCATCTCTCGCTGTGTTGAAATCAGAGGGGCGGTTCTACGATCTTGCGTAGGGAACCACACTTTCAGGGAGCTCAGGTCCAAAAGTCAGGACCACCCTGTTGTAAAGAAAGATTTGCATTTCTATAGCGCCTTTCACGACCTCGGGATGTCTCAAAACGCTTCACAGCCAGTGAAGTACTTTTTGAAGTGTAGTCAGTGTTGTAATGTAGGAAACGCAGCAGCCAATTTGCGCACAGCAAGATCCCACAAACAGCAATGTGATAATGGCCAGATAATCTGTTTTAGTGATGTTGGTTGAGGGATAAATATTGGCCCTAGAACACCGGGGGAGAGCTCCCCTGCTCTTCTTCAAAATAGTGGCCGTGAGATCATTTACATCCACCTGAGAGATGGTTTAACGTCTGATTCGAAAGACGGCACCTCTGACAGTGCAGCGCCGAGAGGGAGAGAGAGGGACTGGGGAGAGAGAGAGAGACGGAGAGAGAGGGAGGGACTGGGAAAGATGGAGAGAGGGAGGAATGGAGCGAGGGTGGGACTGGGGAGCGGGAGGAACGGAGAGGGTAGGAAAGGAGAGAGGGAGTGTAATATATGTGTGTAGAACAAATGAAGGACAGAGACGCGATGAGCTGCCAGTCCATGTGCTTGTTTACTAGGCCAGAGCAAACTGAGCATGCTCATACTAAACCATGTGACAAACCATGTGATAATACATTACACTGCTTTCCCCATTAAAACAATGTAAGTATTCCCCTCGCAAATACAACATAACTATGGCCCCACCTTTCCCAGCATTACATGTACCACATAACAAAAACTCCCAGCTGTTTTTCTTTTAAATGAACTACAAATCCAGTTTAATAACAGGTTTGCAGAGCCTTCCTGATCTCCTTACAGAAGGTTTTGGTGTTGAACCAATTTTCGGGCTGTTTTGTTTTGGTTCCGAACTCAAAGATGATCCTGTTTCTATCTCAGACTTGTGTGAACCTGGTACTTCAGTTACTGAAGTCTGAACTGAGTCAGACTCATGTATGTGTTCATGATCAAGTGATTCAAGATCACTGTCCAATCCAGGCCAGTAAACAAAACTTCTTGCAATTAATTTCATACTGACGATCCCTGGATGTTCAGTATGAAGTTCGGCCAGAATTCTATCTCTCAAAGAAGTAGGTACCAGCACTCTGTTTCCCCACTTGATACAACCTTGCTCACAGGACAATTCAGTACGATGGTTATGAAATGGTTTCAATTCTGTGTCCAGACACTGATCAGTCCATCCAACCAAGGTGTGTTCATACACTCTTTTCAGTACTGAGTCCTTTTGAGTCTCATCTGCAATCTCAGTTGCATTCACGGGAACGTCTTTGTCAACTGCACCTAGTGTGAAATTAGCACCTTCACTCCCAACACACGAGTCTTCATGTGGCAACCTGGACAAGGCATCTGCGATTGCATTTTGCTTTGAACTGCGATATTCAATCGTGTAGTCAGAGATACTGAGAGGTTGTTTCCCCTGGCTGGAGTGTCTAGAACTAGGGGTCACAGTCTCAGGATAAGGGGTCGGCCATTTAGGACTGAGATGAGGAGGAATTTCTTCACTCAGAGGGTTGTGAATCCTTGGAATTCTCTGTCCCAGAGGGCTATGGATGCTGAGTCTTTGAGTATATTCAAGGCTGAGATCGATAGATTTTTGGACTCTAGGGGAATCAAGGGATTTGGAGATCGGGCGGGAAAGTGGAGTTGAGGTCGATGATCAGCCATGATCTTATTGAATGGCGGAGCAGGCTCGAGGGGCCGAATGGCCGACTCCTGCTCCTAATTCTTATGTTCTTAACACTGCCCAACGTTGCATTCTTGATGCGGCCATTGCAGGGACGGCAGATTTGGGCCCCAATATTGCTCGGAGCAGTTTGTGATCGGTTATCAGGATAAACTTTCTGCCGATCAGGAACTGTTGGAATTTCTTGATTCCAAACACTATGGCGAGTGCTTTCTCTTCAATTTGCGCGTAGTTTCTTTCGCTCTTTGTGAGGGTTTGTGATGCGAACGCGATTGTTTTCTCTTGGCCGTCATCTATTACGTGGCTTATGACAGCTCCCACACCGTAGCTGGAAGCATCGCACGCTAACTTAAGCTCACACTCTGTGTCATAGTGCACAAGTAGAGCATCGCTAGAGAGACTTTTCTTACAAGCGTCGTAAGCTTCCTGTTGTGTTTTCGTCCACTTCCACTGGACATCCTTCTTGAGGAGCTCGTGCAATGGAGCTAACATGGTCGCTAACTCAGGTAAGAAACGTGCGTAGTACTTGACCATTCCAAGGAAAGATCTTAACTCAGACACGTTCTGTGGCTTTGGAGCATTAATGACAGCATCAACCTTTTCCTTCACTGGTTGCAATCCATTTGCATCAACTGTCAGACCAAGGTACACAACCTCGGGCTGCACAAAAGCACATTTGCTCCTTTTCACTTTGACATTGTGGGAATTCAACCTTTGAAGCACTAAATCTAACACTTCTAGATTTTCTTCCTCATTGCTTGTTGCGATCAGCACATTGTCTTGATTGCATAAACAATTTGGAACTCCTTGCAAAATCTTATCCATCGTAGCCTGGAAGATTTTGAGGGAGGACTTTACACCATACGGCAGCTCGGTGTATGAGTACAGTCCCTTGTGTGTGTTGATAGTGAGATACTGTTGACTCTCTTTGTCAACATTCAGCTGAGCGTAAGCGTGCGACAGGTCAAGCTTAGAGAAAGCCTTTGACCCTGAGAGTGCTGCATACAAATCTTGTGATGTAGGTAACGGGTACTGCTCATCGTCAACTGCTTGGCTGATAGTAACTTTGTAGTCACCGCACAAGCGTACAGTTTGTCTGCTTTGGACAACACCACAATCGGGGTAGCCCATTCACTGTTGTCAGTTTTTACTGGCACTCCGTTCTCTCTCAGTTTCTCTAGCTCTTCCTCCACCTGACTTTTCAACGCATAGGGGACCGGCCTTGCCTTACAATAGACAGGCTTCACGTTGGACTTGATGTGAATATGGGCGTCATACCCAGTGAGGCCCTCATAACTGTCTGAGAACATGGTTTTATACTTGTTCAGCATTGTGTCGAGTCGTTTCTTTGAAGCATCGACACTGAAGATATTTTTCTAGTCTAGTTTTAACTTTCTCAACCAGTCTTTGCCCATGAGGGTTGGCCTGTTGTTGTAACTCACTACAATAATAGGCAGCTTTACTGACTGGCCATTGTGCTGAACTGTACATTCCATTTGTCCACATGTCTCATGATAGACCAGTCCGCCGCTGTGTCGATACACATATCAATATATTGTATGGAAGTCTTTCTCACGACTGTTAGCATTGCCGCTAGTGACATAGATACTCTAAATGCCGAGTTCTTCAACATCAGGTTTGTTCACTTCAATATTGTAAACTCCTCCCTTTTGTTGTTGCTGCTTTGCATTGCCACTAGAATGGTTTTTACTTCCTACTTTCGATCTAACTCTGCAAGCTGTTGAAATATGGCCTTGCTTCTGGCAGTGAAATCACTTCACATTCCTGTATTGGCAGGACTGTGGTGAGTGATTTCCATTGCAGCGATAACAATTCACTGACCTGTTCTCACTGACTTGCTTTTGATTCAGTCTCACAGCTTTAGGTTTGGCGGTGGCTTTGTGACTGTAGACCTCAGCTGCACTAGTCATTGAGTTTTACAGAGCTCCCTAGCATTCTTAGATGCCATCTCCATAGATGGGACAATTTTGCATGCTATGTCAAACGTTAGGTTCAGAGTGTTCAGTAACATGGACTGTGTGCGCTCATCCACCAGTCCACACACAAACTTATCTCACAACGCACGATCCAACACTGTGCTGAAGTTACAATGCAAAGACAGGCTTTTAAGAGCGACAATGTCCTCACTGATGGTTTCACTTTGTTTTTGGTTTCTGGTACCAAACTTATAGCTCTCTGCTATTTCTAACGGCTTTGGGTTGAAATTGTCCTCGAGTTTCTCGAAAATGTCTTCAAACGATGCATCCTTCGCTTTCCCTGGCGCGGGTAGGTTTGTCAATGTTCTGTAGACATCGAGCTCGGTCATATAAGAGGTTTCCGATGAATCCTGTAGGCGCGGCCATGATTGTCCCGATCCCGTCGAACAGTGACTCAGCACGCTACCCTGTTGCTGTGTATACATACACGCGAAGGCGAAACACAGACGATTCTGCATCAGCATTAACAGTAAAACATCGCAAAAATTCAGTTTAGGTGTCACAAATTCACCGTAAACTTGTCCACTCGAAGGTTGAACACTGTGTCCTTCCATGATCCCTAAAAATGGCTTTGGGATCCCATCCTCGTCGCCAAGATGTAATATATGTGGGTAGAACAAATCAAGGCCAGAGAAACGATGAGCTGCTAGTACATGCGCTTGTTTATTAGTCCAGAGCAAACTGAGCATGCTCATACTAAGTCAACATGGATTTACAAAAGGTGAATCGTGCTTGACTAATCTACTGGAATTTTTTGAGGATGTAACTAGTAAAATAGATAAGGGAGAACCAGTAGATGTGGTGTATTTGGACTTTCAGAAGGCTTTCGATAAGGTCCCACATAAGAGATTAGCGTGTAAAGTTAAGGCACATGGGATTGGGGGCAAGGTATTGACTTGGACAGAGAACTGGTTGGCAGATAGAAAGCAAAGAGTTGGAATAAACGGGTCTTTTTCCGAGTGGCAGGCAGTGACTAGTGGGGTACCGCAGGGATAGGTCCTTGGACCCCAGCTATTCACAATATATATTAATGATCTAGACAAGGGAACTAGATGTAATATCTCCAAATTTGCAGACGACACAAAGCTGGGTGGTCGTGTGTGTTGTGAGGAGGTTGCCGAGAAACTACAGGATGATTTGGACAGGTTGGGTGATTGGGCAGAAGCATGGCAGATGCAATATAATGTGGATAAATGTGAGGTTATCCACTTTGGTGGCAAAAACAGGAAGGCAGATTATTATCTGAATGGCAATAGATTGGGAGAAGGGGAAGTGCAACGAGACCTGGGTGTCCTTGTGCACCAGTCGCTGAAGGTAAGCATGCAGGTGCAGCAGGCAGTTAAGAAGGCAAATAGTATGTTGGCCTTCATAGCGAGAGGGTTTAAGTACAGGAACAAGGACGCTTGCTGCAGTTGTACAGGGCCTTGGTGAGACCACATCTTGAGTATTGTGTGCAGTTTTGGTCGCCTTATCTGAGGAAGGATATTCTTGCCATGGAAGGAGTTCAGCGAAGATTCACCAGGCTGATACCTGGGATGGCAGGAATGACGTATGAGGAGAGATTGGGACGATTGGGCTTGTACTTGCTGGAGTTTAGAAGAATGAGAGGGGATCTCATTGAAACTTATAACATTCGGGCAGGACTGGACAGACTAGATGCAGGGAGGATGTTCCCGATGGTCAGGGAGTCCAGAACCAGGGGTCACAGTCTAAGGATAAGGGGTAAGCCATTTAGGACAGAGATGAGGAGGAATTTCTTCACCCAGAGAGTGGTGAATCTGTGGAATTCTCTACCACAGAAGGCAGTAGAGGCCAATACATTAAATATATTCAAGAAGGAGTTGGATATATTTCTTAAGGCTAAAGGGATCAAGGGGTATGGGGAGAAAGCAGGGACCGGGTACTGAATTTGGATGATCAGCCATGATCGCATTGAATGGCGGAGCAGGCTCGAGGGGCCGAATGGCCTACTCCTGCTCCTATCTTCTATGTTTCTATGTGACAGACCATGTGATAATACATTACAGGGAGGGATGGAGAGAGGGAGGGATTCGGAGAGAGGGAGGGATGGAGAGAGGGAGGGATTCGGAGAGAGAGGGATGGAGAGAGGGAGGGATGGAGCAAGGGAGTGATTCGGAGTGAGGGAGAGAGGGAGTGATTCAGAGAGAGGGAGGGATGGAGAGCGGGAGGGAGGGATGGAGAGAAGGAGGGATTCAGAGAGAGGGAGGGATTCGGAGGGATGGAGCGAGGGAGTGATTCGGAGAGAGGTGTAAAGTCTGTGGGTTGTTTAGTTAATTAATACACAGACTACCAGAGTAACTTAAAACAGGACTTTACTATTCGAAGGTCAGGGCGAATCTGCCAAATAATCCTGACACAGCACTTATATACCGGTGTGGTCACCGTCGGTATTACAGTATACAGAAGCCAACAAAGTAGTGCCACACCTAAAATAGTTCTCTTAAAGGTGAACGGTTACATACAATGGTTTTCTTAAAGGTAGACGGAGACATACACTACAATCCTCCCTTTTTAGCTTACAACATACTTAGTCCCCCATTAAACATAACATATATTCAACTTCATGTAAAACAATTCACAGGTATAATCTATGCGGGAAACAGTTCACAGATTCAGTCTCTGCGGGAACAGTTCACAGATTCAGTCTCTGGTCTTGACTCGGTCCGAACAACATCTCTGTGGTGTAGCCGGTTCACATTGCTAGCGTGACTCATCCAATAGTCTTTCCCTTGACTTAACAGCTTGAACTTCCGTCCTGCTGAACCAGCAGTGCTGACTTTTACAAACAGCTGGACTGCCTTGGTAATTTTTCCTACTTGCCAACTGATTTGGCTCCCTTCGTAGGGCCCACGTACATGATCTGGTAGAAGTGATACTGATTTAGATGGTTATCACTTTCTGCTTCGTCTTTTTCTTTTCTGCTTCTTGGAGACTCTCGGGGCTCCCTTATCAGCTGCCAGCTGTAGCGCCACCATCTCCCTATGTTCCTTAGACTTTAAGTGCTTCATCCTGATTTCTGCACTTTGGGAGTTTTCATCACAAGCTGGGCAGACCAAGTCCTCGTAATATTCCGTGTCACTCAACAGGTCATGGTAATATTCGGTGTCGTCCTGAACTAGTCTAGCGAGAGGGCCTGCTACTTCTTCCTTACCCAACCGGACGTTAGCCGACTGTTGTTCCCTCCCTAGACATCTTTCCTGAAGAGACTTCTTCATGCGTTCATATTCATCCCGCTCTTCCTGGGTTTCCTGCCAATCCTTCACTAATGACCTCATTTGTGATTCCAATACTTCCCCTTCCATCGGGGATTGATTGATCGGGCTATTCAATCCTTCTACTGGAGCAGCTGTTTCAACATTCTGTAGTTCACATTGACGTGATTCAGCGTACTTTCGACAGCCCCGTAAAATCTGTGTTGCAACCTCAACTATTCCCCAAACTTTTGAGAGCTCCGAACCCCTTCCCTTTGAAGATTGAAGCTCGTGTTCAAATGGTTCCCCTTGCAGAGTCTTGTCTCTCAGCATATGAAGGAGTTGGCTGACCGTTAACTCTTCCACGGGGACCCTGTGGATCAGAGTCTTCTCCATTTCATCCACCTTTTCCTCCAATGCTTTCACCTTTTTTTCCTCTTGTACTTTGGCTTTAAGCGCTCGGAGAAGTTGCGCCTTGATGCTCTCTAGCTCATGTTCAGGGGCCATTCTTACAGTCTCTGTGTTTCTTACAGTTGCCTTTTTTTCCACTGAAAGAATTCCCAGTTGAATCTGTTCTTCAAGTTGTTGAACCTCGGTCATTGCCGCCTCATATTTGTCTTGGGTTTCCTTCAATATTTTTATGAGTTCTTGGACATCTTGACTTTCATGTTCTGCCATGTCTTTCACCTCTAATTTCTCATCTATGGATGGAACTTCTACCGATGAGTCTGTCTTGGCCTTGAGCTCATTAAGAATTTCCTGCAGCCTTTGGACTTCTTGTTCATGTTCAACCTTTAGTTGCTCATATGCTTCCACTGAAACTAGCTTTTCGGAGGTTGCCGAGTTAACCCCCTCCAGGATTGTAGCCTGGGCCTGTTCATACTGTTCCTTCAACTTCTCAAACTCTGCTTGTAAGGAGTCATAGAGAAGAACTGGAATAAAATCCTGGCTTCCTGAAGATTCCTCTTCATTTGCTTCTTTCTGCAAATATTCTAACTCCTGAACATCATAAGGGAGATGTGATCGGTGATTGGTCACGATGGCTCTATGGTCGCTCTCTGCTTGAGCTAGCTGCTTCTGTTGTCTTTCCAGATTCTCCCATTCGGTGTCATAGAACTTTTTCATTGTTTTCATCTCTTGTAAGAGACGGTAACTCAATTGTTCTAATTGTTGTCGTGATTTGAAATAAAGTTGAGTCCGAGCTCGGTGTTCTTCCGTCATGGATATGTCCTTAAACTGAACAGACTCAGAATTCTCTGTCAAACTATGTTGTCATTGTTTGGTGGAGATCTGTTCTGAAACTTTGTTCTTCTCTGGAGCATAAGCCTTTCTGCATGCCTTCGTTTTTCCAACCTTAGTCGGCAAGTCCATTTTAGCCTTGTCTTTCACATTTGGGTTGGTCGTATCATCATCCGATTCAGAATCTGAGCTGATTGTCTGCACCGAGTCCTCACTCGTTATGGCTTTTAGATAGTGCCATTCCATGTCTATTTTCTTGATCCACTCCCGTCCTAGAAGTGGTGGTCCTCCCTCAGGTAGTACGTATAAGTTCATTCTTGTGTGTTCTTTACCCCTATATCTCACCTTGACTCTTATCTTTCCCATGGGGTATACTTTATGCCCCGTGTATGTCTGCAATACGAACTTGGTATCTCTTAAGGGTATATGTGAGAATAGCTGGTGGTAATCCCTTCGATTTATGACTGATAGAGCTGATCCAGTGTCCAACTCCATTTTCACTTGGACTCCAGCTATTTTTAGCATGACCCAGATAGTTTGTAGGTCAGCTTCCTTACTCACATTGTGAATTCTCAGACTACCCAGCTCCTGGCCGTTTGGGTCTGAGTCCGAATTCTGTTCGTCTGAACTCTTCTCAACCACCTTGTGTACCTTGTTGTACTTTTCCTGTGATGGCTTCCTTTGGTTGTTGGTCCTTTGGTTGTTGGTCTTCTTCCCTGACCGGCATACCTTAGCTATGTGACCCAGTTTGCCACATTTCCTACATTCCTGGTTCTTAAACCAGCATTGGTTCTGGTCGTGTGTTGTCTTCCCACAACGATAGCATTTTGTTGTTGTCGAGGTAATTTGATCCACACTGAGTGCCGCTGTCTTTAGCTGCATTTCCGCAGTTCCCTTCGCTGCGGCTTCGTGCGATGCTGCAATAAGGACAGCCCTGTCAAGTGTAAGGTCGTTCTCTTCGAGTAGTCGCTTTTGCGTTCCTTCCTTTACCAATCCGCACACGAACTTGTCTCGCAATGCCTCTGTCAGATTCCCTCCAAACTGGCAGTATTTCGCTAGTCTACGCAGTTCGACCAAGTATTCTGCGTTGCTTTCGTCTTTCCGTTGCGTTCTCGCATAGAATTTGAATCGTTCCGCCAACATCAATGGTGTGGGGTTCAAGTGATCCTTCAGAACAGCCACAATATCATCGAAAGTCTGATCCGCCGGTTTAGCTGGTGATAGTAGATGCTTCAAGAGCCCGTATGTCTTCGCGCCCATCGAGTTTAGCAAGGTAATAGCTTTGTCATCTTCTATTTTATTGGCCTCACAATAGATCTCAATGCGTTCCACATACGTGGCCCAGTCTTCTACCTCGGAATTAAAATCGTTGATGTTACCACGCTTAGGCATCTTCCTCTCTTCCTGATAACACCACGGATTATTTCTTTAAATTTTCTTTTTTTTTTCAAGATGGCGGTTCCCGTGAAGATGGCGGTTTCCCGCGCTTATCTTCTCTCCCCGCCCACTTCAATGGCGGTTCCCCGCTTCTGTCTTCTTCTCCGCCTAATGGCGGCTTCCTGCGTTTCTTCCCCTGGCGGGAGGGGTACACTTTCCCCACGGGTGACGGCCGCTGGCTTTCAGGTTCACAGCCTGCGCGTCGGCTTCAGTGCTTTCCCTTTTCTCGGCAGGGCAACCGGCGCTGGGTACACCCCGTTGACGGCGAACAGTTTCAGCCGCTGGGCTGGCTCTCGCTCAGTTCCCCTTGCTCGGGCTCTGTCTCTCTCCCGCTCGCTCGGCTCTACCGGCGCTGGGTACACCCCGTTGACGGAGAACAGTTTCAGCCGCTGGACTGGCTCTCGCTCAGTCTCCCTTGGTCGGCTCTGCTTCTCCCGCTCGCTCGGCTCCCAATCGCGCCTCCCAGCCCTCTTGCAGTCCGGTGCTTCCCTCCCCGGCTGCGGCTGAGTTTATCTCTTCCCGCGCCTACGTTCCCGGTCGCAGCGCTTCGTGGCTTCGGTCGCTGCCTGGCCTTTTTCGCCGGTCGCGGTCTAGCTGTCTCACGACGCCGTTGCGTCCCCCAGCCTGTCTGTACCGCGGCTTCCTTGCTCCACGCTGCCCCAGTCTCAGCGCCTCTGGGCCCGACTTCTGTCCGGCTCCTTTCCCCCTCGACCGTGGTCGAGTGCACCGCCCTTATCCTCCGGTTATTCTTTTTACTTTCCCTTACTCACAGTCACCGTGGCCGCCTTGCTTCTCGTGCTGATCGGCTCACTCCTCACCGTGGCAGAAGGGACAGTCAGTGCCTGTTGCTGATGGAAGTCTTTGTCTCTAAATTCTTCCTCCTTTCTAGTTCTGCAGCCTCGAGTTTTTCCCAGCAGAACGACGAGGGCGGTTGCCTCTTCTCGACGCTCGTTAACTGCTTCGGACGTATTGTTGCCGCAGGGTACGATCGGACTCGTCGCCACTGTAATGTCTGTGGGTTGTTTAGTTAATTAATACACAGACTCCAAGAGTAACTTAAAACAGGACTTTACTATTCGAAGGTCAGGGCGAATCTGCCAAATAATCCTGACACAGCACTTATATACCGGTGTGGTCACTGTCGGTATTACAGTATACAGAAGCCAACAAAGTAGTGCCACACCTAAAATAGTTCTCTTAAAGGTGAACGGTTACATACAATGGTTTTCTTAAAGGTAGACGGAGACATACACTACAAGAGGGAGTGATTTGGAGAGAGGGAGAGATGGAGGGATGGAGCGAGGGAGGGATTCGGAGAGAGGGAGAGATGGAGGGATGGAGCGAGGGAGTGATTCGGAGAGAGGGAGTGATTTGGAGAGAGAGAGAGATGGAGGGATGGAGCGAGGGAGTGATTCGGAGAGAGGGAGGGACGGAGCGAGGGAGACTGAAGCTAAGGCACACTCGAGTGGGCGCATTACTTTTCAGACAGGTTACTGCAGACATTCTGGGCTGTTTGTCTGACCCTTGAACCGGTAGTGGTGAACAGCCCTGTAAGAAGACCCGTTGTTTGGGTAAAGTTGCAAGTCCGGTCAGCTGGTTTGACGTGCTGATTGGGGGCTGGAGTTGGAAGAGGTTCTCTCTGCTCTACTGACCCTTCCTCCTGCCACCATCGGGTGTGGAATTTTCAGTGATGGCGCCCCAACACTGTAGAGTTGCCAGGATCACCCTGGAGTCTCCAGGTGTAATCTCCAGGACACTGTAGCCAGCAAAGGCAGGCAGAAAAATCAGAGGGGGCACCAAAAAATATTGTGCTTTCCCCCCCCCCCCGCCCCCGATTATCTTTGACGATTTCTTTTTATTTGTTATAAAATTATTGGAGATTGGGGAAAAGTGGCTGTTCGACCAGGTGGGGCGGTTGGAGGTGGGAGGTCAGGTGATGAATCTACAGGAGTCCATCCAACCAGAGTTGGCAACCCTAACCTCACTCTAATTTCTTGTTTAGCCGCTCTGCTCCTGCCCCTCTGGACCTCCCTGTCTAGTTCCCTCCACCTCGCTGCCTCCTCCCCAGCTTTCAAAAGGCTCTCCAAGACCCTTCTCATAGACTGTGTCTTCAGGCTCCCTCTCGCCATCCTAACGCTCTCCTTTTCCCCTTCTGCTTGCTCTCTTACCTGCTCCTCAGTGGACACAGAATGATGTAGAATTTACAGCACACAAACGGGCCATTCAGCCCAACAGGCGTTTATGCTCCACATGAGCCTCCTCCCACCCTACTTCATCTCACTATCGACCTCTTGAATAGGTTGCTGGCTTGATTCACTGCAAACATTCGATAGGGAGCTGAGCAAGATCCTGGAGGAGGCTGATATCACAGTGTACAAAACAGTAGGTGGGATGTTGGGCGATGTGCCGAACTTTACCGGTGCACCTCATTAAGTGGCAATTGTGAGAGCTGAATATCAGCACAGCCGGGACTTGCCCTGTGTGATTACATAGAATTTACAGCACAGAAACAGGCCATTCGGCCCAACTGGTCCATGCCGGTGTTCATGCTCCACACGAGCCTCCTCTCACCCCTCTTCATCTCACCCTATCAGCATATCCTTCTATTCCTTGCTCCTTCATGTGTTTATCCAGCTTCCCCTTCCCCGTAATTGTGACCATCTTCAAAAGAGGTGACGAGTCCGATTGCGGTAATTACAGAGGAGTTTCCCTGCTGTCTGCCACAGGGAAAGTCATTGCAAGAATCCTCCTCAATCGCCTTCTCCCAGTGGCCGAAGAGCTCCTCCCAGAGTCGCAATGCGGATTCTGCCCACTAAGGGGCACAATGGACATGATCTTCACCGCACGTCAATTACAAGAGAAATGCAGGGAACAGCACCAGCTTCGAAATTGTCAACCGTGAGGGATTATGGAGTGTCCTCCTCAAATTCGGCTGCCCTCAAAAGTTTGTCACCATCCTCCGCCTGCTTCACGGCGATATGCAAGCCGTGATCCTGACCAATGGTTCCACCACAGACCCAATTCACGTACGAACCGGGGTCAAGCAAGGCTGTGTCATCGCACCAACGTTCTTCTTGATCTTCCTTGCTGCAATGCTCCATCTCACCCTCAGTAAGCTCCCCACTAGAGTGGAGCTAATTTACAGAACAAACGGGAAACTGTTCAACCTCCATCGCCTCCAGTCCAGATCTAAGGTCGTCCCATCCTCTGTAGTTGAATTACGGTATGCAGACGACGCTTGTGTCTGCGCTCACTTGGAGGTCGAACTCCAAACCATCGTCAACACCTTCACTGAAGCGTATGAGAGCATGGGCCTTACACTAAACATCCGTAAGACAAAGGTCCTCTATCAACCTGCCCCCGCCATACAGTACTGCCCCCGATTATCAAAATCCACGACAAGGCCTTGGACAACGTGGACCACTTTCCATACCTCGGGAGCCTACTGTCAACAAGGGCAGATGTCAATGACGAAGTCCAACACTGCCTTCAGTGTGCCAGTGCAGCCTTCGGTCGCCTGAGGAAGAGAGTGATTGAAGACCAGGACCTCAAACCCGGCACTAAGCTCATGGTCTACAGAGCAGCAGTGATACCCGCCCTGCTGTATGCCTCAGAGACATGGACCATGTACAGCAGGCACCTCAAAGCACTGGAGAGGTACCACCAATGCTGCCTCCGCAAGATCCTGCAAATCCATTGGCAGGATAGGTGCACCAACGTCGGTGTTCTTGCTCAGGCCAACATCCCCAGCATCGAAGCTTTGACCACGCTCAATCAGCTCCGATGGATGGGTCACATTGTCCGCATGCCCAATACGAGGCTCCCAAAACAAGTGCTCTACTCAGAGCTCCGACACAGCAAGAGAGCCCCAGGTGGGCAGAGGAAACGCTTCAAGGACACCCTCAAAGCCTCCTTGAAAAAGTGTAACATCCCCATCGACACCTGGGAATCCCTGGCCCAAGATCGCACAAAGTGGAGGAGAAGCATCCGGGAAGGCGCCGAACACCTCGAGTTTTTTCGCCGGGAGCAAGCGGAAGCCAAGCGCAGGCAGCGCAAGGAGCGCACGTCAACCCAAGCACCCCACCCACCCGCCCCTTCAACCACCGTCTGCCCCACCTGTGACAGAGACTGTAGGTTCTGCATTGGACTCATCAGTCACCTGAGAACTCATTTTTAATGTGGAAGCAAGTCATCCTCGGTTCCGAGGGATTGCCTAAGAAGAAATGCAATGCTTTTAAGATTCTCCTTACACTTATAGAATTACATCGGATATACGGCACAGAAACAGGCCATTCGGCCCAACCAGTCCATGCCGGCGTTTATGCTCCACTCGAGCCTCCTCCCGCCTTTCCTCATCTAAATCTATCAGCATAACCCTCTATTCCCTTGTCCCTCATATGTTTATCTCGCTTTCCCTTAAATGCATCTGTACTATTCTCTGTGGTAGCGAGTTCCACATTCTCACCACTCTCTGGGTAAAGAAGTTTCTCCTGAATTCCCTATTGGATTTCTTGGTGACTATCTTATATTGATGGCCTCTAGTTATGCTCTTCCCCACAAGTGAAAACACTCTCTCTGTATCCACTCTATCAAAACCTTTCAGAATTTTAAAGACCTCTATTAGGTCACCCCTCAGCCTTCTTTTTTCAAGAGAAAAGAGACCCAGCCTGTTCATCCTTTCCTGATAATGTATACTCTCGCATTTCTGGTATCATCCTTGTAAATCTTCTCTGCACCCTCTCTTCTATATCCTTTTTATAATATGGTGACCAGAACTGTACGCAGTACTCCAAGTGTGGTCTAACCAAGGTTCGATACAGGTTTAGCATAACTTCCCTACTTTTCAAAATAACAACAGAAAATGCTGGAAAAACTCAGCAGGCCAGGCAACATCCGTGGAGAGAAATTAGAGTCGACGTTTCGGGTCAAAACCCTTTTTCAAAACTGGAACGGAAATAAAATAGATCGAAGGCGGGCTGCGATAGAACAAAAGAAGTGAAGAGACATTAAGAGGTATTCAAAACCAGACGAGATGGTGATAGGACAGTGGAGACAAAAGACGGCTCTAGATTAGGTGTGAAGTGTACTGGCAGAATGGGAGACAGCTGCCATGTGGGAGAGAGAAAAAAAAGGAAAGTGGGGGGGAAGGGAAAACCCAAAACAAAGGGGTGGAAAAAAAATATAAGTAAAAATGTAATATGGGCCGAGGTTATGATCTGAAATTGTTGAACTCGATATTGAGTCCGGAAGGCTGTAAAGTGCCTAATCGGAAGATGAGGTGCTGTTCCTCGAGTTTACGTTGAGCTGCCGTGGAACAATGCAAGAGGCCAAGGACGGTGAGGTCCGAGTGGGAAAGGAGCGGTGAATTAAAATGACAGGCGACCGGAAGCTCGGGGTCCCCCTTACGGACTGAACGGAGGTGTTCCGCAAAGCGGTCACCCAATCTGCGTTTGGTCTCCCCAATGTAGAGGAGACTGCATCGTGAGCAGCGAATACAGTATACTAGATTGCAAGAAGTACAAGTAAAGCGCTGTTTCACCTGGAAGGGGTGTTTGGGGCCCTGGACAGTGGGAAGGGGGGAGGTATAGGGGCAGGTGTTACATCTCCTGCGCTTGCACGGGAAGGTGCCAGGCGAAGGGGAAGGGCTGTTGGGGGTGATAGAGGAGTGGACTAGGGTGTCTCGGAGGGAGCAGTCCCTACGGAATGCTAAAAGGGGAGGGGAGGGGAAGATGCGTTTGGTGGTGGGATCACTTTGGAGGTAGCGGAAATGGCGGAGGATGATCTGTTGAATGTGAAGGCTGGTGGGGTGAAAGGTGAGGACAAGGGGAACCCTATTGTGGTTCCGTGAGGGAGGGGCAGGGGTGAAGGCAGAAGTGTGGGAGATAAAACAGACACGGTCGAGGGCCATGTCAACCACGGTAGAGGGGAATCCTCGGTTGCGGAAAAAGGAAGACATGTCGGAAGCACTGGTGTGGAAGGTGGCATCGTCGGAGCAGATACGGCGGAGACGGAGAAACTGGGAGAATGGAATAGAGTCCTTACAGGAGGCGGGGTGGAAGGAAGTGTAGTCCAGGTAGCTGTGGGAGTCAGTGGGCTTGTAGTGAATATTGGTTGATAACCTATCCCCAGAGATGGAGACGGAGAAGTTGAGGAAGGGAAGGGAAGTGTCAGAAATGGACCATGTGAAGGTGATGGAAGGGTGGAAATTGGAGGCAAAGTGAATGAAATTGTCAAGTTCAGGGCGAGAGCAGGAAACGGCACAGATACAGTCATCAATGTATCAGAAAAAGAGGTGAGGGAGGGGACCTGAGTAGGACTGGAACAAAGAGTGTTCCACATATCCCATGAAAAGGCAGGCATAGCTAGGACCCATGCGGGTACCCACTTTTCAATTCTATCCCTCTAGAAATAAACCCTAGTGCTTGGTTTGCTTTTTTATGGCCTTGCTAACCTGTGTTGCAACTTTTAGTGATTTGTGTATTTGTACTCCAAGATCCCTTTGTTCCTCGACCCGACCTAGACTCGCACCCTCCAAGTGATAAGTGACCTCCCTATTCTTCCTACCAAAATGTAATACCTCACATTTATCTGTGTTGAACTTCCTTTGCCAATTATTTGCTCATTCTGTAAGTTTATTAATGTCCTCCTGTAATTTGTTGCAGTCCTCCTCAGTATTGACTATCCCCCGCCCCCCCCAATTTGGTGTCATCCGCAATTTTAGAAATTGTGTTTTTGATTCCAAAATCTAAATCGTCAGTGTAAATTGTGAACAACAGTGGACCCAGCACTGATCCTTGTGGAACACCACTACCTACCTTCTGCCACTGTGAATAGCTACCCTTTACCCCTACTCTCTGCTTTCTGTCTTGAAGCCAGCCAGCAATCCATTCTGCTACTTGTCCCCTGACTCCGCATTCCCTGACTTTATTCATTAGTCTATTATGGGGTACCTTATCGAAGGCCTTTTGAAAAGCTAGATGAATTACATCTACTGCATTACCCTTGTCTACTCTCTCTGCTACCTCTTCAAAAAATACAGTGAGGTTGGTCAAGCAAGACTTTCCCTTTTGAAATCCATGCTGACTATTCATTGCTATGTTTTTGGTTTCTAGGGGGGAGAAATTTGGTATCGCCCCATTTGGGGCGCAATTATTGGCTGGGCGCAAAGATTAGCGCCTGGTGCTAATTATCGCCTCAGACTGTAAACATGGCTTTTATCGCCCCTGGAGATGATTGGAGCGCTAAATCAGGCGCTTCATGTGATAATAATGATAACTTCCGGGAAGTTATGTGTCACTTCCTGTGAACTGTGAACTTTGTACATACATCACTTCCTGTCACACGTCACTTCCTGTTGGACTGGTATAAATACTGAACTGCTCAGTATTGTAAAGGGGCTTCTACCAGAGGCATGGTGAAAACCTCTCTTGTATATAGTGTGATTATAAGTTGCTTAAAGCTTACTTTAAAGTTACTTGATGTGTGAGACTCCTTTTGCTTACATCAATTTAAGCAACTTAGTATTTACACTCACAAATACAAGACCTTCGGACAAACTCGGAGTTAAGGATCCAGGGAACCACCCATCATGGAAAACATCCTTAAACCTACTCGTCTGGACTTGGACCCAAACACACCAGCAGCTGGCAGGGTATGGAAGCATTGGTACCGTACTTTTGAGAATTTTCTGGATGAATGTAAAGCGAATGCTCCTACTAAACTGAGGATACTTATCAACTATGTGACCCCAACAGTGTTTGAATATGTTGATGAATGGGATAATTACGATGAGGTGATTCGGGCACTTAAGAAACTGTATGCCAAAACTCCAAATGAGGTCTATGCTAGACATCTACTGGCCACAGCCCGACAAGGGCCAGGGGAATCGATTAACGAATTCCTTCAAGAACTTCGCAGGCTCAGCATAGATTGTAACTTTCAGGCAGCCTCAGCTGAGCTGTACCGCGAAGAAATGATTCGTGATGCTTTCATCTGCGGGATTGCCTCTCCATTTATACGCCGGCGTCTACTAGAAAGTAAAACACTTGAGCTACAAAAGGCTTTTGACCTAGCTTGTTCTCTGGATTTGGCAAAGAGAAATGCAGACCTCTATCAGCTGCCCAAATCTCGATCTGCTGCTGTAACTGCAACCAGACAATTCAAGTGGTCTCAGGTGAACCCTATCATGGAGGAATCTAATCCTGATAATTCTGATGAAGAAGAGGAGGATGACCCCACTTTAGCAGCCTCTTGGCAATCTAGGAAGGAATGCTTCTTTTGTGGAGATTCTTTTCACCCTAGGAAATTCTGCCCTGCTCGCAATGCGATCTGCAGTCATTGCGAAAAAAAAGGACACTTTGCTAAAGTTTGCCAATCAAGAGCCTCTACGAGGGCCTATCCAGCTAAGGCCTACCGAACTGCCCCAATTAGGGCCTATCAAGATGCTCCGGCTAGGACCTATCAAGCTTCCTCTCGAGCTCTCTCCCGAAGAAGCACACCGAGAGTTTCAGCCACTCTCTGTGCAACCACACCAATTACAGCTGCTTGCCCACAGAACCTGTTTCATGCAGCTACAAAAGTTTCAATTAAAGGGCATACCTTAGATGCCTTAATTGACTCAGGAAGTACTGATAGTTTCATTAGAGAACAGATTGTTGTGAAATTGAAACTACATGTCTTCCCATCGGACCAGGCAATTGCGATGGCTCAGTCATCACTTAATACCAGAACCTCCGGCTTTTGTGTTGTTGATATGACACTTAATGGTCGCCTGTATCCCTCCACCCGACTTTCGGTGCTCAAGGACTTATGTAGTGATCTCATCTTAGGGCTGGATTTTCAAAAACAGCATAAGAAACTCACCATTGAGTTCGGCGGATCCAAACCTGGACTTACTATTTCTAATATACCGCCTAAATTACCGTTTTGTGCATTATCAGCAGCTTCACTTGATGAACCCTCATTATTTGCCAGTATTCCGCCTCGATGCAAACCAATAATAACGAAATCGCGGCGCTTTAATCAGGAAGACCAATCTTTTATTGAGGCTGAAATCTCTCGACTTCTAGCAGAGGATATCATTGAACCATGTTTGTCGCCCTGGCGGGCTCAAATCGTCATTGTCAAGAACCCTCTAAAACCTCACAAACAACGACTATGCATTGATTATTCGCAAACCATCAATCAATATACTGACTTGGACGCCTACCCATTGCCACGCATTGATGATATGGTTAATAAACTGGCCGAATACAAAGTGTTCTCAACTTACGATTTAAAAAGTGCCTATCATCAGGTACCCTTGAAGGTCTCAGATAAGCAGTACACGGCCTTTGAGGCTAATGGACGGCTGTACCAATTTCGTCGCCTCCCATTCGGGGTTACTAATGGAGTGGCTGTCTTCCAACGGGCAATGGATGGCCTGGTTAAACAGGAAAACCTAAGGGACACTTTTCCCTATCTTGATAACATTACTATTGCAGGTCACGATCAACAGGAACACGACGCCAACCTCCAAAGATTTCGGGATGCCCTCCATCGCCGTAACTTAACCTTGAATGAATCTAAGTCTGTTGAGTCGCAACCGACCATCAACATCCTTGGCTACTGCGTAGGCAATGGTATCATTAAGCCAGACCCAGAAAGACTTCGCCCGCTCTAAGAGCTCCCGTCACCTAAGAATCCGGCTTCTTTACGTCGGGCTCTCGGTCTGTTTGCATACTACGCTAAATGGATTCCTCATTTTTCAGACAAAATCCAACCCTTGCTGCATGCTAGATCATTTCCATTGGAAACAGCGGCTGTTGCAGCCTTTAACCTTCTCAAAAAACAGTTGGAGAAAGCGGCTCTTCACTCCATCGATGAGAATCTCCCTTTCATAGTCGAATGTGATGCCTCGGAGGTGGCGATCTCGGCTACTCTAAATCAGGAAGGTCGTCCTGTAGCATTTATGTCCAGGACCTTACAAGGTGCCGAGCTACATTATCCTCCGGTTGAGAAGGAAGCCACAGCCATCATAGAGGCAGTACGGAAGTGGAACCATTTTCTAGCTCGCCAGCACTTTACATTAATCACGGACCAGCGATCAGTCGCCTTCATGCTCGATAATCGAAAACGAACCAAAATTAAGAATAATAAAATACAACTTTGGAGGATGGAACTGGCCTCTTTTGGTTATACCATTCACTATCGACCTGGCAAGGAGAATGTGGCCCCGGACACCCTCACACGGGCATTCTGCTCCGCTATGTCGTCCTCTACTCTCATAGATGTCCATAATGGATTGTGTCATCCTGGCGTTACGCGCATGCTACATTTTGTACGATCACGGAATCTCCCTTTTTCTACTGGAGATGTAAAGAAAATATGCTCAGAATGCCGGCTTTGTGCGGAATTAAAACCTCAGTTCTTCCGCCCCTCAGATGGTATGCTCATACACGCAACCCAACCGATGCAACGACTTAGCATCGATTTTAAGGGCCCAGTGCCCTCTTCCACTCGGAACACATATTTGCTCACCATGATTGATGAATATTCACGTTTTCCGTTTGCCTTCCCCTGCTCCAATATGCTGGCGTCCACAGTAATCTGCTGCCTTGAGCAGGTATTTTCTCTCTGTGGCATGCCGGCTTATATTCACTCAGATCGGGGTCCATCCTTTATGTCAAAGGAACTCAAGGACTACCTCTCAGAACGGGGAGTTGCTACAAGCAAAACAACACCATACCATCCCATCGGAAATGGGCAGGTAGAGAGGTATAACGGTATCATCTGGAATTCCGTACGTCTTGCTTTAAGATCTCGGGGCCTACCAGACCAGCAATGGGAAGCAGTGCTTCCAGATGCATTGCACTCTATACGGTCCCTTCTTTCTACAGCCACAAATACTACACCTCATGAGCGGTTCTTTGGATTCCAGCGTCGCTCATCTCATGGGACATCACTCCCGTCATGGCTAACTACTCCTGGACCTGTTCTACTCCGAAGATACGTTCGGACGTCTAAAAATGACCCTCTCGTAGACGAGGTCGAACTAACCGATGCCAACCCCACCTATGCATACATACGATATCCCGACGGCCGAGAATCTACCGTATCATTACGGGACCTGGCTCCCTGCCCACCAGGACCTAGTGGGACATCGGGAGATGGTATTTTACCAGGAAACTCTTGGAACCTATCGGGTACCCCTCTCCAGGATCCTGATCGGACACCAACTAGCTTGGTGCCGGTAGAACCCCGTACTCAAAGTTGCGACCCTCCCAGTACCGCGCACGAAAGTACTGATCCGCCACAGACCAGCTCTGCACCTCCCTCTGAACAGAGGCAGACCGACTTTGAACCTATTGGGGCTCGTACACGAAGCCATGATCTCCCCGACCCTTCACAGGGTAATCCAGGCCACACAGACTCTGACCAATGGCCAACCGCATGTAAGCGGACCAGCGACCCTCTACGACAGGAACCCAAACGGGTGCGACTCTTCCTCGTTCGGCGGCTGCGGAACAAAAGGAAGACCACAGCCTTCTAATCCTGCAGGAGGGAAGAATGTGATAATAATGATAACTTCCGGGAAGTTATGTGTCACTTCCTGTGAACTGTGAACTTTGTACATACATCACTTCCTGTCACACGCCACTTCCTGTTGGACTGGTATAAATACTGAACTGCTCAGTATTGTAAAGGGGCTTCTACCAGAGGCATGGTGAAGACCTCTCTTGTATATAGTGTGATTATAAGTTGCTTAAAGCTTACTTTAAAGTTACTTGATGTGTGAGACTCCTTTTTCTTACATCACTTCACATCTGTCTTAAGGCGCAAAGGCCAAGGAGCGAGGCGCTAACTCACAGCGCTGGCGAAGCTCATGTGATGTCGGTCAGCAATGGAACACAGACACAATGGCCAGTTCTTAAAGGGGAGTTCTGATGAATGGTCGTCGACCTGAAACGTTAACTCTGTTTCTCTCTTCACAGATGCTGCTTGACCTGCTGAGTTTCTCCAGCATTTTCTGTTTTTATCTTAAAGGGGAGGGTTTATCTTGGTCTCCATCCACATCCTGCTCATTGCAGCCTTGAATCTCGGCCTGGAGAGACCTGTACATCAAATCTGCTGGAAAGAACAATGGAGAGGCCCAGGGAAAGAGCTCAGAGTGCAGCCCCCACAGTCTCTTCTAAATCAATACAAGGAAAGGCAAATCAAAATGAACCTGCAAAGTGCTGCTCAGTACCCAAAACTCCTTCACACAGCGTTGAATCTCTCCAGAAGTCTCTCTCCCCCTCAGAATGCGTGGTGCAAAAATGTCACCAACAAAAAAAGGCAGGAAGCGGTCACCTTTAAATAGCGCTCCCCCAGTCCCTTCCCGACTGCAAAACGCTCCCCTCAACCTGTCGTTGCTAGCGGCAGGCGGTAAGGCAGGGGGCGCCACTCAATTTCCAGTCTGGGGCGCTACCAGGGCGTTGCGCACTCGACTGATGTCACGATCTGCCGGCGCAGGAGACCGTGGCGGTAGTGTTTAGCGCCGCCGCAAAATGTCCAGTCAATTTCGCGAGAGGTGCAGATATCGCCGCGCTCGGGCGCTAGTTGGTTTGCGCCCCACTTAGCGCCCTCTTGAGGCGCTAATGGGTAGCGCTACCAACTGAATTTTCCCCCCTAGATGTTCTTCTATTTGCTCCTTTAGCAGGGATTCCATTATTTTTCCTATCACCGATGTTAAGCTGACTGGTCTATAATTCCTTGGACATGTTGTATCCCCCTTCTTAAATTAGCTGTCCGCCAGTCCTCTGGCATTATACCTTTTTCTAATGAATTATTAAATATGTGTAGTAATGCCTCTGCTATCTCTTCCCTAGATTCTTTTAAAATGTGTGGATGGAATCCATCCGGACCAGGGGTTTTATCCTCTTTGAGTTTGATTAGTTTATTTAATATATCCCCTCTTTTAATTTTAAAGGCACTTATCTTATTACTCACCTCATTATCCAATGTCATGTCCACCTGTTCTATTTCCCTGGTAAATACTGAAGCAAAATAATTATTTAATATTTCTGCCATCTCCCTATCGTTACCTGTGGTATTGTCCTGTCTATCCCTTAATGGCCCTATTCCCATCCCAACCGTCCTTTTTTTATTGATGTGCCTGTAAAATATTTTACTATTTCGTTTTATGTTCCTTGATAATTTAATTTCACAGTTCCTCTTTGCCTTCCTAATTGTTTTTTTGACTTCGCTTCTAATCTCTTCGTATTCTCTCTTATCATGCACTCCCCTGCTGTCTATGTATTTAATGTAGGCCTCTTTCCTTACCCTCAATTGTTCCCTTATGTCTTTATTCATCCATGGAGTCTCATTAATGTTTAGTTCATTCTTTCCTTTTAGCGGGATATATTTTTCCTGCACTCTGTTGAACACCGTTTTAAATGTTTCCCATTGCTGTTCAACATCGTTGCTTGCCAATATTGTTGCCCATTTTATTTTCACAAGTTCTATTCTCAGCCCCTCAAAATCAGCTTTTCTCCACTCTATTACCATGGTTTTCGTCATACTTATGTCCTTCTCAATTATCATCTTAGAGCATACAGAACGTTGCGCTTACTGGAGTAATTCCTTGCAGAACTCCAGGCTGAAGAAGGTTGATGGATCCCCTCTGTTTGGGGAAGGATGGAGTAATTACCTCGGCGATGAAATTTAAGTCAGTTTGAGCAACACACGCTTTCTGTGCTGGTGTGGCTGACCTCCGCTCTTTGACCCTGGATTCTGAGTCTATGATTGACAGGGGTCCAAGCGCAGAGGTCAGGGTGGGGGGGGGGGCAAGTAAACAAGTTACGTGCTCCTGAAACCGAACTCTCAGAGTTCATCAATAGAGCTACACATCTGGCAACAACAAAAAAATGACGGCCTCCTCCTTCGGCCCGCCATATTTTGTTCTGGAGCAAAAGAACCAGAGGGGGGGATGAGGAGAAAGATTTTTTTACTCAGTGAGTTGTTGTGATCTGGAATGCGCTGCCTGAAAGGGCGGGGGAAGCAGATTCAGTAGTAACTTTCAAAAGAGAATTGGATAAATACTTGAAAAGGAAAAATTTGTAGGGCTGTGGGGAAAGATCAGGGGGGAGTGGGACTAATTGGAGAGCTCTTTCAAAGAGCCGGCACAGGCACGATGGGCCGAATGGCCTCCCTCTATACTGTGAGATTGTACGATTCTGTGTGGGCAAGGCCATCCCTAGTTGCCCGGAGAAGGTGATTGGCTTTATTCTGCAATTGTTTACAACTGAGTGACTTGTTAGCCCACATAAGAACATAGGAATTACAAGCAGGAGTTGGCCACACGGCCCCTCGAGCCTGCTCCGCCATTCAATAAGATCAGGGCTGATCATCGACCTCAACTCCACTTTCCCGCCCGATCCCCATATCCCTTGATTCCCCATGAGTCCAAAAATCTATCGATCTCAGCCTTGAATATACTCAAAGACTCAGCATCCACAGCCCTCTGGGGTTGAGAATTCCAAAGATTCACAACCCTCTGAGTGAAGAAATTCTTCCTCATCTCAGTCTTAAATGGCCGACCCCTTATCCTGAGACTGTGACCCCTGGTTCTAGACACTCCAGCCAGGGGGAAACAACCTCTCAGCATCTACCCTGTCCATCCCCATCAGAATCTTCCTTGAGAGGGATTGACGGGGACTATGGTCACATGTAGGCCCAGACCAGGTAAGGATGGCAGGTTCCCTTCCCTGAAAGGCACTGGTGAACCAGTTGGGTGCTTAATGACAATCCAACAGCTTCATGGTCATTTCTCTGGTGCCAGGCCATGAGTGATCAGAATTGTCGAATTTAATTTCATAATTTGCAATGGTTGTATTTGAACTCTCAGCCTCTGACTCACCAGCCCGGTCCCAGCACCAGCCCTGCATCAGTCAGTGCTTCTCTCTCACTGAGTTCAGTGGGTAGCGCGCGCGCCTCTGAGTCAGAAGGTCGTGGGTTCAAGTCCCACTCCAGAGATTTGAGCCCATTAACCAGGGAGTGCTGCACTGTCAGAGGTGTCGTCTTTCAAATGAGACGTTAAACCCGTCTGCTCTCTCAGGTGGATGTAAAAGATCCCACGGCCACTATTTCGAAGAAGATCAGGGGAGTTCTCCCCAGAGTCCTGGGCCAATATTTATCCTTCAGTCAACATCACAAGCAGATTATCTGGTCATTATCACATTGCTGTTTGTGGGAGCTTGCTGTAGATTGGCTGCCGCGTTTCCCACATTACAACAGTGACTACACTTCAAAAGTGTTTCATTGGCTGTAAAGCGCTATGGGACATCCTGAGGTCGTGAAAGGCGCTGGAGAAATGCAAGTTCTTTCTTTCTCCTCACTGGCGATTGCTCTGTGACACACATTTGATTTTAAAATTCTCACCCTTGTTTTCAAATCCCTCCATGGCCTCGCCCCCTCCCTATCTCTGCAACCTCCTCCTACAACCTACAAACCTCCGAGATCTCTGCGCTCCTCCAATTCTGGCCTCTTTCGCATCCCCGATTTCCATCGCTCCACCATTGGCGGCCGTGCCTTCAGCTGCCTGGGCCCCAAGCTCTGGAATTCCCTCCCTAAACCTCTCCGCCTCTCTCGCTCTTCCTTTAAGATGCTCCTTAAAACAAACCTGTCCAAATATTTCCTTATGTGGCTCGGTGTCAAATTCTGTTCGAAAATTATTCCTGTGAAGCGCCCTGGGATGTTTTACTACATTAAAGGCGCTATATAAACGCAAGTCCTTGTTGCGGCTCTTGCATCCCCCCCCCCCCGCACATTCCTGTTTCACTGGGTGCGTTTTAAACACAACTGGCCCTCTGCCGCTCCGCAGAGCGAGGGGTTCAGGCGGCCTCTGGCTGGCTCAGGTACTCTTTTAACACCCGGTCTGATTGATTTCCCAGTAACAATTCCCCATCCCCCAAAAGCACAAATTTGATTTGCATCGCAGGCGCCCAATTTGTCACTTATTTATTCACGGAGATTCTGACTGGCCAATTCTCCTGTAGAATTAGATGGAAATATCCTGGCTCGCGTGGGCTAATGATTTCTCTTTTTTTTAAATAGTGTGTATAAACCTAGCTCACGCAGTGCTCGTGTTTTGTTTCATGTCTGTCCGTGTTTGACTGACAGTTACAGGGTACGGTGGGGTCGAGGATCTGAATACTCAACGCGGCACAGTAATTTTTTTTTTGAAACGCTCGCAGCTCCTAACAGGACACCCCATGGTCACGCTACATGATTTTCATAAATGAGACAGCAGAACAGTGCCAGCGACTGACAAGGCCATCAGGTACACAGCCCGTGAGACAAGGCTTGTTGCTGCCTGCCTCCCCCCTCAGCTAACGAAAGGAGCTTGATGAATAATCACGCGAACAGGCTTCACGCTGATCTCAGGCTAACTAGGCCGGGAAATCCACACACAGGCCTAAAAACAAAGAGAGAAGAACGGAGGGAGTGGGGTGTTGCACACACACACACTCAAACACACACACAAACACACACTCACATTCTCACACTCACAAACACACACACACACACTCGCACACTCACTCACACACACACACACACACTCAAACACACACACAAACACACACTCACATTCTCACACTCACACTCACACTCACAAACACACACACACACACTCGCACACTCACTCATACACACACACACACACAAACACACACACACTCTCACACTCACACTCACAAACACACACACACACACACAAACACAAACACACACAAACACCCACCCACACACACACTTGCACACGTGTGCACACACATGCACGAGGGTTGCCAACTCTGGTTGGATGTATTCCTGGAGCTTTCATCACCTGGCTTCCTGTCTCCGAGTGCCCCCCGCCCCCACCCTCCCGCCATTGGCCGCCCAACACATCGACCCTGACAGCGCCCCACGGCCCAGAGGAAAGCGGACAGAATCTTCGCTACCTGATTGGATGATTCTTGACTGTCAGTCAACTTTTTTTTTAACCCTTCCCTCGGGATTTTTTAACCAATCAACGAAAGTATTGAAACAAAATGAAAAAAAAAAGTTCCTTCAAGCCGCTTTGACACATCTCCCTGGGTGTTGCCCCCATCAGTGTCCGGGAGATTAATCTACAATTCCTGGAGGCTCCAGGGCAATCCAGGAGGGTTGGTAACCCTAAAACACGCACAAACGCATCCACACGGATAACTGTTGGCCAGGACACCGGGGTGATCTTCTTTGTTGATAGTTTAGAATCAACCACATTGGTGTGGGACTGGAGATCATGTGTAGGCCCAGACCGGGGAAGGACGACAAGCTTCCTTCCCTAAAAGAACCCGTTGGGTTTTTACGACAATCCGACAGCTTCAGGGTCACATTTACTGAAATCAAATTCTCAAAACTGCCCATGGGGGGATTTGTTCTAGACTAGATTAGTAATCCAGGCCTCTAGATTACTAGTCCCAGTAACATAAACCACTACACTAGCTGCTGCCCAACCCATGGTGACTAGAGATACTTGTACCCACACTGGCGCTGTGGCAGCAATCAGGAGAAGAGAGTCAAGATACAGCGTCCAAACAGAGAGGGGCAACGGGAGCCGTGTTCCATTTGCTTTAATGCTGGAATGTGTTCGAGCGCAGTTTGAGTGGCGTTGGGATTGACTCCTGACAACGCTACTCTTCATAACCACACTTGGAGCACGGTGTACAGTTCTGGTCGCAATTTTATAACAAGGATAGCGAGGCACTGGAGAAGACGCAAAAAAATATTTACAAGGACGATACCAGAACTGAGAGGGTGTAACTATCAGGAAAGACTGAACAGGCTGGGACTCTAGCCTCTCGAAAAGAGAAGGCTGAGGGGTGACCCGATAGAGGCCGTTAAGATTATGAAGGGTTTGATAGGGTAGATGTAGAGAAGATGTTTCCACTTGGGGGGGAGACCAAATCTAGGGGCCATCAATATAAGATAGTCACTAATAAATCCAATCGGGAATTCAGGAGAAACTTCTTTACCCAGAGAGTGGGGAGAATGTGGAACTCGCTGCCACAGGGAGTGGTTGACTGAAACAGTATTGATGCATTTAAGGGGCAGCTCGATAAGCACATGAGGGAGAAAGGAATAGAAGGATGTGCTGATGGGGTGAGATGAAGTAGGGGTGGGAGGAGGCTCGTGTGGAGCATGGACCAGTTGGGCCGAATGGCTGTAGGGTCTCGAATTCTATGTAACTCCGCACATGTGCCTTGGTTAAGCATTAGCTCCAGCAGGAGATGGGAGGGCCGACTGACCCTAACTAAGCAAAATGTCCTGTCTCTGTTGCAGTTATTATAAAGATTTGTCTCCAAGCATGTGACTGTGAAAGACCCTTGCTACACCAGCTTCCAACTAGCACAAAAAGGAGAACTTGCATTTCTATAGCGCCTTTCACAACCTCAGCACACCCCAAAGCGCTTCACTCCCAATGAAGGGCTTTTTGAAGTGTAGTCACTGTTGTAATGTAGGAAACGCAGCAGCCACTGAAGAAACATGTTATAGGAACAGGAGGAGGCCATTCAGCCCCTCGAGCCTGTTCCGCCATTCAGTTAGATCAGGGCTGAACCGTATCCTAACTCCATCGACACTCCTGGGTTTCATAACCCTTAATAACCTCGCCCAACAAAGATCTGTCACTCTCAGTTTTGACAATTTGAATTGACCCCCAGTGACAACAACTTTTTGGGGGCGAGAGTTCCAGATTTCCACCACCCTTTGTGTGAAGAAGTGCTTCCTGACATCACCCCTGAACGGCCTGGCTCTAATTTTAAGGTTCTGCCCCCTTGTCCTGGACTCCCCCCGCCAGAGGAAATAGTTTCTCTCTATCGACCTGATCAACTCCTTTAATCACCTTAAACACCTCAACAACAACAACAGCAACTTGCATATATATTACGCTTTTAATGTAATAAAACGTCCCACGGCGCTTCACAGGAGCGATTATCAAACATATTAGGACAGATGAGGTCAGTTTTAAAGGGCGTCTTAAAGGAGGAGAGAGAGGCGGAGAGGTTTAGGGAGGGAATTTCAGAGCTTGGGGCCCAGGCAGCTGAAGGCACGGCCGCCAATGGTGGAGCGATGGAAATCAGAGATGTGCAAGAGGCCAGAATTGGAGGAGCGCAGAGATCTCGGAGGGTTGTGGGACTGGAGGAGGTTACAGAGATAGGGAGAGACGAGGCCATGGAGGGAATCATCGCTTGATCTTCTAAATTCACGGGAATACTAGCAACCTGCCCTCATAATTTAACCCTTTAATCCCGGTTTCATTCTGGTGAATGTGCACTCTCAACTTCCCCCTGCCCACAACCACCCCACACACCCATCCCCGCTCCGGTACGAACAGCTGCCTCGCCCGACGTTTCTTCGTCTTTGGTGAGCTAGAGTCAAACCAGGAAACAATTTCTGATTCTGCTTCGTGGAGGGGAGGAATACCAGGACTGTAGAGCCTGGAAACACGTACAACGACTCCCTCTCCCTCCCCATCCCTCTGTCTTTTTGCTGACACAGCACGCTGAAGCTGAACAAGCAGACTTGGAAGCAGCTGCTGTTGTTAATGATAACAGTCGCCGCACTCCCAACAAGGACTGCTCACACAACAAGCTCAGAGCGGTATTTGAAGATGCAGACGTCTCTGATCGGAGCTTGGGGGGGGCGGGGGGGGGTGGGAGATCGGGGTGCGTCCATCTCCTTCAGCGCTTCCACTGCCGCAGGGAGATGGGATGGACGAGCAACTCACCGTACTTTCAGTCTGTCTATAGACTGCCGTTCAGTCGGATCTCGCTACTGATGATTAGCTTGGCCGCTTGTTTATTTGCCTTAACTGCAATTAAATCAACGAGTGTGGGTACACTGCCTGAGATTTATTAATGAGGCGCCGTCTTCAGAATCACACAGTGCAGAAGGAGGCCATTCGGCCCATCGTGCCTGTGCCGGCTCTTTGAAAGAGCTCTCCAATTAGTCCCACTCCCCCTGCTCTTTCCCCACAGCCCTGCAAATTTTTTCCCCTTCGTGTATTTATCCAATTCCCTTTTGTAAGTTACTATTGAATCTGATTCCACCGCCCTTTCAAGCAGCGCATTCTCCTTAAAGAAAGAAAGACTTGTATTTCTATAGCGCCTTTCACGACCACCGGAAGTCTCAAAGCGCTTTACAGCCGATGAAGCACTTTTGAAATGTAGTTACTGTTGTAATGTGGGAAACGTGGCAGCCAGTTTGCGCACAGCAAGCTCCCACAAACAGCAATGTGATAATGACCCAGATAATCTGTTTTCTGCTCCCTCAGTACTGCCCCTCCGACAGTGCAGCACTCCCTCAATACTGCCCCTCCGACAGTGCAGCACTCCCTCAATACTGCCCCTCCGACAGTGCAGCACTCCCTCAATACTGGCCATCCGACAGTGCAGCTCTCCCTCAGTACTGCCTCTCCGACAGTGCAGCACTCCCTCAATACTGCCCCTCCGACAGTGCAGCACTCCCTCAGTACTGCCCCTCCGACAGTGCAGCACTCCCTCAATACTGCCCCTCTGACAGTGCAGCACTCCCTCAGCACTGCCCCTCCGACAGTGCAGCGCTCCCTCACTACTGCCCCTCCGACAGTGCAGCTCTCCCTCAATACTGCCCCTCCGACAGTGCAGCGCTCCCTCAGTTCTGCCCCTCCGACAGTGCAGCTCTCCCTCAGTACTGCCCCTCCAACAGTGCAGCACTCCCTCAGTACTGCCCCTCCCGACAGTCCAGTACTCCCTCAGTACTGTCCCTCCAACAGTGCAGCACTCCCTCAGTACTGCCCCTCCGACAGTGTAGCACTCCCTCAGTACTGTCCCTCCGACAGTGCAGCACTCCCTCAGTACTGCCCCTCCGACAGTGCAGCACTCCCTCAGTACTGCCTCTCCGACAGTGCAGCACTCCCTCAGTACTGCCTCTCCGACAGTGCAGCACTCCCTCACTACTGCCCCTCCGACAGTGTAGCACTCCCTCAGTACTGTCCCTCCGACAGTGCAGCACTCCCTCAGTACTGCCTCTCTGACAGTGCAGCGCTCCCTCAGTACTGCCCCTCCGACAGTGCAGCACTCCCTCAGTACTGTCCCTCCGACAGTGCAGCACTCCCTCAGTACTGCCTCTCTGACAGTGCAGCGCTCCCTCAGTACTGCCCCTCCGACAGTGCAGCACTCTCTCAGTACTGCCTCTCCGACAGTGCAGCACTCCCTCAGTACTGCCCCTCCGACAGTGCAGCACTCCCTCAGTACTGCCCCTCCGACAGTGCAGCGTTCCCTCAGTACTGCCCCTCCGACAGTGCAGCACTCCCTCAGTACTGCCTCTCCGACAGTGCAGCACTCCCTCACTACTGCCCCTCCGACAGTGCAGCTCTCCCTCAGTACTGCATTGGAGTGTCAGCTTAGATTTTTTAAAATTATGTTCCAGTCTCTGGAGTGGGACTAGAGCCCACACTCTTCTGACTCAGAGGCGAGGGTGCTACTCACTGATCCACGGCTGACACTGTAGAGCAGCGAAGGTTAAAGAGTAGATTTCACAGTGGCGTTCAAAATTCTGAGAGGTTTTGATGGAGTAGATCGGGAGAAACTGTTTCCACCGGCAGGAGGGTCGGTAACCAGAGGACACAGATTGAAGATCATTGGCAAAAAAATCCACAGTTGGAGAGGAGGAGATTTTTTTTACGCGGCGAGTTGTTGTGATCTGGAACGCGCTGCCTGAAAGGGCGGTGGAAGCAGATTCAATAGTAACTTTCAAAACGGAACTGGATAAATACTTGGAAAGGGGAAAAATTACAGGGCTCTGGGGAACAAGCGGGGGTGGAGGGTGGGGGCAAGATGGGACTAATTGGATAGTGCTTGCAGAGAGCCGGCACAGGCACGATGGGCGGAATGGCCTCCTTCTGGGCTGTAAGATTCTACGATTCTATTTCACGAGGAAAATTGCCTCTCGTCGCCTCCTTGACTCCCAGCACATTGCGTCTTCACGGAGTCCCTTTAAAAATGTTAATGAGCGCTTGAATTAATGGGAGCGGAATTTATCCCCAAGCAGCCTTTTGCCTCAGGATGTTTATTTAAATGTGTCAAGTTGAGAGCTGGCGGAGATCTTGCGTTTTGTTTTGGAGCGAGAGAGAGAGAGAGAGAGGGAGATGCGGGTCCTTTTGTTCCTGGGCATGGAGTATTCCCTCAGTTGTCTCTCTGTGCATCTTAAGATGTTATTCATGTCATGCCAAGTGTAATCAACTAAGCAGTGCCAGCATAGACACATTCACGAGCGACACAATACAGCCAGCCTTATCCGCCTCTCCCCCACCACCCTGACCAACTGGGGAAACAGCAGTGCTGGGAATCCTGAGGGTTTGCGGCGGGGTGGTTGGGGGGGGGGAGGGGCGGTGGGGGGGGTGGAAAGCGACGGGGTAGGGGTGAGGGAGAATTATGCTTCTATTGATTCCCCCTCCAAGCCCCATCACCCTGGATTGAGGGGGAAGGGGATTTAACCCCTTGTGATTTGGAGCTGTAAGCTGTATCCAGCTCCTTCTAATCCTTTAATTATGCGGCCTGTACAGATGGTACTTGAATGTACTTTAAGCAGGGCCCATGTGGCAGTGGCTGTCATGAATTTTCATAAGCTCGCGAATGTGTGTGTGTGTGTTATTTGATAGTTCGGTTTTTTTCCTGTCTGGTCTGTAGCTCAGCCAGACCAGGGAGTGCGAATATATCCCAGTTTCTCATCTGACGTGGCAAACTTTTATATGTGTGTATATAAATATATATGTGTGTTTTTTTAAAATATTCATTCCCAGGATGTGAGCGTCGCTGGCAAGGCCAGCATTTATTGCCCATCCCTAATTGCCCTTGAGAAGGTGGTGGTGAGCCACCTTCTTGAACCGCTGCAGTCCGTGTGGTGAAGGTACTCCCACAGTGCTGTTATACTTACACACACACACACATAGAAAGAAAGACTGTATTTCTACAGCATCTTTCACGATGTCAAGACGTCCGAAAGCGCTTCACAGCCAATGAAGTACTTTTTGAAGTGTAGTCACTGTTGTAATGAAGGAAACGCGGCAGCCAATTTGCGCACAGCAAGCTCCCACAAGCAGCAATGTGATAATGACCAGATCATCTGTATTTCAGTGAGGGGTAAGTATTGACCAGGACACCAGGGAGAACTCCCCCTGCTCTTCTTCAAAATAGTGGCCGCAGGATCTTTTACCTCCACCTGATCCGAAAGGTATAGAAAAGCAACAAGGCTTCTTTGGCAGCACCTCCCAAACCCGCGACCTCTTCCACCTAGAAGGACAAGGGCAGCAGGCGCATGGGAACACCACCACCTCCAAGTTCCCCTCCAAGTCACACACCATCCTGACTTGGAAATATATTTGCCGATCCTTCATCGTCGCTGGGTCAAAATCCTGGTACTCCCTCCCTAACAGCACTGTGGGAGCACCTTCACCACACGGACTGCAGCGGTTCAAGAAGGCGGCTCACCACCACCTTCTCGAGGGCAATTAGGGGATGGACAATAAATGCCGGCCTCGCCACATCCCGTGCACAAATAAAAAAATTTAATGTATATCTGCCGCATACATTCGACTGTTTGCCATATGTTTTTAAAGAGCTGTTTCCCACAATTAACGCAGTTGACTGAAATCTATTGAGTGCATCGACGTTCTCTGGGGAATGGGGTCCAGCACGCTGGGGCCCGTGACCTCTGACCTAAATTATTGTGCGATCCTAGGGAAAGGGATTGGAGGCAATTTACTGATCCGTGCTTCGGGGGAAGTTTCGGGTCGTCTCGCTCATTCTTTCTCAGGAGAACAGCAGCTGACATTTTAGATGGCGTCTTTTGTTTTTTTAACATTACATAGAATTTCTCTCAAGGGGAGGAAGCAGGAAGTATGGAAGGGGTTATGGGGATCAATTAGGTTCCGGAAAGATAGATTGGGAGGCAGCTTTTGAAGGACGGGAGGGAGGTAGTAGCGAGGCCACAGGTTTTAGGGGGGAAGCTTCTAGAATGCTGGGTTGGCTGAGGTTTTCACTGGTGATGTTGAAGGGGTAAGTGGAGAGACCCGCATTAAATCTACAATCTATAGTTTGCTGTCTGTTTTTTAAAGAGCTTTTTTCCCCACAATTTGACTGCAATCTATTGAGTGCATCAAGACTCCCTGGAGAGTACAGCCCCTTAGGAAGACACAGTAAGTTGAGTGAGTGGGCAAAACCATGGCAGATGGAGCTCAACGTGGGGAAGTGTGAGCTCATCCACTTGGGATCTATGCAAGGCACATTCGGAATATTTTCTTAATGGGAGACGAGGGGCTGTGGAGGAGCGAAGGGATTTGGGCGTCCATGTGTACAAATCACTAAAAGCTAATGCGCGGGGACAAAGAGTAATCAAAAAAGCTCATGGAATGTTGGCCTGTAGCTCGAGGGAGCTGGAATACTAAAGGGGAGGAAGTGATGCTTCAGTTGTACAGAGCTCTGGTCAGATCCCCACCTGGAGCACTGCGTTCAGTTCTGGGCCCCGCACCTCAGGAAGGATATATTGGCCTTGGAGGGGGGGGCAGCGCAGATTCACCAGAACGATCCCGGGGTTAAAAGGGTTAAATTACGAGGACAGGTTGCACAGACTGGGCTTGTATTCCCTTGAGTATAGACGATTAAGGGGTGATCTCATCGAGGTGTTTAAGATGATTAAAGGAATTGATAGGGGTGATCGAGAGAAATTATTTCCTCTGGTGGGGGGAGTCCAGAACAAGGGGGCAGAACCTTAAAATAGAGCCAGGCCGTTCAGGGGTGATGTCAGGAAGCACTTCTTCACACAAAGGGTGGTGGAAATCTGGAACTCTCTCCCTCAAAAAAGCTGTTGTCACTGGGGGGTTAATTCAAATTGTCAAAACTGAGATTGACAGATCTTTGTTGGGCGAGGTTATTAAGGGTTATGAAACCCAGGCGTGTCGGTGGAGTTAGGATACGGTTCAGCCCTGATCTAACTGAATGGCGGAACAGGCTCGAGGGGCTGAATGGCCTCCTCCTGTTCCTATAACATGTTTCTTCAGTGGCTGCTGCATTTCCTACATTACAACAGTGACTACACTTCAAAAAGCCCTTCATTGGGTGTAGTGGAAACCTGGAACTCTCTCCCCCAAAAGGCTGTGGATGCTAGGGGTCAGTTGGAGCTATCAGGACTAAGGCCGGTAGATTTTTATTAGGTAAGGGTATCGAGGGATATGGAGCTAAGGTGAGTAAAAGGAATTGAGGAGTAGATCAGCCATGATCTAACTGAATGGTGGAGCAGAAGAGGCTTACAATATTGCCAAAAAAAGTCGTAAGTCTGAGGATTGGGAGGATTTTAGAATTCAGCAAAGGAGGACCAGGAAATTGATAAGGAAAGAGAAAAAAGAATATGAGAGTAAATTAGCAAGAGACATAAAAACAGATTGTAAATGTTTCTATCGGTATGTAAATAGGGAGAGATTAGTGAAAGTAAATATGGGTCCATTAGAGGCAGAGGCAGGAGCAATTATAATGGGGAATAATAAGGAAATCGCAGAGACATTAAACAAATATTTTGTATCTGTCTTCACAGTAGAAGACACAAGAACATTCCGTAAATAATGGGGAACCAAGGGCCTAGAGAAAACGAAGAACTTAAAGAAATCAGTATAAGTAAAGACATAGTACTGGAGAAATTAATGGGACTGAGGGGCGACAAATCCCCTGGACCTGACGACCTGCATCCTAGGGTTTTAAAAGAGGTAGCTGCAGAGATAGTGGATGCACTGGGATAAATCTTCCAGAATTCCCTAGATTCTAGAACAGTCCCCAAGGAGGAAGAGAAAAACCAGGGAACTATAGGCCAGTTAGCCTGACATCAGTAGTAGGCAAAATGCTAGAGTCTATTATTAGGGATGTGGTAACAGGGCACTTAGAAAATCGTAATATGATCAGGCAGAGTCAACATGGTTTAATGAAAGGGAAATCGTGTTTGACAAATCTGTTAGAGTTTTTTGAAGATGTAACTAGTAGGATGGATAAGGGGGAACCAGTGGATGTGGTGTATTTGGATTAAAAAAAAACTTTCGATAAGGTGCCACACAAGAGGTTATTACACAAAATTAGGACTTATGGGATTGGGTGTACTATATTAGCATGAATTGAGGATTGGTTAATGGACAGAAAACAGAGCGTAGGAATAAACGGGACTTTTTCGGGTTGGCAGGCTGTAACTAACTGGGTACCGCAAGGATCAGTGCTTGGGCCTCAGCTATTCACAATCTATATTGATGACTTAGATGAAGGGAGTGAGTGTAACGTATCTAAGTTTGCTGATGATACAAAGTTAGGTGGGAAAGTAAGCTGTGAGGAGGATGCAAAGAGGCTGCAGAGAGATATAGACAGATTGACTGAGTGGGCAAGAACATGGCAAATAGAATACATTGTGAGGAAGTGTGAAGTTATCCACTCTGATAGGAAAAACAAAAAAGCAGAATATTTTTTGAATGGCGAGAGACTGGGAAATGTTTGCACTCAGAGGGACCTGGGTGTCCTTGTACATGAATCACAGAAAGTTAACCTGTAGGTACAGCAAGCAATTAGGAAAGCAAATGGTATGTTAGCTTTTGTTACAAAGGGATTAGAGTATAAGAGTAAAGAAGTCTTACTACAATTATACCGGGCATTGGTGAGGCCACACCTGGAGTACTGTGTACAGTTCTGGTCTCCTTACCTAAGGAAAGACATACTTGCCTTAGAGGGAGTGCAACGAAGGTTCACCAGACTAGTTCCTGGGATGGGGGGGATTGTCCTGTGAGGAGAGATTGAGTAGACTAGGCCTATACTCTCTGGAGTTTAGAAGAATGAGAGGTGATCTCATTGAAACATACAAAATTCTTACAGGGTTTGACAGGGTAGATGCAGGGAGGATGTTTCCCCTGGCTGGGGAGTCTAGAACCAGGGGTCACAGTCTCAGAATAAGGGGTCGGCCATTTAGGACAGAGATGAGGAGAAATTTCTTCACTCAGAGGGTTGTGAATCTTTGGAATTCTCTACCATAGAGAGCTGTGGCTGCTCAGTCGTTGAGTATATTCAACACAGAGATCAATAGATTTGGGGGAATTAAGTGATATAGGGATGGTGTGAGAAGATGGTGTTGTTGAATGGCGGAGCAGGCTCGAAGGGCCAAATGGCCTACCTACTCCAGCTCCTATTTCTTATGTTCTTATGTAGCAGACTTAAGGGGCTGAATGGCCTCGTCCTGTTCAATTGATCATCCGAACTCCTTGATTAGCTTGGTCAATGAGGTAGGTTTTAAGGAGCGTCTAAAAGGAGGGTAGAGAGGCGGAGAGGTTTAGGGAGAGAATTCCAGAGCTTAGGGCCCAGGCAGCTGAAGGCACGGCCGTATATGGTAGAGCGATGGGAGTCAGGGATGCGCATGAGACCGGAATTGGAGGAGCGCAGAGATCTCGGGGGATTGTAGGACTGGAGGAGGTTACAGAGATAGGGAGGGGTGAGGCCATGAAGGGGATTTGAACACAAGGATGAGAATTTTGAAATCGAGGCGTTGCTTAACCGGGAGCCAATGTCAGTCAGCGAGCACAGGGGGTGATGGGTGAACGGGACTGGGTGCGGGATAGAACACGGGTCAGCAGAGTTTTGGATGAGCTCGAGTTTACGGAGGGTGGAATGGAGTAGGCCGGCCAGGAGAGCGTTGCAATAGTTGGAGTCTGGAGGTAACAAAGGCATGGATGACAGGCGAGAAAACTGGCGGGAGATTGTAAAGAATTTCACTGCGTGACACGGTAATGTTATTATTTCGAACCCGGTGCTGAGGTGATTGAGCCTGTGAATAACGTCACTGACTGTCAGAGTCCCTTCCCCCTTCCTACTCCCTGCCATATTTGTCCTACCTGTCTGATGAATTGTTTCGGATGTAACTCAAGGACTGTCTGGTCGACTGTTCTCTGTCATTCTGCTCTCGGGGCTTGGGCTGTTGGCTGTCTAGTGCTGAGATGCAGAAAGGACGAACATTCACAATAGAGAGAGGTGAGCGCTGGAGAAACTGCACCTGAAAGAGAGAAGCGAAAGCTTAAATTGAGACTGATCACTGACCCTGAACGACCTGTGGAGAGACTGGAGAAGCTGGGGCTTCTCTCCTTAGAGCAGAGAAGGTTAAGGGGAGATTTAATAGAGGCGCTCAAAATTATGAAGGGTTTAGTAAATCGGGAGAAAATGTTTCCAGTGGCAGGAGGGTCGGTAACCAGAGGACACAGAGTTAAGGTGATTGGCAAAAGAACCAGAGGGGGAGCTGAGGAAACATTGTTTTTTACACAGCGAGTTGTTGTGATCTGGAATGCGCTGCCTGAAAGGGCGGTGGAAGCAGATTCAATAGTAACTTTCAAAAGGGAATTGGATAAATATTTGAAAAGGAAAAGATTTACAGAGCGACGGGGAAAGAGCAGGGGGAGTGGGACTAATCGGAGAGCTCTTTCAAAGAGCCGGCGCAGGCACGATGGGCTGAATGGCCTCCTTCTGTGCTGTATCATTCTATGGTTCAATGAACTGAGCTTCCCCCCGCCCCCTACACACACCCAATTTTCTGTTTTCTTTTTCATACTTTCAAATGTTCCCCTTTTTTGGCATTTATAGAGTGCCTTTCATGGCCTCAGGACATCCCAAGTGTAGTCACAGTTGTAATGTAGGAAACGCAGCAGCCTGTTTGCGCTCAGCAAGCTCCCACAAACAGCAATGTGGTAATAATTGACATGAATCAGTCATTCATGAAAGACAGACTTATGAAATAATACTGAGCGGCCTACGGGTGGCGCTGTCCAGGGAGAGTATAAATACTCGGGCACGGGCCCAGCTTGTGCAGGACATTCTTAACAGGAACTAGTGAAGAACACAACTAGACCTCCATGTTGTAAAACAGTTGATTAAAGCTTTGTTTAACGCTTAGACCAAGTGCCTAGTAGTTTTCTTATGTCAATAATGACCAGATAATCTGTTTTAGTGATGTTGGTTGAAGGATAAATATTGGCCCAGGACACCGGGGAGAACTCCCCTGCTCTTGTAATAGCGGCCGTGGATCGTTTACGTCCACCTGAGATGGCAGACATTTAACATCTCATCCGAAAGACGGCAGCTCCGACAGTGCAGCACTCCCTGAGTACTGGACTGGGAGCGTCAGCCTGGATTATGGGCTTAAGTCCCTGCCAGTATATCCTCATATACCCTTCCCCGTCCTTGCCAGCGGCGCCCACTCTCCGGGAACGATTAAAATTGTTAGCCCACTGCTCCCCGATATCACCGCAGCTTTGCGCTGAGCGTGAGAGCGACACGAGAAGATTAGACGGAAAAGGCAGTATCTGGAAGAATTAAAGGAAGAGGAAAAGAGAGAGAGAGAGAGAGAGAGAGAGAGAGGGAAAAAAAAATAACAGGCGGCCCAAACTGGGCTAGAGAGGGAGGGAGGATGAAATGGAGCAAAGACCACACACAGCAAATGGGCCAACATCCTGAAACAATTATATCTGGGGAGTGTTAAAAGGCTCCTGTTCTAGGCCCGGATGATAAGCGGAGGCTGGGAGCAGTCCAGCCACAAGGGGGGTTACGGCGATCCAGGGCCAACATCTGGCCCAGAGAGTGGGCAGGATCGGAACCCGTGGGTCCTGCCACCAAGGGCCTGCCGCCTGGGTTCTGAGGCCCTGGTTGCCCATGTTTCCCCAAGCACATGTCTGTACAGAACAAAAAAAAAGACTTGTGCAAATAAACTTTTAGGAGAAAAAAAATGCAAAATTGCTGGAATTCTCCAAGAGAAGCAGAAATTGTTGGATTCCAGTGCAGCGTGCGAAGAGAGAAAAGCTAGGTTAACGTATCAGGTATGGACCCTTCAACCCAACTGAAAGCTGGAAGATAATCGGGCGCTTTAGTAAAGTGTGGGGACGCAAAGGGAGGAGAGGAAAATAAACCCAACAGAGCCCCTAATCACAGAGAGGGAGTTAATGGGCTGAATGATGAGCAGAGGTGAAGGGTTGAAAATCCTGGAACTCCCTCCCTAACAGCACTGTGGGAGTACCTTCACCACACGGACTGCAGCGGTTCAAGAAGGCGGCTCACCACCACCTTCTCAAGGGCAATTAGGGATGGGCAATAAATGCCAGTGACGCCCAGATCCCGAGAATGAATAATTAAATAAAAGCTATTCGAAGCAGAACAGGACGTTCTCCTCGAGTCCCAGCCAAGGTTCCTCCCTTAACCAACAACACCAATAAAAAGCAGAAAAACCGGTCATTCATCCATTTGCTGTTTGTGGGATCTTGCTGTGTGCCAGTTGGCTGCCGTGCTTGCCTGCATATCAACAGTTCTGCCCTTCAAAGCAATTCTTTTTACTTGAAATGACAATATATCTTCAACTGTATATTTTTAGCGATGTTGGTTGAGGGATAAATATTGGCCCAGGACACTGGGGTTAACTCTCCTACTCTACTTCAAAATAGTGGCCATGGGATCTTTTGCGTCCACCGGAGAGAGCAGACGGGGCCTCGGTTTAACGTCTCATCTGAAAAATGGCACCACTGACAGTGCAGCACACCCTCAGTACTGCCTCTCCGACAGTGCAGCACTCCCTCAGTACTGCCCCTCCGACAGTGCAGCACTCCGTCAGTACTGCCCCTCCGACAGTGCAGCGCTCCCTCAGTACTGCCCCTCCGACAGTGCAGCATTCCCTCAGTACCGCCCCTCCGACAGCGCAGCACTACCTCAGTACCGCCCCTCCGACATTGCAGCTCTCCCTCAGTACTGCCCCTCCGACAGTGCAGCACTCCCTCAGTATTGTCCCTCCGACAGTGCAACGCTCCCTCATTACTGCACTGGGAGCGCCAGCCTACGTGGCCTAATAGCTGCCTGATCACTTGCCTCAGAGTTAACGGGAGAGACGTGTCCTACAATTATCCGCAAGGATTTCTGCTGTGAGTTTAGCCCATCTGCAGTCCCATGGTCCCTCTGCCTTGGCTCGCCTTTATTTGATACTTTGCGTGATGTAGCTGGGCATCCTCTCCCCCACTAACAGAAATCTGATTTTCACGAGCCGGCTCCCGGTTAGAATCATAGAATCATAGAATGGTTACAGCACGGAAGAAGGTCATTCGGCCCCTCAGCCCGTGCCGGCTCTCTGCAAGAGCACCTCAGCTGGTCCCACTCCCCTGCCCTCTCCCTGTAGCCCTGAAAATTTCTTCCCTTCCTTTTGAAAGCTGTGATTAAGTCTGCCCCACCACCCTCTCAGGCAGTGCATTCCAGATCCTAACCACTCACTGCGTAAAAATGTTTTCCCTCATGTCGCCTTTGGTTCTTCTGCCAATCACCTTAAATCTGTGTCTTCTGGTTCTCGACCCTTCCGCCAATGGGAACAGTTTCTCTCTCTCTATTCTGTCCATGATTTTGAACACCTCTATCAAATCTCCCCTCAACCTTCTCTGCTCTAAGGAGAACAACCCCAGTTTCTCCAGTCTATCCACGTAACTGAAGTCCCTTATCCCTGGAATCATTCTCGTAAATCTTTTCTGCACCCTCTCTAAGGCCTTCACATCCTTCCTAAAGTATGGTGCCCAGAATTGGACACAATACTCCAGTTGGGGCCGAACCAGTATTTTATACAGGTTCATCATAATTTCCACACTTTTGTACTCTATACCTCTATTTATGAAGCCCAGGATCCCGTAAGCCTTTTTAACTGCTTTCTCTACCTGCCCTGCCACCTTCAACGATTTGTGCACACATACCCCCAGGTGTCTCTGTTTGTGCACCCTCTTCAGGATTGTACCATTCAGTTTATATGTCCTCTCCTCAATCTTTCTACCAAAATGTATCACTTCGCACTTTTCTGCGTTAAATTTCACCTGCCATGTGTCCGCCCATTCCACCAGCCTGTCTATGTCTTCCTGAAGTCTATCACTCTCCTCCTCACTGTTCACTATACTTCCAAGTTTTGTGTCATCTGCAAATTTTGAAATTGTGCCCTGTACACCCACATCCAAGTCATTAATATATGTCAAGAAAAGCAGTGGTCCGAGAACCAACCCCTGGGGAACACCACTGTATACCTTCCTCCAGTCCGAAAAACAACCATTCACCACTACTCTCTGTTTCCTGTCACTTAGCCAAATTTGTATCCATGCTGCCACTGTCCCTTTTATTCCATGGGCCTCAACTTTGTTGGCAAGCCTATTATGTGGCACTTTGTCAAACGCCTTTTGGAAATCCATGTACACCACGTCAACCGCATTACCCTCATCAACCCTCTCTGTTACCTCATCAAAGAACTCGACCAAATTAGTTAAACACGATTTGCCTTTAACAAATCTGTGCTGGCTTTCCTTAATTAATCCACACTTGTCCAAGTGACTGTTAATTTTGTCCCTGATTATCATTTCTAAAAGCTTCCCCACTACTGAGGTTAAACTGACTGGCCTGTAGTTGCTGGGTTTATCCTTACACCCTTTTTTGAACAATGGTGTAACATTTGCAATTCTCCAGTCCTCTGGCACCACCCCCGTATCTGAGGAGGTTAAGCAATGCCTCGATTTAAAAATTCTCACCCTCCATGGCCTCGCCCCTCCCTATCTCTGTGACCTTCTCCAACCCCACAACCCCCCGAGATATCTGCGCTCCTCTAATTCTGCCCTCTTGAGGATCCCTGATTATAATCGCTCCACCATTGTTGCCTTCAGCTGCCTGGGCCCTAAACTCTGGAATTCCCTGCCTAAACCTCTCCGCCTCGCTACCTCTCTTTCCTCCTTTAAGACGCTCCTTAAAACCTACCTCTTTGACCAAGCTTTTGGTCACCTGCCCTAATTTATCCTTATGTAGCTCGGTGTCAAATTTTTTGTCTTAAAATACTCCTGTGCAGCGCCTTGGGGCGTTTTACCACATTAAAGGTGCTATATAAATACAAGTTGTTGTTTTTTCGCCATTCATTTAGATCATGGCTGATCTGTATCTTAACTCCATCTAACTTTTCTCCGTATCCCTCGATACCCTTGCCGAACAAAAATCTATCGATCTCAGTCTTGAAAGCACCGATTGACCCCCAGCCTCCACAGCTTTTGGAGAGGGGTAGAGTTTCAGACCTCTTCTACCCTGTGTGTGGAAAGGTGCTTCCTGACATCACCCCTGAATGGCCTCTCTCTCTTCTCTTCTTGGGCAGTCCCTCGGAACTGAGGATGACTTGCTTCCACACTAAAAATGAGTTCTCAGGTGACTGATGAGTCCAATGCGGGACCTACAGTCTCTGTCACAGGTGGGGCAGACGGTGGTTGAAGGGGCGGGTGGGTGGGGTGCTTGGGTTGACGTGCGCTCCTTGCGCTGCCTGCGCTTGGCTTCCGCTTGCTCCCGGCGAAGAGACTCGAGGTGTTTGGCAGCTTCCCGGATGCTTCTCCTCCACTTTGTGCAGTCTTGGGCCAGGGATTCCCAGGTGTCGGTGGGAATGTTGCACTTTTTCAAGGAGGCTTTGAGGGTGTCCTTGAAGCGTTTCCTCTGCCCACCTGGGGGCTCTCTTGCCGTGTCGGAGCTCCGAGTAGAGCGCTTGTTTTGGGAGTCTCGTATCGGGCATGCGGACAATGTGACCCGTCCATCAGAGCTGATTGAGCATGGTCAAAGCTTCGATGCTGGGGATGTTGGTCTGAGCAAGAATATTGACGTTGGTGCACCTATCCTGCCAATGGATTTGCAGGATCTTGTGTGAATGTCAGGTTTGCGCTTGAATCTGTTAGGCCCCCTGTGACTGACTAGTCTACTGACGGTCATTCTCCAGACTAGCCTACTGACGGTCTCTCTCCAGACTAACCTACTGGCGGTCACTCTCCACACTAGTCTACTGACGGTCACTCTCCAGACTAGCCTACTGATGGTCACTCTCCAGACTAGCCTACTGACGGTCACTCTCCAGACTAGCCTACTGACGGTCACTCTCCAGACTAGCCTACTGACGGTCACTCTCCAGACTAGCCTACTGATGGTCACTCTCCAGACTAGCCTACTGACGGTCACTCTCCAGACTAGCCTACTGACGGTCACTCTCCAGACTAGCCTACTGATGGTCACTCTCCAGACTAGCCTACTGATGGTCACTCTCCAGACTAACCTACTGACGGTCACTCTCCAGACTAGCCTACTGACGGTCACTCTCCAGACTAGCCTACTGATGGTCACTCTCCAGACTAGCCTACTGACGGTCACTCTCCAGACTAGACTACTGACGGTCACTCTCCACACTAGCCTACTGACGGTCACTCTCCAGACTAGCCCATTGACGGTCACTCTCCAGACTAGCCTACTGACGGTCACTCTCCAGACCAGCCTACTGATGGTCACTCTCCAGACTAGACTACTGATGGTCACTCTCCAGACTAGACTACTGATGGTCATTCTCCAGACTAGACTACTGACGGTCACTCTCCAGACCAGCCTACTGACGGTCACTCTCCAGACTAGACTACTGACGGTCACTCTCCAGACTAGCCTACTGACGGTCACTCTCCAGACTAGCCTACTGACGGTCACTCTCCAGACCAGCCTACTGACGGTCACTCTCCAGACTAGACTACTGATGGTCACTCTCCAGACTAGACTACTGATGGTCACTCTCCAGACTAGACTACTGACGGTCACTCTCCAGACCAGCCTACTAACGGTCACTCTCCAGACAAGACTACTGATGGTCACTCTCCAGACTAGCCTACTGACGGTCACTCACTCTCCAGACTAGCCTACTGACGGTCACTCTCCAGACCAGCCTACTGATGGTCACTCTCCAGACGAGACTACTGATGGTCACTCTCCAGACTAGCCTACTGATGGTCACTCTCCAGACTAGCCTACTGACGGTCACTCACTCTCCAGACTAGACTACTGACGGTCACTCTCCAGACGAGACTACTGACGGTCACTCTCCAGACTAGCCTACTGACGGTCACTCTCCAGACGAGACTACTGACGGTCACTCTCCAGACTAGCCTACTGACGGTCACTCACTCTCCAGACTAGCCTACTGACGGTCACTCTCCAGACTAGCCTACTGACGGTCACTCACTCTCCAGACTAGACTACTGACGGTCACTCTCCAGACGAGACTACTGATGGTCACTCACTCTCCAGACTAGACTACTGACGGTCACTCTCCAGACGAGACTACTGATGGTCACTCTCCAGGCTAGTCTACTGACGGTCGCTCTCCAGACCAGCCTACTGACGGTCACTCTCCAGACCAGCCTACTGACGGTCACTCTCCAGACCAGCCTACTGACGGTCACTCTCCAGGCTCACACATACGTCAGCTATGGCTCAGTGGTTAGCTCTCTCTCTCTCGCCTCTGAGTCAGAAGGTCATGGGCTGAAGTCCCCACTCCAGAGAGTTGAGCACATAATCCAGGCTGACACTCCCAGTGCACCACTAAGAGAGTGCTGCACTGTCGGAGGTGCCGTCTTTTGGATGAGATGTAAAACCGAGGCCTCGTCTGCTCTCTCAGGTGGTCATCAAAGATCCCATGGGACTGTTTCGATGAAGAGCAGGGGACTTCTACCCTGTGTCCTGGGCCAATATTTATTCCTCAGAAACAGATTATCTGGCCATTTAACTCATTGCAGTTTGTGGGAGCTTGCTGTGCATAAAGTGGCTGATGAATTTCTTACATTACAGCAGTGACTACACTGACTTCATTGGCTGTAAAGCGCTTTGGGACGTCCTGAGGTGGTGAAGGAGAGGTGCTGTGGAGGTACAAATGCCTTGTTTCACACATGTAGAGAAGGGAGGTCGAACGCTGAGTGTGGAATCGTATCCCAGTCAGAGTCACTGGCCTCAGGACAAGAGGGAAGGAGTTGCACAGAGCTCTGTGTTCAGTACGGGCTCGGTATGTTCCCAAAAAAAACATTTAATTAAAGGGGAAAGATTAACAATAGACGAGAACAAAGGCTAGCTGCTGATAGACAGCGATATGAAAGGGATTTGGTGATCCTTTGAGTTCCAGAATATCGCAGCTAAAAAGCTAAACATTCCTTTTATTTACGCTCTCTAATAAACTCTGTCTGCATACCTACTGCCGCGAGTTGGCCCTTGTTTGCTGCTTTAAGCTGCTTTGATGGGATAATTGCATGAACAGAGGCGAAAGATAGGGACTGCCAAAAGTGAAATTCTCTTGTTCACTGTGGTCGAGAGCTGCATTGCTCAAATATTTCCCCATTATATTGTCTTCAAACCAACACTGAGCTTTCATTCTCAGGTTTCTTTATAATAACATCACGGGCCTGAAATAAAAATCTCTCTCTCTCGCTCTCGCTCTCTGCTTTTATTTCCTTGTATTCAATAGACTCTTCAGCCCAACAGCTTTCAGCATTAATTATAGTTAAGGAGTTGTAAGTAATTAGTGGCTGCGGGCCTCACAAGCCTGTCGTGAACAGAGAAACCGTTTGAACGTCGGGACTAATTGAAGGGAGTTTTAATTGGATTATCCGCACGTTCCCTCTTTGGTGAATGTTCATTTTTTTTCGACCCGGTCCATTTTCTCCCCCCCCTCCCCCTCCCCCTCCCCCTCCCCCCACTCCTCCTCACCTCCTCGTTCCCCTCGCTGCCCGGTGCTGACTCTGCCTGGCCACATGTCCTCCTGTGTGTGAGCCTAGCCCATGAGTGTTGGCCATAGAGTTGGGGGTGGTGGGGGGGGGAGGTGCGGGGAGGGAGGCGATTTCACAACCGAGCCCAGGCCTCTCGTCACCCAACATCCAAAGACATGCTCCTTCTGTCAGGGCATCACTGGGTGGCAGTCAGCAGTGCAGGGCTTTGCTTAATTATCTTCTGCTCCCCGCCCCACCCAACACACACACACTCCGTACCTCAAGACATTTTGGGGAATGAAAGAAAGAAGGAAGGAAGGGAAGAAAGACTATTTCTACAGCGCCTTTCATGACCCCAGGATGTCCCAAAGCACTACACAGCCAATGAGGTATTGTTGAAGTGTAGTCACTGTTGTAATGTAGGAAACACGGCAGCCAAAGTGTGCAGTCTCTGAGAAGCTGGTGGTGGGCCGCCTTCTTGAACCATTCTTGAACCAGAAGCAGTTTGAATAACTGAGTGCCTTGCTGGGCCACTTCAGAGAACAGTTAAGAGTTAACCACATTGGTTGGTGCTAGTCCTGTACTCTCTCCAAGGTCAATATATCCTTCCTAAGGTGTGGTGGCCATAACTGAACACAATGCTCCAGGTGTGGGCTAACCAGGGCTTTGTATAGCTGCAGCATAACTTCTACCCCCTTGCATTCAAGTCCTCTAGATATTAATCATAAGAACTAGGAGCAGGAGTAGGCTGTACAGCTTCTCGAGCCTGCTCCACCATTCAGTAAGATCAAGCCCCGACTGGGTAAGGACGGCAGGCTTCATTCCCTAAAGGGACATCAGTGAAGCAGTTTGGTTTTTACAACAATCCAACAGCTTCCATGGTCACTTTTACTGCCACCGCTTTCTTTCCCCAAACTGAATGCAAATTCTCAAACTGGGATGGTGGGATTTGAACTTCATGTTCTACTGGATCACTAGTCCAGTAACATAACCACTACACCGCCGTACCCCTAAACTAGGAGGACCTTCTTTCCTTTGTCTTTTGTCGGAGAGCAAGAACATTCAATGGGCTGAAAATCAGGGGGTTTCGCTCCGTCAGATAACCACCCCGACAGGGGAGAATAATTTAACCCCAGAACTTACTCCCAGCTTAGTCAACAACGTACAGCCGGACAAGCCCGAGACAGGTTGGGCTAGGGTAGCAGATTGATGAACGAATGGTGTTTTGGTACCTTCACAAGTACTGGAAGGATTTGCAGACCAGATTGGTTGCTGGGATGAGAGGGCTGTCCTATGAGGAGAGATTGAGTAGAATGGGCTGATACTCTCTGGAGTTTAATGAGAGGTGATCTCATTGAAACATACAAGATTCTGAGGGGGATTGACAGGGTAGATGCTGAGAGGTTGTTTCCCCTGGCTGGAGAGTCTAGAACTAGGGAACATTGTCTCAGGATAAGGGGTCGGCCATTTAGGACTGAGATGAGGAGGAATTTCTTCACTCAGAGGGTGGTGAATCTTTGGAATTCTCTGCCTCAGAGGGCTGTGGATGCCGAGTCCTTGAGTATATTCAAGACAGAGATCGATAGATTTTTGAATATTAAGGGAATCAAGGGATATGGGGATAGTGCAGGAAAGTGGAGTTGAGGTAAAAGATCAGCCATGATCTCATTGAATGGCAGAGCAGGCTCGAGGGGCCGTATGGCCTACTCCTGCTCCTATTTCTTATGTTCTTTAGATTAATATCTGGAGGACTAGAATACAAGGGGGTAGAAGTTATGCTGCAGCTGTACAAAGCCCTGGTTAGACCACACCTGGAGTACTGTGAGCAGTTCTGGGCACCACACCGTAGGAAGGATATATTGGTCTTGCAGGGCCTTGGAGGGGGGAGTCTAGGACTAGCAAGCGTAGCCTAAATGTTAGAGCCAGGCCTTTCAGGAGTGGTTAGAAAAGTTTGGAACTCTCTTCTGCAAACGGCAATTGATGCTAGATCAATTGTTAATTTTCAATCGGAGATTGATAGCTTTTTGTTAACCAAAGGTATTAAGGGGTAATAAGCAAAGGTGGGTATATGGAGTTAGGTCACAGATCAGCCATGATCTCATTGAATGGCAGAACAGGATCGAGGGGTTGAATGGCCTCCTCCGGTTTCTATGTCCCTATGTTCTTTTTACCAGTCTGGCAGGGTGGTGTAGTTATTGTTTTCATATCTTTACACGCTTTACTCTTCACTTGATGAACAAGTTTTCTTTATTTGTTTGTTCTCGGGATGTGGGCATCGCTGGCAACGCTGGCATTTATTGCCCATCCCCAGTTGCCCTCGAGAAGGTGGTGGTGAGCCGCCTTCTTGAACCGCTGCAGTCCGTGTGGTGATACTTCTTTCGAGCGGTTTGATATGACTGAGTGTCTTGCTCGGCCAGTTCAAAGGGTAGTTAAGAGTCAACCACATTGCTGTGGGTCTAGAGTCACATATAGGCCAGACCGGGTAAGGACAGCAGATTTCCTTCCCTAAAGGAACATTAGTGATCCAGATGGGTAAGTAGTGGAAGGATTTGCAGACTCACTAACAGTCTGACAGGCCAGACGTGAACGCTCCTTCCTTGCCCGTACCCATCATTATCCCAGTCGATGGAGGGGGTTAGTCCTATATGGCTGGAGGGGTTTTAGAATCATGGAAGTAGGAGGCCATTCGGCCCATCACGCCTGTGTTGTAGGGGCTCTCCAAACCGTGCGATGAGGGGAGGAGGGCCAACCACCACACTCACAGGACGCGAGTATCCCGCTGGATGTCATTTGTAGCCGGGACTGTCGGGAGTGGGTTTCGAGCCCTGCACCTTCTGAGTCGAAGGCGGGGAATGCTAATGGCTGAGGCCAAAGGCTCGTTCCCCTGGCTCGGGGACGTATTACCGACACGACTGGCCGCTCGCACAGGGCAGAATAATGATGCGTGCAGTTATTTTTAACCAACCGTGGCCCCTTTTACTCTTAGCTAGACAATTATTTCAGGCTGCCAATTGCACGCGCAGTGTTGTTTTGTGAACGAGGTCAGGGGTGGCAAGAGGCTGGTGCTGATGCGCATCAATAATCAGGCAGACGCGTTAAGTAACTGTGCAAGGGGGAGAAGGCGACGCTCCCCTGGGCTCCTTTTCAACGCCGGCTCCCAGGGACCCCCCCCCCCCCTTGCAAATTTAAATTATTCACGCAGCTCATTTGCATAACACCCAGCTCTCCAAAGATGTTCCCAGGCATCAGGTAATTATCCCCACAAGTCAGGAATGATTTGCGGTGCAGAGTCTGGAGGGGTTGGCGGGGGGGGTGGGGGGAGAGGTTCAAAGGGAATCCAATATTTGCAGCCTCCCGGCTAGTGCCAGTCATATTAGAGCCGTGGTTTCAAAGACCCTGCCGTGACTTCAGTTGAGCATCGAGATTAAATAATATCTTAAGCGAAAAACTTAAATCATGTTGGGCGTTCCAGTCCTGCAGGCTATTAAAATCCCCGCTTTTCATTCCCCCTACCATATATTTCACCCCTTCCCCCTCTTTCCTTCAGCTACGTTTGCACTGCCCAAATTGGGTCTGCTCCGTGTACGTGATGATCCGGCGTGCTATTCGACCGCAGGCAGCACCACCGGTAATCCTGATTTTTGGCCTATGCCTTGCAGTGGCATGTTTGCAATGCTGCCAAGTCGCATTTATCCTTAGCTGCTCTTAGCACACTCAATCAGACACGTCAGAGGGCGTTCAGAGTCCAGAAATGTAAAGGAACATAAGAAATAAGAGCAGAAAAAAAATTAATTCATGAGATGTGGGCGTCGCTGGCAAGGCCAGCATTTATTGCCCATCCCTAGTTGCCCTCGAGAAGGTGGTGGTGAGCCGCCTTCTTGAACCGCTGCAGTCCGTGTGGTGAAGGTGCTTCCACAGTGCTGTTAGGGAGGGAGTTCCAGGATTTTGACCCAGCGACGATGAAGGATCGGCCGATATATTTCCAAGTCAGGATGGTGTGTGACTTGGAGGGGAACTTGGAGGTGGTGGTGTTCCCATGCGCCTGCTGCCCTTGTCCTTCTAGGTGGAAGAGGTCGCGGGTTTGGGAGGTGCTGCCGAAGAAGCCTTGGCGAGTTGCTGCAGTGCATCTTGTAGATGGTACACACTGCAGCCACGGTGCGCCGGTGGTGGAGGGAGTGAATGTTTCATTCGGCCCCTCGAGCCTGCTCCACCATTCAATAAGATCATGGCTGATCTTCGACCTCAACTCCACTTTCCCGCCCGATCTCCATAGCTCTTGATTCCCCGAGAGTCCAAAAATCTATCGACCTCGGCCTTGAATATACTCAATGACTGAGCCTCCACTGCCCTCTGGGGCAGAGAATTCCAAAGATCCTTCTGTGCTGTATGATTCTGTGTGCTCAAGTCTCTGGAGTGGGGACTTGCGCCTTGTGACTCAGAGGTGAGAGTGCTACCCACTGAGAGCCATGACTAAAGCGAAGAGTTGGCCCTGGGAGTGATTGACAGGTGAGAGAGTCCTAATGCCCAGCGCACTTTCTGTCAAAGTCTGGTTCAGGCAGGGACATGTAGCAGTGTGTAGGGATCAGCGCTCTGGAGAACGCGAGGCACAGGGAGACTCCAGAGAGAGGTGGGATATTTGGATTGGAAGATAGTTCTATTTAATAAAAAAAACTTGCTATAGGAAGCGGGAGAAAGAAATATCTGGAACAATAGGCGGATCGAGGGAAGGAGAAGAGCAGAATACTCCAAGGGAATCAAGGGATTTGGGGATAGTGCGGGGAGGTGGAGTTGAGGTCGAAGGTTAGCCTCGATCTTATTGAACGGCGGAGCAGGCTTGAGGGGCCAAATGGCCGACTCCTGCTCCTAATTCTTATGTTCTTATACTGTCGGTGACTACCGACCTCTTCAACTGTGAAAACATCCAAACAAACTTGAGTCACTTGCATCATCAGGCCCTGGGTGTAGGACAGTAACACAAAGAGACATTTTTACTGCATGCAGCACTGAATTGCATTGCCCTGCTCCTGTGATCTTTTCCCTCTGATTTGTGAGAGCTATTTACTGTCATGTGTGAACACTCATTCCACCCTTGTTGGCAACGTGCTGTGAACTCCGACTGATAGGCTGCTGGAATCAGTTTCCTGAAGATTCACTAATGTGTTCCTGGTTTATTTATGTCTGCGTAACCTGTTCATACGACCCTTCCCCCCCCCCCGCCACCACCACTACCCCCCACCCCACTACCCCCCGCTCCACACTCCAGTCCCGGGCCTACTGGTCAGGCTGAAGGCCTGCTTTCTGCTTTAGGCCTCAGTTCAAGGGGTTTATTGAATCTTTGGAATTCTCTACCCCAGAGGGCTGTGGAGGCTCAGCCGTTGAGTATATTCAAGACAGAGATCAATAGATTTTTGGATATTAAGGGAATCAAGGGATATGGGGATAGCGCAGGAAAGTGGAGATGAAGTTGATGATCAGCCATGATCTCATTGAATGGCGGAGCAGGCTCGAGGGGCCGAATGGCCGACTCCTGCTCCTAATTCTTATGCTCATATGTTTATGGAATGAGTAGGAAATAGAGACTGGCTCTCTTCTTCCCTCCTTGCTGTGATGCATTTCCCTTGACGGATTGGTTAAGATTTAGAGATTCCTTCACTGTGAAGGGGGAAATGTGCACATGAATTGCGACCCCACCCAACCACCAATCTGCCCCACTGACTAGTGTCGCCAACCCCTCCAGGATTGGCGTGGAGTCTCTAGGGATGAATGATTAATCTCCCGGACACTGCAGTGAGCAAAACCCGGGAGAAAATTCATAGGGGTGTTAAACAAAATGTGTTTCTTTCATTTTCTTTGAACATTTCAGTTTTATCAGTTGTGTCGGAGATTGGGAGGGGGGGTTGGGGTGGGGGGGCCAGCTCGACTGACCCAATTGTCAAGAATCATCCATTCGGGGAGGCGATCAGTCTGTGCGCCGCGAGGATGGGCGTGTCGGCCGTCCATTGGCGGGAGGAGGGGGCGGGGTGGTTGGAGGTGGCAGGTCACGTGATGAAACCTCCTGGGACTAGACCAACCAGAGCTGGCGACCCTTCCCCTCAAGTCTCTCTCGTGCACATGGGACTGACCCGCCTCCCCAACCGCCCTCATTCACTCGAGGAACGCAGGCTTCAAACAGGCCGAATTGGAGATTTGCAGATCGCAGTCTGAATTGTACACTGTGGATTACATCGAATTACATCGGGTCCACAGCACAGAAACAGGCCATTCGGCCCAACTGGTCTGTGCCGATGTTCATGCTCCACACGAGCCTCCTCCCACCCTCTTCATCTCACCCCATCAACATCTCCTTCTATTCCTTTCTCCCTCATGTGTTTATCCAGCTTCCCCCTAAATGTATCTACACTATTCGCCTCAACCACTCCCTGTGGCAGCGAGTTCCACATTCTCACCGCTCTCTGGGTAAAGAAGTTTCTCCTGAATTCCCGATTGGGTTTATTAGTGACTATCTTATATTGATGGCCCCTCGTTCTGGTCTCCCCCACAAGTGGAAACATCTTCTCTACGTCTATCCTTTTCATAAATTAAAAGTCCTCTTTCAGGTCACCCCCTCAGCCGTCTTTTTTCTAGTGAGAGAAGAGTCCGAGCCTTTCCTGAGACGTATATCCTCTCAGTCCTGGCACCATCCTTGTGAATCTTTCTTTCCACCTTCTGTACCCTTTTTGTAATATGGAGAGCAGAAAGCGATAGGCTGGAGACTGGCCTATCTGGGAGAGAGAGGTCTGTCTGTACAGGTGGAGGGGCTCCAATGGTGATCCTTTAATTACAGGCCAGCTCTGTCCTAATAGACTATTCCTACAGGAAGCCATTGAGTGGTGCCAGGGTTATATTAATGTCTGTAAGGTTATAAGGGTCAGGCCTGGATTCTGTGCGGAGGCTTCAATGGTTCAGTCACGGTGAGTTATTTTTCCCCAGAGTGTCGGAGACACACACTTAGGAAGCTGTGCTCAAATGAAACACACCAGCAATAGAGACAGAAATCATCGAATCTTACAGCACAAGAGGAGGCCATTCAGCCCATCGAGCCTGTGCCAGCTCTTTGAAAGATCTCTCCAATCAGTCCCACTCCCCCCTGCTCTTTCCCCACAGCCCTGCAAATGTTTCCTTTTCAACAACGATTGGTGCAAGAATCCAAATTTTGAACATGACATAAATAGGGGCCCATAGATATAAGATAGTCACTAATAAATCCAATCGGGAATTCAGGAGAAACTTATTTACCCAGAGAGTGCTGAGAATGTGGAACTTTAGCTCATCCAAAACTCGGCTGCCTGAATCCTAACTCGCACCGAGTCCCGTTCACCCGTCACCCCCTGTGCTCGCTGACCTACATTAGCTCCCGGTCCGGCAACGCCTCGATTTTAAAATTCTCATCCTTGTGTTCAAATCCCTCCATGGCTTCGCCCCTCCCTATCGCTGTAATCTCCTCCAGCCCCACAACCCTATGAGATCTCTGCGCTCCTCCAATTCTGGCCTCTTGTACATCCCCGATTTCCATTGCCCCACCATTGGCGGCCGTGCCTTCAGCTGCCTGGGCCCCGAGCTCTGGAATTCCCTCCCTAAACCTCTCCGCCTCTCTTTCCTCCTTTAAAACGCTCCTTAAAACCGACCTCTTTGACCAAGCTTTTGGTCACCTGTCTTAATATCTCCTCATGTCTCAGTGTCAAATTTTGTCTGATAATCGCTCCTGTGAAGCACCTTGGGATGTTTTACTACGTTAAAGGCGCCGTATAAATACAACTTGTTGTTATTAGATGAAGAGGGGTGGGAGGAGTCTCGTGTGGAGCTTAAACACCGGCACAGACCAGTTGGGCCGAATGGCCTGTTTCTGTGCTGTAAATTCTATGTAAGGTGGCGATTGATTTATTTTCAGCCCTCCCTTTTTTTTTAAACATAAGAATTAGGAGCAGGAGTCGGCCATGCGGCCCCTCGAGCTTGCTCCGCCATTATTGCTACAGCTTCTGTTTTCAGATCATCGTTGCTATCAGGAGCAGCCAGATTCAGTGGAACCGGACATACTTTGGTCTCCACAGCGGATCTTTCTCTTAGCTCTTGTTCTCACACCACTGGCTGCGAATATACTCATTGGCTGAGCATCCTCGGCCCTCTGGGGTGAGGAATTCCAAAGGTTCACAACCAGCGTTCCCGCTAAGCTGCACGGCCACGCAGCGGTCTGGGGCTCCCGCGTCAGCCGCTCACTGGCTTGTCCATGGATGAAATCACGCGTTGCGCGAAAATTCGAATGGGCCGCGCAGCCAGTTAAAGGGACCGCGCAGAAAAAAAAATTAGAAGGAACATTGATCACAACCCTCTTGAGTGAAGAAATTTCTCCTCATCTCAGTCCTAAATGGCCGACTTGTTATCCTGAGATTCTGACCCCTAGTTCCAGATTCTCCAGCCTGGTGGAAATCAGGCTCCTAATCTCGATTCCAGTCTCCCCTCGCTGATAGGTGTGCGTGCATGGTTCTCGAACAGGGGGAGAAGATCGGTTTTGGTTGTGACTCCCCCTCCATGGTCGCAGAGTCTGGGCTCGGGCACCAAAGGGTGGGACCTGTACCCCAGCGAGAATCAGCGCCTTCTGGAGCAGAGAGGGCAGGGTGGGGGGGGCGGTGGGTGGTGGTGGAGGCAGAAGGTAACTATAGGCAGTGAGAGTTAAAAAATAGTTTAACTCTCTCACTGAGAGAAGGAGTTAGTGTGTGGGTTGCCCGAGACATTGAACATTGCCATTTACTTCATCCCCAGCCCAGTGCGTGTGGGAGAGTGAATAACTCCTTATTAATGGCTTGTCAACACAGAATATTGCTTGTTTATGGAATGCACACTACTAGAAAGAGAAGCACATACTGCTGGCACATCCTGTTGTACATTGTTCTGAGGTTGTCTGCAATCCTCCAGTCTCCCCTCCTCCCCCTCCTCAGCCTTATTATCTACGATGTTTTGTATCCTGTTGTGTAATGTTGGTTTTATGCAACCACTGGGCCTCGGGAATCATTCCCATAATCCAGGCTGACACTCCCCGCTGCCTGTACTGAGGGAGCCTCCGCTGCACTGTCGGAGGCGTTGACTTTCGGATGAGACGTTAAACCGAGGCCCCGTCTGCCCTCAGGCGGACGTAAAAGATCCCATGGCTGCTATTTCGAAGAAGAGCGGGGGGGGGGGGGGCGGCGTTCTCCCCGGTGTCCTGGGGTCAATATTTATCCCTCAACCAACATTAATAAAAAAAACCCAGATGATCTGGTCATTATCACATTGCTGTTTGTGGGAGCTTGCTGTGCACAAATTGGCTGCCGCGTTTCCGACATTACAACAGTGACTACATTTGCCGGTCACACAGGCACAAACTAGGGTAGCCTCATGTTCAATCTCTGTCTGCACTGAGTTAGTGCACCACAGCTACGTGTTCCCAACCCCTCCAGGATTGCCCTGGAGTCTCCAGGAATTGAAGATTAATCTGCAGGGCAACTGCCCCGAGCAAAACCCCAGGAGAAAAATCCGTTAAACAAAATTCATAGAATCAGAGAATGGTTACAGCACGGAAGGAGGCCATTCAGCCCGTCGAGCCCGTGCCGGCTCTCTGCAAGAACACTTCAGCTAGTCCCACTCCCACCGCCCTTTCCCCGTAGCCCTCAAATTTTTTTCCTTCAAGTAATTGTCCAACTCCCTTTTGAAAGCCATGACCACGTCTGCCTCCACCACCCTTTCAGGCAGTGCATTCCAGATCACAACAACTCGCTGCGTAAAAAAGTTTTTCCTCGTGTCGCCTTTAGTTCTTCTGCCAATCACCTTAAATCTCTGTCCTCTGGTTCTTGACCGTTGTGTTTATTTTTTCATTTTCTTTGAACATTTTCATTTATTAAAAGTTACAAAAATATTTGAGAGGGGCGTAGGGGGGAGAGGCTAATAGTCGAGAATAACCCAAGTGGGTAACAAAGGCCGAGATTTTCCTTACCTGGGCGGGTCCGGTAAGGTTGGGGTCGATGGCGGGTCACGGCCCCGCTGCTGGCTCTATCCCGCTCTGGATAATGAATTTCCGTTAATAGGGCTTGTTAGGTTCCCAACCCGCTGTCAAAAAAAAACATTTTCCCACCTGACCCGCCACCGATCCCGCCCACTGACACCCCGGAAAACCGCGGCCAAAGAGTTTGTTTCCTTTTCCATTGGCCGTGGGAGGGCAGTCCACCTGGAGGGTGGACCAATGGCAGGCGTGTGGCGGCGGGGCGGTTGGAGGCAGAAGGTCATGTGATAAAACCTCCAGGAATACATCCAACCAGAGGTGGCGACACTAATCTCAGCTGAGGGAGCAGTGTGATTGGCACACTGGATCTCGGTGACCTGGAATTGGGAGAGGGATGGGATGGGATGTGGGAGTGTGAGTTCCATTTTATTAATTCCTGGGATGTGGGCGTCGCTGGCAAGGCCAGCATTTATTGCCCATCCCTAATTGCCCTTGAGAAGGTGGTGGTGAGCCGCCTTCTTGAACTGCTGCAGTCCGTGTGGTGAAGGTACTCCCATAGTGCTGTTAGGGAGGGAGTTCCAGGATTTTGAGCCAGCGACAATGAAGGATCGGCCGATATACTTCTCAGTCAGGATGGTGTGTGACTTGGAGGGGAACTTGGAGGTGGTGGTGTTCCCATGCGCCTGCTGCCCTTGTCCTTCTAGGTGGTGGAGGTCATGGGTTTGGGAGGTGCTGCCGAAGAAGCCTTGGCGAGTTGCTGCAGTGCATCCTGTAGATGGTACACACTGCAGACACGGTGCGCCGGTGGTGGAGGGAGTGAATGTTTAAGGTGGTGGATGGGGTGCCAATCAAGCGGGCTGCTTTCTCCTGGATAGTGTCGAGCTTCTTGAGTGTTGTTGGAGCTGCACTCATCCAGGCAAGTGGAGAGTATTCCCTCACACTCCTGACTTGTGCCTTGTAGATGGTGGAAAGGCTTTGGGGAGTCAGGAGGTGAGAGCAAAGAATCCATGTGTTTCTAGAGCAGAGATAATGGGCATGATTTTGTTTAAAGCATTGGGTCATATGAGAGAGGTGAATAACCTCCCCAACAATGACCGGACAGTGGCAGGCTCCTTCCGCGCCCCCCACCGCCCTCCTCACCTAACAGCCTTTATATTTGCGTCCATTCAAGCAGAAAGTTAGGATGTAAGTTGACGTTTACCGTGCAGCAGCTGAGAATTTTTTTACGCAGATTACATGAACGGTGTCTGACCTTTGACTGGCAAACACAATAACAGGATCAGATCAGATCCAAGCTGACTCCAGCTCCCAGCTACAGACTCGGCTGATGTGAGATCAGAAAGTAAGGCTTAAAAAAAAGCACTGCAGTCAGTCCATCCGTGCCGGAAACAGCAACAAACTGCCGGAATTAACAGTCCAATTGAGAGGGCAGACGGTCCCACAGTTTAACGTCTCGTCTGAAAGACGGTTGTAATTTAAATGTGCGCATGTGTGTGAGTGTGTGTGTGTGTGAGCGTCTGTGTGTGTGAGCGTGTATGTGAGAATGTGCGAGAGTGTGTGTGTGAGTGTGTGTATATGTGAGAGTGTGTGTGTGTATGTGAGAGTGAGTGTGTGTGAGCGTGTGTGTGTGAGTGTGTATACGTGAGAGTGTGTGTATATGTGTGTATGTGAGAGTGAGTGTGTGTGAGCGTGTATGTGAGCATGTGAGTGTATGCAAGAGTGTGTGTGTGAGTGACTGTGTGAGTGACAGTGAGTGTATGTGTATGTTTGTGAGTGTATGTGTGAGTGTATGTGTGTGTGTGTGTGTGCGATGAGGCTTAGGCTGCACTGCACTCCCTGGTTGAACAGTTCTACCGATGGTCACGGCCTGGACTCGCACGTGAAGAACGGCCATTCCGATGGGGTGTGGGGAGGGGACCTGTACCCCAGCGAGAGGTTGGGTGGAGATTGGAGGGGTAAAATAACATTGACTTTGTTACTCCGGAGACAGACAAAAGGTGCCCCCAATAAATGGCGGCGAGCGTTTCGAAGCCAGCCAGTCAGACTGATCTAACTCGGTCGCTTTAACTGTGGGACCCACAGGGCAAAACCCTAGACAGCAGCTGACGAGTGTCAAAGGTGAAAGGTATCATGGGCTACCCAGGGGCAATCTTCAATGGCAACAGAAAAAGGCAAAGAGCTGCCCTGGGGGACTGGCTCTGATTGATCAGCCAATGAACCCCAGTGATTCCGCGTTAGTTCAGAGACACTCTGCGGATGTCCGCTATAAACTCAGCATGGGACTGACTGCTCCCTTTACTTTGAACACAGGCAATCCATGACAGTGTCGCTGTGTCACAGGAACGAGATCTCAGCAACTCATTCACCAACCTATTATTCTATCTGGGATCATATTAACCTTCTATTCAACAACTTGTATTTATACAGCGTCTTTAACATCGCAAAACATCCCAAGGTGCTTCACCGGAGCGTTATAAAACACAATTTAACACCGTGTCACATAAGGAGAGATTAGGACAGGTCAAGGAGGTAGGTTTTAAGGAGCAACTTAAAGGAGGAGAGAGAGGCGGAGAGGTTTAGGGAGGGAATTCCAGAGCTTAGGCCCTGGGCAGCTGAAGGCACGGCCGCCAATGGTGGAGCGATGGAAATCGGGGATCTGCAGGAAACCAAGAATTGGAGGAGCGCAGAGATCTCGGCGGGTTGTGCGGCTGGAGGAGGTTCCAGAAAGTGCTGAAGCTGCAAGCCATCGGTGCCTTCAGCTGCCTCGGCCCTAAGCTCTGGAATTCGCTCTGTAAACTTCTCCGACTCTCCACCTCTCTCTCCTCCTTTCAGGCAGAGGGGTCGAGGACGGGTTTTTTGAGGAGGGGGGCAGCAATGATGGCAGATATGAAAGGGAGGGGGTCGTGAATCTTTGGAATTCTCTTCCCCAGAGAGCTGTGGAGGCGGAGTCACTGAATATATTCAAGGCGGAGATTGACAGACATTTGAACTACAGGGGGGTCAAGGGTTATGGGGAGAGAGCGGGAAAGTGGAGTTGAGGCCAAGATTGGATCAGCCATGATCTCATTGAATGGTGGAGCAGGCTCGAGGGGCTGAATGGCCGACTCCTGCTCCTATTTCTTATGTACCTGAGGAGAGGAAACCGTTTACAATGTCTGATAGCACGGGATCCAGGAAGGGAAGTGGGGTTGTCAGGAGTTTAGTGGGATTGGGGATGGAAAAAAACGAAACAACTTGCATTCCTATGGCGCCTTTCACCACTTCAGGACGTCCCGAAGCGCTTGGCGGGCAGTGAAGTGCTTCACTCTTGTAATGTGGGAAACGCAGCAGCCAATTTGCACACAGCAAGCTCCCACAAAAAGCAACGTGATAATGAGCAGATAATCTGTTTTAGTGATGTTAGGTGGAGGGATAAATATCGGCCCAGGACACCAGGGGAGAACTCCCCCTGCTCTTCTTCCAAATAGTGGCCGTGGGATCTTTTACGTCCACCTGCGAGGCTAGAATTGTACAGCTGGGTGTGTTTCACAGTTGAAGGGAACACAGCATGAAAACTACGCTTTACTGAAATGCCGCTGACAGGACTAGCAGGCAATCATGCCTTAAGAGGCTGTTAAATGACTTGCGAGGTGACATTGGCCTTTTTAATCGTGTGATATTAGTTACTTGTGGAGATGTGCACCCTGGAGTGATTGAATGTGGTAATATATCCATCCAAAGCTGTCAGCTATATCGGACATGCCTCGGTGTCACCTCCCCCCCTCCCCCCCCAGGCATATCAACCACGCGGAATTGTTTGAGAGAGTCCTGTGTCAGCGCACAGCCTTCAGGCTTCAGCTACAGCAGTCACCCTGAAAACAAATCTATTACAACATACTTTTCAAATGGAGTCACTGAAACAAAACTGCCAATGGGCTTGAAAGAAAGAAAAGAACTCGCATTTTTATAGCGCCTTTCACCACCTCAGGACGTCCCAAAGCGCTTTACAGCCAATGAAGTACTTTTCAAAGTGTAGTCACTGTTGTAATGTAGGAAACGCGGCAGCCAATTTGCACACAGCAAGATCCCACAAACAGCACTGTGATAAATGACCAGATCATCTGTTTATTTTTAACGATGTTGGTTGAGGGATAAATATTGGCCGCAGGACACCGGGGAGAACTCCCCCTGCTCTTCTTCATGGGATTTTTTACGTCCACCTGAGAGAGCAGACGTGGCCTCGGTTTAATGTCTCATCCGAGAGACAGCACCCCCGACAGTGCAGCGCTCCCTTAGTACTGCCCCTCTGACAGTGCAGCGCTCCCTCAGTACTGCCCCTCCGACAGTGCGGCACTCCCTCAGTACTGCCCCTCCGACAGTGCAGCGCTCCCTTAGTACTGCCCCTCCGACAGTGCAGCGCTCCCTCAGTACTGCCCCTCCGACAGTGCGGCACTCCCTCAGTACTGCCCCTCCGACAGTGCGGCACTCCCTCAGTACTGCCCCTCCGACAGTGCAGCGCTCCCTCAGTACTGCCCCTCCGACAGTGCGGCACTCCCTCAGTACTGCCCCTCCGACAGTGCAGCACTCCCTCAGTACTGACCCTCCGACAGTGCAACACTCCCTCAGTACTGCCCCTCCGACAGTGCAGCGCTCCCTCAGTACTGTCCCTCCGACAGTGCGGCGCTCCCTCAGTACCGCCCCTCCGACAGTGCAGCACTCCCTCAGTACTGCCCCTCCGACAGTGCAGTACTCCCTCAGTACTGCACTGGGACTGTCAGCCTGTGATTTTTGTGCTCCAGTCTCTGGAGTGAGATTTGAACCCACGACCTTCTGACTCAGAGGCGAGAGAGTGTTGCCCACTGAGCCCCAGCTGACACAGGAGCAGCATTTTTTTTGCCGATCGTGCGCCGTCCTGCACGGGAGTAAAGCACGTATCCAATCTGTGGCCTGTAGGAGGTTGTAGGAAAGGCTGGTGCACCCTCTCGGGTCTGTAGGGGGACTGCAGGATGGTCCGAGTCCACCCTCAGGCCAGATACTGGAGATGGGAAGAAAGTCTGGTTGACCGGGTGGGGCGGTTGGAGGGTGGAAGATCATGTGACGAAACCTCCAGGAATACAGCCAATCAGAGTTGGCGACCCACCTGTATGTGGATTGTTGATGTGACTGTTACTCACATTCTATCTTCACAAAGCATCCCAGTGCCTGTGAGAGACTCGAACCGAGATTCTTCTCAAAGACCACGCAGTCACTGCCCACACAGCATGAAGATCATCATGATTACAGAATAATGTACGGTATAGAGCAAGGCAGGAAGTCTATAGGATACACCACCAACCAGGGCTCTATAGGATACACCGCCAACCAGGGCTCTATAGGATACACTGCCAGCCAGGGCTCTATAGGATACACAGCCAACCAGGGCTCTATAGGATACACTGCCAACCAGGGCTCTTTAGGATACACCGCCAACCAGGGCTCTATAGGATACACCGCCAACCAGGGCTCTATAGGATACACAGGCAATCGGGGCTCTATAGGATACACCGCCAACCAGGGCTCTATAGGATACACCGCCAACCAGGGCTCTATAGGATACACCGCCAACCAGGGCTCTATAGGATACACCGCCAACCAGGGCTCTATAGGATACACCGCCAACCAGGGCTCTATAGGATACACCGCCAACCAGGGCTCTATAGGATACACCGCCAACCAGGGCTCTATAGGATACACAGGCAATCGGGGCTCTATAGGATACACCGCCAACCAGGGCGCTATAGGATACACCGCCAACCAGGGCTCTATAGAATACACCGCCAACCAGGGCTCTATAGGATACACCGCCAACCAGGGCTCTATAGGATACACCGCCAACCAGGGCTCTATAGAATACACCGCCAACCAGGGCTCAATAGGATACACCGCCAACCAGGGCTCTATAGGATACACAGCCAACCAGGGCTCTATAGAATACACCGCCAACCAGGGCTCTATAGGATACACAGCCAACCAGGGCTCTATAGAATACACCGCCAACCAGGGCTCTATAGGATACACGGCCAACCAGGGCTCAATAGGATACACAGGCAATCGGGGCTCTATAGGATACACCGCCAACCAGGGCTCTATAGGATACACTGCCAACCAGGGCTCTATAGGATACACTGCCAACCAGGGCTCTATAGGATACACCGCCAACCAGGGCTCTATAGGATACACAGGCAATCGGGGCTCTATAGGATACACCGCCAACCAGGGCTCTATAGGATACACTGCCAACCAGGGCTCTATAGGATACACTGCCAACCAGGGCTCAATAGGATACACAGGCAATCGGGGCTCTATAGGATACACTGCCAACCAGGGCTCTATAGGATACACAGCCAACCAGGGCTCTATAGAATACACCGCCAACCAGGGCTCTATAGAATACACAGGCAATCGGGGCTCTATAAGAGATGGAGGCAACTATGGGTCTATAGGATAGGCAGCCAACCAGGGATTTATAGGGTACAATGACAGTAAGAAATCCATAGGGGTCCAAACTAGTCAAGAATCAATAGGATATAGAGCTATGCAGGAATCTATTGGATACACAACCAGTCAGCAATCTATAAGATACGGCACCAGACTGAAATCTACAGGATACAGAGACCCGTGATTAGACTGTACACTGAGGGACTCACTGATGTGATACTACACAGAAACCTTGAATTAGTCCTGAATTTATTAGGCTCCATTTCAGCCGGTACTTGGGAATGTGTGGGACTAGCAAGGATGATTAAAGCCCATCAGGCTAATCCCAAATTCCTGCAAATATCATACAGCTCCCTATCTCTCATACCCTTCAATCACTTCCCTCGCTAAATATCCAACAGATCTTTTTGCCTGCGCCTCCTAAGAGTGACTCCTACATGGCATGGTTGTCAGCTATCGTGGAGAGTGGGCCTGGGGCACATCCCTCACTCAGGCAGCCCGCCAACACGGCAGTGCGAAGGATTTACACAGCAAGGTTACAGTGACAGTCTTCTAGAGGGCGAATATTCCAGGCTCCGACTCTTTCTGACGCAGCTGCGCGATTACAGAATCGGTTCTCTTTGTTCCTGGGGTGAGAGTGAGGTGGTATTTGCCGTTGAACAGTCTGAACGGTGTGGCGTGTTACGATACCATACATCTGGCGTCTCTGAGAAGCCTGGAGCTCATCCGCTGTTCGGGAATGATTTGAAGGAATGTAGCATTAAATGTTCTAAAGAAAGAAAGAACTTGCATTTCTGCAGCGCCTTTCATGACCTCGGGCCATCCCAGAGTGTTTCACAGCCAATGAAGCACTGTTTTAATGTCGGAAACGTGGCAGACAATTTCCGCACAGCAAGCTCCCACAAGCAGCAATGAGACAAATGACCAGATCATCTGTTTTTTTAGTGATGCTGGTTGAGGGATAATTATTGACCCCAGGACACCGGGGGAGAACTCCCCCTGCTCTTCTTCCAATAGTGGCCGTGGGATCTTCTACATCCACCAGAGAGGTCTCTGGGGTGGGGTTTGACCCATCAACCTTCTGACATCTTATTTCTAATCTCTTATCTGGAGTCGAATGTAACCATAAACGGAGTCCCACTCCAGAGACCTCAGCACAAAAACCTAGGCTGACACTCCCAGTGCAGTGCTGAGGGAGCGCTGCACTGTCGGAGGGGCAGTACTGAGGGAGCGCCGCACTGTCGGGCGGTCAGTACTGAGGGAGAGCTGCACTGTCAGAGGGGCAGTACTGAGGGAGCGCTGCACTGTCGGAGGGGCAGTACTGAGGGAGTGCTGCACTGTCGGAGGGGCAGTACTGAGGGAACGCTGCACTGTCAGAGGGGCAGTACTGAGGGAGCGCTGCACTGTTGGAGGGGCAGTACTGAGGGAGTGCTGCACTGTCGGAGGGGCAGTACTGAGGGAGTGCTGCACTGTCGGAGGGGCGGTACTGAGGGAGTGCTGCACTGTCGGAGGGGCGGTACTGAGGGAGTGCTGCACTGTCGGAGGGGCAGTACTGAGGGAGTGCTGCACTGTTGGAGGGGCAGTACTGAGGGAGCGCTGCACTGTCGGAGGGGCAGTACTGAGGGAGCGCTGCACTGTCGGAGGGGCAGTACTGAGGGAGTGCTGTACTGTCGGAGGGGCAGTACTGAGGGAACGCTGCACTGTCAGAGGGGCAGTACTGAGGGAGCGCTGCACTGTTGGAGGGGCAGTACTGAGGGAGTGCTGCACTGTCGGAGGGGCAGTACTGAGGGAGTGCTGCACTGTCGGAGGGGCGGTACTGAGGGAGTGCTGCACTGTCGGAGGGGCAGTACTGAGGGAGTGCTGCACTGTCGGAGGGGCAGTACTGAGGGAGTGCTGCACTGTCGGAGGGGCAGTACTGAGGGAGCGCTGCACTGTCGGAGGGGCAGTACTGAGGGAGTGCTGCACTGTCGGAGGGGCAGTACTGAGGGAGCGCTGCACTGTCGGAGGGGCAGTACTGAGGGAACGCTGCACTGTCAGAGGGGCAGTACTGAGGGAGCGCCGCACTGTCGGAGGTGCCGTCTTTTGGATGAGACGTTAAACCGAGTCCCCGTCTGCCCTCTCAGGTGGACGTAAATGATCCCACGGCACTATTTTGAAGAAGAGCAGGGGAGTTCTCCCCGGTGTCCTGGCCAATACTTATCCCTCAATCGACATCAGTAAAACAGATGATCTGGTCATCGTCACATTGCTGTTTGTGGGAGCTTGCTGTGCGCAAATCGGCTGCCGCGTTTCCTACATTACAACAGTGACTACACTTCAAAAGTACTTCATTGGCTGTAAAGCGCTTTGGGATGTCCTGAGGTCGTGAAAGGCGCTATAGAAATGCAATTCTTCCTTTACTTTATAAACTCCAATCCCTCGCCACCGATTCCATCCCCTTCACTTGTCATTGTCTCAGGGTGAACCAGACCGCTCGCAACCTTGGTGTCCTATTTGACCCTGAGATGAGCTTCTGACTCTAAATCCTTTTCATCACTAAGACCGCCAACTTCCTCCTCCGTAGCATCGCCCGTCTCCGCCCTTGCCTCAGCTCATCCGCTGCTGAAACCCTCATCCATACTTTTGTTATCTCCAGACTCGACTATTCCAACGCTTTCCTGTCCGGCCTCCCATCTTCTACCCTCCCTCAACTTGAACTCATCCACAAGCCTGCTGCCCGCATCCTGACTCTCACCGAGTCCCGTTCACCTGTTTACTCCCCCCTGTGCTCGCTGACCCACATTGGCTCCCGGTTCGGCAACACCTCAATTTTAAAAATTCTCAAACTTGTTTTCAGAACCCTCCATGGCCTCGCCCTCCTCTCTATCTCCGTACCCTCCTCCGGCCATACAACCAATTTTCCCTTTAATTGTCTTTGGGTGCGCGGCCCATTTAAATCCGCGCACGTGTGGTTTTTCCCGCTGCGAAGCCGGCAGGCAGCCTGCGCGAGACCTCCAGAGTGCGGCTGGGTAGCTTAACGGGAACATTGTACACAACCCCCCGAGATCTCTGCGCTCCTCCAATTCTGGCCTCTTGCGCATCCCCGATTTTAATCGCTCCACAATTGGTGGCCGTGCCTTCAGCTGCCTGGGCCCTAAGCTCTGGAATTCCCTCCCTAAACCTCTCTGCCTCTCCCTCCTCCTTTAAGACGCTCCTTAAAACCCACCTCTCTGACCAAGCTTTTGCTTACCTGCCTTAATTTCTCCTTCTGTGGCTCGGTGTCAAATTTTGTCTGATAGTCGCTCCTGTGAGGCGCTCTGGGACGTTTCACTACGATAAAAGCGCTGTATAAATGCCAGACGTTGCTGAATGATGTGGGTTGTAACGTCAGATTGGGAAGCCTTATGCTCCATGTGGATCAAAATATCAGCCAAAGCAGTTGATTGTGGGTCAACCGACAGCTTTATAAAGAAACTGGATCAATACCTGTCGAGAAAAGGCTATCGAGGGTCAGAGTGATGTTAATAGATCTGTTGTTGTGATCTGGAACGCGCTGCCTGAAAGGGCGGTGGAAGCAGATTCAATAGTGACTTTCAAAAGGGGAATTGGAGAAATACTTGAAAAGGAAAACATTTGCAGGGCTGTGGGGACAGAGCAGGGGGAGCGGGACTAATTGGAGAGCTCTTTCAGAGAGCCAGCACAGGCACGAGGGGCCGAATGGCCTCCTCCTGTGCTGTGAGATTCTGTGATTCGCAGGAGGGTTGCGTGAGAAGGGATGGGGAGAGATTCCATATTTGAAGCAGAATTGCACGGATTTGGAATGGACAACGTACATTTCTACTGTGTCCCTCACGATAGAAGGGGGCCATCGATTTAAAATTGCCACTGAGAGAGGGTGGGAGCAATATATCTTTACACCGGGTTGTTGGGAACAGGTAATGTTTTGCTGCAAGGAGAGGTTGAGGAGGCAGAGACCACCGAATCTTTTAAGGGCAACTTGGATAAGTGTTTGAAGCAGAGGAACATACAGGACTGTCGGGAGAGAGTGCAGGAGGCAGTGGGAATAGCGATAGATTGCTCGAGCAGAGAGCCGGCTTAAGACACGATGAGCTGAATGGCCTCCTCCTGTGCTGTGAATCCCTATGGAGTGGAGAGACCTTATCGAAGGTTTGGTTTTTCGGTACCAGAGCTGTATGTTGTGCATCGATGGGGTAATAAGCATGAAGCAAATGTTAACTGCATAAAAGTAAAGAAAGACTTGCATTTCTATAGCGCCTTTCACAACCTCAGGACGTCCCAAAGCGCTTTACAGCCAATGAAGTACTTTTTGAAGTGTAGTCACTGTTGTAATGTGGGAAACGCAGCAGCCAATTTGCACACAGCAAGCTCCCACAAACAGCAATGTGATAATGACCAGATAAGCTGCTTTTGTGATGTTGATTGAGGGATAAATATTGGCCCAGGACACCGGGGAGAACTCCCCCTGCTCTTCTTCAAAATAATGGCCGTGGGATCTTTTACATCCACCTGAGAGAGCAGACGGGGCCTCGCTTTAATATCTCACCCGAAAGACGGCACCTCCGACAGTGCAGCACCCCCTCAGTACTGCACTGGAGTGTCAGCCTAGATGTTTGTGCTCAAGTCTCTGGAGTGGGGCTCGAACCCATGACCAGGACATGGTTATAGTCCAGCCTTTGTAACAGCAGTCTGAACCTGGGGCATGTTGTCTGCAACCCAGGTATGGACAATGAAGAAGCACCCAGTAATTAAAGGATAGCTCATTCCTCACCTCAGACTTGTTATTTTTGGCTGGTTCTCTGTCATTACCTCTCTTTACGAGGGGAGTGGTGGGGGTGGGGGGATGATTGCAAGATCTAGAAAATGTCTGTAATAGGTATACGTCATCTGTTAATAGAGAGAAACTATTTCCTCTGGTGGGGGGAGTCTAGAACAAGGGGGCAGAACCTTAAAATTAGAGCCAGGCCGTTCAGGGGTGATGTCAGGAAGCACTTCTTCACACAAAAGGTGGTGGAAATCTGGAACTCTCTCCCCCAAAAAGCTGTTGAGGCTGGGGGTCAATTGAAAATGTCAAAACTGAGATTGATAGATTTTTGTTAGGTAAGGGTATTAAAGGTTACGGAACCAAGGCGGGTCGATGGGAGTTAAGATACATGATCTAATTGAATAGGCTCGAGAGGCTGAATGGCCTCCTCCTGTTCCTATCTTCCTAGAGGCTGAGAGACAGTGAGAGACTCTGGAACCCTGGACTAATGGGCTCTAAAATCCAATTATAGCGCGTTGAAGGTGAGGACTCTAGGGATATCAAGGGATATGGGGATCGGACGGGAAAGTGGAGTTGAGGTCGAAGATCAGCCAGGATCTTATTGAATGGCGGAGCAGGCTCGAGGGGCCGTGTGGCCGACTCCTCCTCCGAGTTCTTATGTTCTTATGTAGCAGGCCACCTAGTGTCACACTGAGACCTAGACTTGGGTGAGTTTTATCAAGAGCCTTTGATCACCTGGGCCTTTGCTCATGAGGTTCCATTCCCTGCCCCTCCTATTTGTCTCCGTCACTGAAGACTTTAACCCACATTGAGACACAAACATCCAGAAGCTATTCGTCTGTCAGGGCGTCACAATGGAACCTTCACCCCAAGCGTTCCTCAAGTGCGGACCTAGGAATGTACCTCACCCTAAGCGTGCTTCGACACTGGGGCATGTACTAGATCAACCAGACCCTTGCCACTTGGCTTCGACGAAGTCTGCCCAGGCAAGAATTCATTTGGATGAGTCTTCGCGGGATACGACAATGACACCGAGCTGGCCAGAGAATTAGACCGCAAACAGCCCCAGCAGTGAGAGAGCAGCATTGACCCCGCCCCTCCCCGCCCCCCTCTGCCTGAACATTCCCGGGAAGCAACCCTCAAGCTTAACGGGCATGAGAAAGTAAATTAACTGTTACTGCCTGATCTGCGGCGTTAACTCCCTCCGCCCCCCCCCCCCCGCCCCCCCCCCGCCTTCTGTGTGTAAATGCATCGCTGGCTGTGGTACTCGACCAAACAGGTCAGGAGGATCCCAGCCTCAACCCCGGTCTGCGCTGAGCTCCAGGTAGCTGTGGTGTCACTGCAATATACTTCAGTGAGCTTGGGTTAGGGAGGGGGACAGATCAGTCACCACTGGGCCCCTATCTATAAAATTCTGTGGGAATTGCAACACGGAACAAGGCCGTTCGGCCCAGCCAGTCCACGTTGGTGTTTATCCTTCACACGGGCAGTGCTTCTGATCCCATGTGCCGCCCTGTCCTCATGTCTCTTCAACTACCTAATCTCACCGAGTCTTGTTGACAGGGTCTCTGCTTCAATCACTAACTCCCGTGGTGCATTCCACAGTCACACAACCCTCTGTGGAAAAACCAAAACTCTCCGGCCCTCTGTCCGACATCTCTTACATTTAATCTAGTACCGCGCGGGCCTCTCGTTCTCGACCCATCCACTAACATCTACTTCTATCTACTCTGCCCCATCCCTTCATAATTTTAAACACCTCTCCCAAAATCAGCCCCGAATTCCCCTTCCATTGGAAGATGCACGCTCGTGGGCATCGGGGCATGGCTGTGCTGCTGCTGCTGCAGTCAAATAGCCCTGTCCTGGAGGGCTTCTGGTACCTGTGGAGCCAAACCCCAGCAAGCAAGAAAGAGTTTGCATTTCTATAGCGCCTTTCACCACCTCGGGACGCCCCAAAGCGCTTCGCACTTCACTTTTTTGAAGTGGAGTCACTGTTGTAATGTAGGAAACGCGGCAGCTTATTTGCGCACAGCAAGCTCCCACAAACAGCAATGAGAAAATGTGCCTTTCAGGAGAGGAGGAACCCTGAAGGGTTAAGTTTCGTCGAGAGAATGGCCCAGAAATTCGGGTCGGGGGCTTCCCGCAGGTGTAAGCCTCCGACCTGCACTTACCTAGCGCGCCGGCCGTTGAGCTGTGGGCCCGCGTGGAATTCCAATCCTGGGCCTGCTCCAACTGCCGGTGCGCAGTGCTTGCGTATCCCAGGGGCGCAGTTAGTTTGATGCGTCCCCTGGGATCACGTGGGCCATGGGGAGCCAATCGGAGCAGGGAATGCTTCATTCATAAGTTTGACAGGAAGCCCTGTCAAACCTATAAATACTACGGGCCCCAAAACATCACTAAATCTTCAAATACATTTTTTTTTAAATCACATTTTTTAAATAAACTATAAATTACATGAAATAACTATTTTAAACAATAATTTAAATTTTTGAAAAAAATAATTTTATTTTCTAACGGGGCTAAAAATAAACTTAACTTTCTTTAAAGTATTTAAAAATAATAAACCTGTGGAAAAAGTGTTTTAATTTTAATTAATTCACCACTTACCTTGTAAAAAGCAGGCCTTACGACTGCTTTTTAAATGTGTAACTTCTGGAGACTTACCCTCCCGGGAAAACCTGCAAAAAAAAACGTAAGTTCGATGCGCACGCGCAGCCTCTCCCGCGCACGCGTTCCACCTCTGAACCCCTTCTTTCAGGGGAATGGAAGTGCCGGTTTCCCGCGCATGCGCAGTGCATGCAGGAAACCGGCACTTCCATTGGGCTTACGGGTGAGTACCCCGTGCGTACTCACCCGCGGAGACCCGAAGTTCTGGGCCAATCTGTTTCATGTACAAGCATCTCATTGAAGGCAGGGACATTTTTTTTCTTCCATGGGTTTTGAGGCAAAGGATCCTGTGGCTTGGAGAGTTCTTTCCAGGCTGGTGGCAGGGGGCTTTGAACTGGTTTCTGGATAATGGACGGCTCCCTCCCCATTGCCCAAGACCCCAACAGATGGAGCCAGCCGGGGAGATGAAAGCAGCGTCTTATGTGGGATCTGGGGATGTGCTACAGATGGTGCAGCTGGCCAGAGAATTAGACCGCAGACAGCCCCAGCATTGAGAGAGCAGCATTAAACCCCCACCCACTCTGCCTGCACACTCACGGGAAGCAACCCTCAAGCTTAACGGGCATGAGAAATTAATTTAACGGCCACTAAGGCCTTGGATCACTGTGTCTCCAAACAGTGAGGGGACTGTTGCACAGTGAGTAAAGCATTGTAAAGGACTAAAATACCTAGATCATAAGAACATAAGAAATAGGAGCAGGAGTCGGCCACACGGTCCCTCGAGCCTGCTCCAACATTCAATAAATTCATGGCTGATCCTCTAACACAACTCCACTTTCCCGCCCGCTCCCCAGATCCCAGCCGAGGACAGCCATACAGAAGCAGAGAGGTGCAAAGTTCAACATCTCGTTACTGCTATCCTATTCATCTCTGTAACCTCCTCCAGCCCCACAACCCTCCGAGATCTCCGCACTCCTCCAATTCCGGCCTCTTGTGCCTCCTCGATTTCCATCGCTCCACCATTGGCGGCCGTGCCTTCAGCTGCCCAGCTCCCAGCCACCTGTCCTAGTATCTCCTTACGTGGGTCGGTGTTCATTTTTGTCTGATAATCGCTCCTGTGAAGCGGCTTGGGACATTTTACTACGTTAAAGGCGCTATATAAATGCGTGTTGTTGTGGCTGATTTTTGTCCTCCCCAACCCAAGGGCGCTGAAATGAATCATAGGACCTCTGCCACTACCCTGGCTGAGAGCCGATGATTTAGCATAGACGAGAAGTTGAACTTTGCACCCCCTGCTCCCTGGCTCGTGAGCAACAACGGCAGCAGCACCTTGCATTTATATAGCGCCTTTAACATAGTAAAACGTCCCAAGACGCTTCAATAGAATCTGACGCCGAGCCACACAAGGAGACATTAGGACAGGTGACCAAAAGCTTGGTTAAAGAGGTAGGTTTTAAGGAGAGCCTTAAAGGAGGAGAGAGAGATGGCGAGAGGCGGAGAGGTTTAGGGAGGGAATTCCAGAGCTTAGGGCCCAGGCAGCTGAAGGCACGGCCGCCAATGGCGGAGTGAAGGGAGTGAAGGTTGCGCAAGAGGCCAGAATTGGAGGACCGCAGAGATCTTGGGGGGTTGTAGGGCTGGAGGAGGTTACAGAGATAGGGAGGGAGCGAGGCCATGGAGGGGTTTGAACACGAGGATGAGAATTTTAAGACTGAGGCATTGCCGAACCGGGAGCCAACGCAGGAGCACTGAAACAGTTCCTGTACCTATAAAGTCCCTGTGACAAATACACAGGGTTTTCAGTGTGATTTGGCCAACGCCACTCACGTACAGCCTGGCCCCACCCTCTGAGCCAGCGCTCAGTGCAAGGGCTCAATATTGCACCTCGTTATAGCGTCTGGCTTGGAGCTGCAGTGAGAGAATGAACAGATCGATCAAGATAACATCCAATTTTCTTAAAACAAAAAAAGGTCAGTGATTTATCCAAAAGAGAAAAGTCCCTATCTATTCAGAATCCTTTTTAGAAAATGAAAGCAGGTTCCCCGAGTGAACAACAGGGGAGAATTTGCCGAGCGGTCAGCTCTGCAGATGCGCTTGGTCGCGAGCCGGGAAGGGCCCCTGTTCCACAATCTGCCGCTGGGATTGTTAATACAGAGCCTCCCAGAGCTTGGGAGTGAGGAGTGGGTGGGGGACATGGAGGCGAGGAGAACGGGAATAGCAGAGGTTGGGAGAGAGAGGGAACGCTTTGGCCCTATGGAAATGGGAATTCTTAGACCCTGTGGGGATCCTTAGACCCTAGGGGAGTGGGAACATGCAAATAGCTGGAAGTGCAGGAATATGCAGGGCCAGAAATAGAAACCTTGGTTCCCAAATGAAATTCCTTTTACTGGATTCACTCACAACAGCTTTTTTTTTTAAATTGTTTGTGGGATGTGGGCGTCGCTGGCAAGGCCAGCATTTATTGCCCATCCCTAATTGCCCTCGAGAAGGTGGTGGTGAGCCGCCTTCTTGAACCGCTGCAGTCCGTGTGGTGAAGGTACTCCCACAGTGCTGTTAGGGAGGGAGTTCCAGGATTTTGACCCAGCGACGATGAAGGATCGGCAATATAATACCAAGTTGTGATGGTGTGTGACTTGGAGGGGAACTTTTTAGGTGGTGGTGTTCCCATGTGCCTGCTGCCCTTGTCCTTCTAGGTGGTAGCGGTCGCGGGTTTGGGAGGTGCTCCCGAAGAAGCCTTGGCGAGTTGCTACAGTGCATCTTGTAGATGGTACACACTGCAGCCACGGTGCGCCAGTGGTGGAGGGAGTGAATGTTTAAGGTGGTGGATGGGGTGCCAATCAAGCGGGCTGCTTTGTCCTGGATGGTGTCGAGCTTCTTGAGTGTTGTTGGAGCTGCACTCATCCAGGCAAGTGGAGAGTATTCCATCACACTCCTGACTTGTGCCTTGTAGATGGTGGAAAGGCTTTGGGGAGTCGGGAGGTGAGACACTCGCTGCAGAATACGCAGCCTCTGACCTGCTCTTGTTGCTGCCGTATTTACGTGGCTGGTCCAGTTAAGTTTCTGGTCAATGGTGAATCCTGTGTCCCGGATGGTGTTGAGCTCCTTGAGTGCTGTTGCAGCTACACCATCCAGGCAAGTGGTGATTGTTCCATCATACTCCTGACTTAAGCCGGTGTAGATGGTGGAGAGGCTCGTGAGAGTTTACTGTCAGGGCTGCACGCTATCCATGGAAGGGGAGCAAAGGGGTCATACTGGGAGTGGAACATGCATTTTCTCTTCCTCACCCTCCTCACTGTGCTCGTTGCCTAACGTGACGAGTTGTCACTCTTAAATGAGTCTTCTGTAGAGGCAGTTCTCCTGGAAGATGGAGGGAGTGAGGAGAAACCAAGGGCGCAGTTAAAGTAGGCCAACATCCAGTTTGCAGTGGTGAGAGGTGTGTGAACAGGGATCACCTTCTCCTCCATATTGCTCAAGCAATTGTGAGCAGAATAAGGAGTCTTTTAAAAAGAAATCACTGGTTGGTGGTGGGGCGGAGGGTGGTGGTGCACAGAGTGGAAATGAAGCAAAATCTGAGCACAGGGGTTGAGGAGACAAAAATCGTTCAGCCGTATTATCACTCAAACTCTCTGAGAGACTCCTACCAAATGTTGGGAGAATAATGAGGTGCCGCAGAATGTGAACACATCCTTTGACACGGCCAATTGTCCATGACTGATAATATCCTGTCAGGGATACTGTGACTCATTTAGCCAGGAACATTGAGAATAAATCACCCCAGCCCCAGGGCCTTGGCCTAGTCTGGTCTGTTTGCAGCGTACATCAGGCATGCCGTGTCTTCCTGGCCAGTGAGCGGCTCCAGAAGAATGGATATGGCCTGTGGCCTGTAGTCTGAAGTGATGTACAGGGAGAGCTTTGATGTTTCGCTGCATCACGCTGGAGATTTACTCGTTGTCACTCGTGGCTTGAAATGCTACAATTGAAATGTAGCAGAGGATCCAACATTTTAAACCTTCAGGCTCCACTTTCATCACCTCAGTGTAAATGCCCCTGCGATAACTCTTCTGTAATCCTGCGCACCCCTGTCGCTCGCTGACCTACATTGGCTCCCGGTCCGGCAACGCTTCAATTTAAAACTTCTCACCCTTGTTTTCAAATCTCTCCCCGCACCACCTCCCGTCACCCCGCCAATCTCTGTAACCTCCTCCAGTCCTGCAACCCTCCGAGATCTCTGCGCTCCTCCAATTCTGGCCTCTGTGCACCCCCGATTTTCATCGCTCTACCATTGGCGGCCATGCCTTCAGCTGTCTGGGCCCAAAGCACTGGAATTCCCGGCCTGAACCCCTCCACCTTTAAGACCTTCCTTTAAACCTACCTCTTTGACCAAGCTTTTGGTCACCTGCCCTAATATCTCCTTATGTGGCTTGGTGTCAAATTTTGTTTGATAATCGCTCCTCTGAAGCGCCTTGGAACATTTTTACTATTTTAAAGGCGCTATACAAATGCAAGTATACAAGTCGATATTATTGTTGTTCCTCATGATTAGGCATCCAGAATTGGACCTAGAACTTCAGATGGACTCTGACCAAAATCTTGTACTGCAGCAACGAAATCTCTTTGTAAACTGATTACGAATTATAGAATTATTAGGGTGAACAAATTAAGTGAACGGCCCTGCAGGACAGCTGAGGAATAAATATCACCCATTGTAAAACAACGACAGAAAAAATCAGGAGTTGGCCGACCTCAAACGGGGTAACGGTTGGGGAGCCAGAATTGGCCTCAGCGCTCTTTGGGGTAGTAGAGGTAAATCAGCCAAGGGGTGGATGCTCCTGATTGCTGTCCATTGAACTCAACATCAGCCCCCCCGCCCTCCCCCCCGCCATGTACCTTTGGTCTTTGGTGAGGTCACGACCGGGCTTAAGATGTTCCTCCATATTTCTGTAGTCTGTTGACGCTCGCTAGCGAAGCTCACAGTTTGAAGAATGACCACTTAGACAACTGTACCTCAGCAAAGGTCACCACCTTCAGTGGGCCGTGGGAGAGGCTGAAGAGAGCCTTAACAGCTGTCGACCTCCCCCATCCACTTCGCTCCTCACTTTAAAAAAAATGCTTACCTTTCCAAGTATTTAATTGCATCTTTCAGTAATGCAATCAGATATTCGTGCTCAGACTCCATGAGCAAACTAATTTCTACGTGCATCTGACTGGAGAAGCTTGGATTGTTCTCCTTAGAGAAGGTTAAGGGGAGATTTGGTAGAAGTGTTCAAAATCATGAAGGGTTTTGATGGAGTAAATAAGGAGAAACTGTTTCCAGTGGCAGGAGGGTCGGTAACCAGAGGACACAGATTGAAGGTGGTTGGCAAAAGAACCAGAGGCGACATGAGGAAAACAAATTACACGCAGCGAGTTGTTGTGATCTGGAATGTGCTGCCTTAAAGGGCGGTGGAAGCAGATTCAGCAATAACTTTCAAAAGGGGAATTGGAGGAATACTTGAAGGGGGAAAATTTACAGGGCTGTGGGGAAAGAGCCGGGGGAGTGGGACTAATTGGAGAACTCTACCAAAGATGGGCTGAATGACCTCCTGCTGTGCTGTATGATTCTATGATTTAAGGGGAAAGTTAGATAAACTGACGAGGGAGATGCTGATAGGGTGAGATGAAGTAGGGTGGGAAGAGGCTTGTGTTGGGCTGAATGGCATGTTTCTGTGCTGTAAATTCTGTATAATTAGCGAACAGCCCCAGTGTTGAATGATCCTGGTTTCTGTGTCTCTCGAGGGTCTTGACTTTTACTGCTCACCCTTCAGTACCTTCCCAAGCTTAACTCACACCACAAGCTTAGCCTGCGTTGGGATCTGACCGCCACTGAAGATCCTGTATCATCTGCCCATCGTGGCCCTTCACGAGGAACCTGTGGTACCCGCTGTTTGCCCAGCCTGAGCTCAAACAGGATGTTGGGGGGAGGGGGTGATGAGGGGCTCGTCACTTCTTTTAACAACCAGCTAGGGACTACCCATCTTGGGGTGAGGGGGAGGGAGAGGGAAGCTGGGAATCATAATGGCTCCCAGACACACCTGATGATAGAAGTGCACAAGCAGCAATTAAGGTGATTGGCAGAAGAACCAAAGGTGACGGGGGAAACACTTTTTTACGCAGCGAGTGGTTAGGATCTGGAATGCACTGCCCGAGAGGGAGGTGGAGGCAGACTCAATCGTGGCTTCCAAAAGGGAATTGGATAAGTACCTGAAGGAAAAACATTTGCAGAGCTACGGGGAAAGGGCGGGGGAGCGGGACTAGCTGAAGTGCTCTTGCAGAAAGTCGGCACGGGCTCGATGGGCCGAATGGCCTCCTTCTGTGCTGTAACCATTCTGTGGTTCTAGTTGTCTGTTAGGGTCACACAACGGATCACTTTGGTTCAGTTATGATACCCTGTTACTGATTGGAGACACTCGACCTATTCACAGGATCATTGCCGCTCCTGCCAGTGATCTTCAAAAATGCTCGGGTTGGTCATTAAGCCAAGGCCTGTGGGTGATGAAAGAGCCTTGGTCACTCTCAGCCTGTCAGCACGGCAGCGCTAACTAATGATGTATCGGACAACAATCTGCTTTAATGAGCTCGCGTGTTGAAAAAAGAGGAGGTTCTTAAGTTGCCAACGGGACCGGTTAAGAGTTTAGCAAAGAGATTGAGTGGGTGTGAATTCATTTCGGACGATTATTGGCCATTAGGGAACAGTGGCCACACAAACTGATCAAGCTCGTCCAATCAATATAGGAGGCCATCGTGAAATCGTCCAATCGATAGACATTAACACAAGTGCGGGCACCTGGACCAGAGCTGCCCATCTTAAAATCAACTGCTGTCGGGTTACAGAGGGCTTCGTCCACTCCTAGAGTGGTTCTGCTTTCCCCAGTTGTTGCCTCTTCCTGGGTCAGCCGGGACTCAGTGCCTAGCACTTCTCACCACTGAGTCAGAGGTTTGAGGGTTCAAGTCCCACTCCAGGGACTTGAGCACAACCTATCTGGGCTGACACTCCCAGTGCAGTACTGAGGGGGTGCTGCACTGTCGGAGGTGCCGTCTTTCAGATGAGACGTTAAACCGAGGCCCCGTCTGCTCTCTCAGGTGCACGTAAAAAATCACACGGCCACTATTTTGAAGAAGAGCAGGGGAGTTCTCCCCGGTGTCCTGGGGCCAATATTTATCCCTTAATCAACATCACTAAAACAGATTATCTGTTCATTATCACATTGCTGTTTGTGGGAGCTTGCTGTGCACAAATTGTCTGCCGTGTTTCCTACATTACAACAGTGACTACACTTCAAAAAGTACTTCATTGGCTGTAAAGTGCTTTGGGACGCTGTGAAAGCTGCTGCAGAAATCCAAGTTGTTTCTGAGGGACACCTTTACTCACGAAATGATTGGCTGTCACGCAGTTAACCAAACCTGTTCTTTCCCATGTTAAAGGAGACATGTTAAGAATTTTTCTTTCTTTTTAAATAAGCCTTGATGTTTTGAACAAGTCCAGGCACTGTCGGCTCGCAGTGTAACTGGCACGTCAAACGGTTCTGATCCGAATCACTCCGGGATAACTGGCATCTCCGATTGGTGATTATCGATTTGATGTATTTGGGTTTTGGTGGTGGGGGGGCGGGTGTGAGGTGAGGGGCTACAATTTGCTTCGAGACAGGAACAGGCCTCTCCAAAGACCCGGGGAAGGCCAGTCCTCCTCTTTTGATTTAGTGAGGGAGATTACAGTGAGATGTCTGGCTGCAGGCTGATTAATTCCAAAAGAATTGTCTGGTTGGAGGAAGCGATTTGTAGTGCGGTAATTACTGTCTCTGTTGGAGGGGGCCGTGGGATTCTGGTCACTGTTAAGTGCTTTGGGAAACACAACTAGTTAACATCTCCCATTGCAATTCAGGACAGTGTGTCATCAAGCTATTAAATCGTGACTCATCCTCATTCCCAAAGTCCTGTGAACAGCAGATTCAGACAGCTCGCCCTCAGCCCTAACAGAGCTTCCCGACACTCAATGGGCCTGAGGTGGCTAAGGGTTTATGCACTTTCAAAACAGGTTGGTTAGTCACACCCATGTTCCCTATAATTGGTCAGATCTGTCCCTGTGTAACGCTGGGGTACAGTACTGGTGGGTACAGGTCTGTTACTATATAACACTGGGGTACAGTACTGGTGGGTACAGGTCTGTCACTGTGTAACACTAGGGTACAGTACTGGTGGGTACGGGTCTGTTACTGTATAACACTGGGGTACAGTACTGGTGGGTACAGGTCTGTCCCTGTGTAACGCTGGGGTACAGTACTGGTGGGTACAGGTCTGTTACTATATAACACTGGGGTACAGTACTGGTGGGTACGGGTCTGTTACTGTATAACACTGGGGTACAGTACTGGTGGGTACAGGTCTGTCACTGTGTAACCCTGGGGTACAGTACTGGTGGGTACAGGTCTGTCACTGTATAACACTGGGATACAGTACTGGGGGGTACAGGTCTGCCGCTGTATAACACTGGGGTACAGTACTGGGGGCTACAGGTCTGTCGCTGTATAACACTGGGGTAAAGTACTGGTGAGTCCAGGTCTGTCACTGTATAACATTGGGTTACAGTGCTGGTGGGTACAGATCTGTCACTGTGTAACACTGGGGTACAGTACTGGTGAGTCCAGGTCTGTCACTGTATAACACTGGGGTACAATACTGGTGGGTACAGGTCTGTCACTGTATAACATGGGTACAGTACTAGTGGGTACAGGTCTGTCACTGTGTAACACTGGGGTACAGTACTGGTGGGTACAGATCTGTCACTGTATAACACTGGGGTACAGTGCTGGTGGGTACAGATCTGTCACTGTGTAACACTGGGGTACAGTACTGGTGGGTACAGGTCTGTCACTGTATAACACTGGGGTACAGTACTGGTGGGTACAGGTCTGTCACTGTATAACACTGGGGTACAGTACTGGTGGGTACAGGCCTGTCACTGTATAACACTAGGGTACAGTACTGGTGGTTACAGATCTGTCACTGTATAACACTGTGGTACAGTACTGGTGAGTCCAGGTCTGTCACTGTATAACACTGGGATACAGTGCTGGTGGGTACAGATCTGTCACTGTGTAACACTGGGGTACAATACTGGTGGGTACAGGTCTGACCCTGTATAACACTGGGGTACAGTACTGGTGGGTACAGGTCTGTCACTGTATAACACTGGGGTACAGTACTGGTGGGTACAGGCCTGTCACTGTATAACACTGGGGTACAGTACTGGTGGGTACAGGTCTGTCACTGTATAACACTGGGGTACAGTACTGGTGGGTACAGGTCTGTCACTGTATAACACTGGGGTGCAGTACTGGGGGTACAGGTCTGTCACTGTATAACACTGGGGTACAGTACTGGGGGTACAGATCTGTCACTGTATAACACTGGGGTGCAGTACTGGTGGGTACAGGTCTGTCACTGTATAACGGGTACAGTACTGGTGGGTACAGGTCTGTCACTGTATAACATTGGGGTACAGTACTGGTGGGTACAGGTCTGTCACTATATAACACTGGGGTACAGTACTGGTGGGTACAGGTCTGTCGCTGTATAACACTGGGGTACAGTACTGGTGGGTACAGGTCTGTCACTGCATAACACTGGGGTACAGTACTGGTGGGTACGGGTCTGTTACTGTATAACACTGGGGTACAGTACTGGTGGGTACAGGTCTGTCACTGTATAACACTGGGGTACAGTACTGGTGGGTACAGGTCTGTCACTGTATAACACTGGGTACAGTACTGGTGGGTACAGGTCTGTCACTGTATAACACTGGGGTACAGTACTGGTGGGTACAGGTCTGTCACTGTATAACACCGGGGTACAGTACTGGTGGGTACAGGTCTGTCACTGTATAACACCGGGGTACAGTACTGGTGGGTACAGGTCTGTCACTGTATAACACCGGGGTACAGTACTGGTGGGTACAGGTCTGTCACTGTATAACACTGGGGTACAGTACTGGTGGGTACAGGTCTGTCACTGTATAACACCGGGGTACAGTACTGGTGGGTACAGGTCTGTCACTGTATAACACTGGGGTACAGTACTGGTGGGTACAGGTCTGTCGCTGTATAACACCGGGGTACAGTACTGGTGGGTACAGGTCTGTCACTGTATAACACTGGGGTACAGTACTGGTGGGTACGGGTCTGTTACTGTATAACACTGGGGTACAGTACTGGTGGGTACAGGTCTGTCACTGTATAACACTGGGGTACAGTACTGGTGGGTACGGGTCTGTTACTGTATAACACTGGGGTACAGTACTGGTGGGTACAGGTCTGTCACTGTATAACACCGGGGTGCAGTACTGGTGGGTACAGGTCTGTCACTGTATAACACTGGGGTACAGTACTGGTGGGTACAGGTCTGTCACTGTATAACACCGGGGTACAGTACTGGTGGGTACAGGTCTGTCACTGTATAACACTGGGGGACAGTACTGGTGGGTACAGGTCTGTCACTGTATAACACTGGGGTACAGTACTGGTGTGTACAGGTCTGTCACTGTATAACACCGGGGTACAGTACTGGTGGGTACAGGTCTGTCACTGTATAACACTGGGGTACAGTACTGGTGGTTACAGGTCTGTCACTGTATAACACCGGGGTACAGTACTGGTGGGTACAGGTCTGTCACTGTATAACACCGGGGTACAGTACTGGTGGGTACAGGTCTGTCACTGTATAACACTGGGGTACAGTACTGGTGGGTACAGGTCTGTCACTGTATAACACCGGGGTGCAGTACTGGTGGGTACAGGTCTGTCACTGTATAACACTGGGGTACAGTACTGGTGGGTACAGGTCTGTCACTGTATAACACCGGGGTACAGTACTGGTGGGTACAGGTCTGTCACTGTATAACACTGGGGGACAGTACTGGTGGGTACAGGTCTGTCACTGTATAACACTGGGGTACAGTACTGGTGTGTACAGGTCTGTCACTGTATAACACCGGGGTACAGTACTGGTGGGTACAGGTCTGTCACTGTATAACACTGGGGTACAGTACTGGTGGGTACAGGTCTGTCACTGTATAACACTGGGGTACAGTACTGGTGGGTACAGGTCTGTCACTGTATAACACCGGGGTACAGTACTGGTGAGTACAGGTCTGTCACTATAACACTGGGGTACAGTACTGGTGGGTACAGGTCTGTCACTGTATAACACTGGGGTACAGTACTGGTGGGTACGGGTCTGTTACTGTATAACACTGGGGTACAGTACTGGTGGGTACAGGTCTGTCACTGTATAACACTGGGGTACAGTACTGGTGGGTACAGGTCTGTCACTGTATAACACCGGGGTGCAGTACTGGTGGGTACAGGTCTGTCACTGTATAACACTGGGGTACAGTACTGGTGGGTACAGGTCTGTCACTGTATAACACCGGGGTACAGTACTGGTGGGTACAGGTCTGTCACTGTATAACACTGGGGTACAGTACTGGTGGGTACAGGTCTGTCACTGTATAACACTGGGGTACAGTACTGGTGGGTACAGGTCTGTCACTGTATAACACTAGAGTACAGTACTGGTGGGTACAGGTCTGTCACTGTATAACACTGGGGTACAGTACTGGTGGGTACAGGTCTGTCACTGTATAACACTGGGGTACAGTACTGGTGGGTACAGGTCTGTCACTGTATAACACTAGAGTACAGTACTGGTGGGTACAGGTCTGTCACTGTATAACACTGGGGTCCAGTACTGGTGAGTACAGGTCTGTCACTATAACACTGGGGTACAGTACTGGTGGGTACAGGTCTGTCACTGTATAACACTGGGGTACAGTACTGGTGGGTACAGGTCTGTCGCTGTATAACACTAGAGTACAGTGCTGATTGCTTTTAGCCAACATTCATCCCTCAACCAACATCACTAAAACAGATTATCTGGCCATTTATCAGATTGCTGTTTGTGGGAGCTTGCTGTGCACAAATTGGCTGCCGCGTTTCCTGCATCACAACAGTGACTACACTTCAAAAAGTACATCATTGGCTGTAAAACGCTTTGGAACGTCCTGAGGTTGTGAAAGGCGCTATATAGCAACAATAACAGCAACAACAACTTGTATTTATATAGCGCCTTTAACGTAGTAAAATTTCCCACGGCGTCTCAGAGGAGCGATTATCAAGCAAAGTTTGACAGCGAGCCACATAAGGAGATATTAGGGCAGATGGGTGAGGAGGGGACTTGTACCCCAGCGAGAGGTTGGGTGGAGATTGGAGGGGTAAAATAACATTGACTTTGTTACTCCGGAGACAGACAAAAGGTGCCCCCAATAAATGGCGGTGAGCGTTTCGAAGCCAGCCAGTCAGACTGATCTAACTCGGTCGCTTTAACTGTGGGACCCACAGGGCAAAACCCTAGACAGCAGCTGACGAGTGTCAAAGGTGAAAGGTATCATGGGCTACCCAGGGGCAATCTACAATGGCAACAGAAAAAGGCAAAGAGCTGCCCTGGGGGACTGGCTCTGATTGATCAGCCAATGAACCCCAGTGATTCCGCGTTAGTTCAGAGACACTCTGCGGATGTCCGCTATAAACTCAGCATGGGACTGACTGCTCCCTTTACTTTGAACACAGGCAATCCATGACAGTGTCGCTGTGTCACAGGAACGAGATCTCAGCAACTCATTCACCAACCTATTATTCTATCTGTGATCATATTAACCTTCTATTCAACAACTTGTATTTATACAGCGTCTTTAACATCGCAAAACATCCCAAGGCGCTTCACCGGAGCGTTATAAAACACAATGAGCTTAAGTTTCTGGAGGGTGGAATGTGGGAGGTAACAAAGGCATGGATGAGGGTTTCAGCAGTGGATGAGCTGAGGCAGGGGTGGAGACGGGCAAGTTCTTTCTTTCTTTCGAAGTACTTTTGAAAAGGACGACCGTTGTCGATTTGACACTGAACTTGTCCGTGACGTGAGGCTGCACCTGGGATGTTTTCTTGGGTTTATTTGCGAGGAATTGAAAACAAGAGGTCAGAAGGTGCTGCCCTGTATGTTTGCTGGGACGTCTTCAAGACGGCCTCTAACCTCTGACCCCTCCACCTTCACCACGCCCCCATCCCTCCCTTGCCATGACCACTTTTCGCCATTTCCTGTTTGCTTTTCCATGCCTGACCACCTGCCTCCATACATCATCCCAGGCAGCCTCAAACATGTCGCGAGGTAATTAGGGATTAGAATTCCTCGACCTTTGAGGGGATTCTTGGAATACAGAGGTCAAACAAGGCCAATATTCGGGATAATTTTTCAACACTTCTGTTGTCCTTCACTCCCCAATCCCGCAGGGAATGTTACAAAGCTGGGTGGGAATGTAAGTTGTGAGGAGGATGCAAGGAGGCTTCAAGGGGATATAGACAGGCTCAGTGAGTGGGCAAGAACATGGCAAATGGAATATAATGTGGAGAAATGTGAAGTTATCCACTTTGGCAGGAAAAATAGAAAAGCAGAGTATTTTTTAAATGGTGAGAGATTGGGAAATGTTGGTGTTCAGAGGGACCTGGGTGTCCTTGTACACGAATCGCTGAAAGTTAACATGCAGGTACAGCAAGCAATTAGGAAAGCAAATGGTATGTTGGCCTTTATTACAAGAGGATTTGAGTATAAGAGTAAAGACGTCTTACTGCAATTATATAGGGCCCTGGTGAGACCACACCTGGAGTATTGTGTACAGTTTTGGTCTCCTTACCTAAGGAAGGATATACTTGCCATAGAGGGAGTGCAACGAAGGTTCACCAGACTGGTTCCTGGGATGGGGGGATTGTCCTATGAGGAGAGATTGAGTAGACTAGGCCTATATTCTCTAGAGTTTAGAAGAATGAGAGGTGATCTCATTGAAACATACAAAATTCTTACAGGGCTTGACAGGGTAGATGCAGGGAGGATGTTTCCCCTGGCTGGGGGGGCTCTAGAACCAGGGGTCACAGTCTCAGAATAAGGGGTCAGCCATTTAGGACTGAGATGAGGAGAAATTTCTTCACTCAGAGGGTGGTAAATCTTTGGAATTCTCTACCCCAGAAGGCTGTGGAGGCTCAGTCGTTGAGTATATTTAAGACTGAGATCGATAGATTTTTGGATATTAAGGGAATCAAGGGATATGGGGATAGTGCAGGAAAGTATAGTTGAGGTCGAAGATCAGCCCTGATCTTATTGAATGGCGGAGCAGGCTTGAAGGGCCGAATGGCCGACTCCTGCTCCTATTCTTTATGTTCTTGTGTTCCTATCCCACGGCACTATTTCGAAGAAGAGCATGGGCGTTCTCCCCGGTGTCCAGGGGCCAATATTTATCCCTCAATCAACATCACTAAAAATCAGATTATCTGGTCATTTATCTCATTGCTGTTTGTGGGATCTTGCTGTGGGCAAATTTGGTGCCGCGTTTCCTACATTACAACAGTGACTACACTTCAAAAAGTATCTCATTGGCTGTAAAACGCTTTGGGACGTGAGAGACGCTGTAGAAATGCAAGTCTTTCTTTTTCTTCCCAGTGCAGAGCTGAGGGAGTGCTGCACTGTCGGAGGTGCCGTCTTTCGGATGAGACGTTAAACCGAGGCCCCGTCTGCCCTCTCAGGTGGACGTTAAAGATCCCACGGCCACTATTTCGAAGAAGAGCAGGGGGAGTTCTCCCTTGGTGTCTTGTGGCCAATATTTATCCCTCAACCCTGCCTCTGGTATCTCCTCCTTCATGGTGAGCAGAAACTCCACCTCCCCTCAACCAGCTGTCCCGAATATTCCTACACGAGGCTGGGGAGCTGGTGTCCGGGCTATCCCAGCGGCCCCCTCGCCAAAGCCCCGGGCGGTACGGCGCATTGGTTGCAGACTGTTCGGGAACCGGGAAGGCAGAAATAAAAGTTTTGAAACCCAGAAGTGAAAGGGTTAAAAAGCCTTCCCTTTCTTTGTAAACCGAGCTCTTGCAAATCGAGGGACGGCTTCGAGGAATGAACACCTTGCATCAATCCAGGCAGCTGGTTGCGTGGAATGACATGGCAGTCTCCTTCATCCATTAAAGCTCTGCTTGGACACCTGGAGATGGAGGCGGGGGAAGGAGGCGGGTAATGGTCCATGCTGATCGGGGCCTCTCTGTGTCGCTGCGTGAGAGAAAGGGTCTTTTGTGGCCAGCTATCTCTTGCTGAGAGCCTGTGGACGAGGCTGTAACTGCCCTGAATCTAAGGTCAGTAGTTTCCTCGGAAGTGCTGTCGATTCCGACGTGGTAACTTCACCGTGCGCGTGGCAGAAACCCCATTTACGTTCTTACACTTACGGCACAGTTACGGGAACAGCTCCCGAGGAAATTCCCGGCCTGTATATTTCATTCGACTGTCTTTAGGTATTCGAATATATTAAGCTGCAGGTCCAACAACAGCTGCACGTGTACAGCATCGCTTCCATAATCAAAGAAACAAGTACCATTACAGTCTGACACTGGCCTCTTGAGCATCCCCGATTTCCATCGCTCCACCATTGGTGGCCGTGCCTTCAGCTGCCGAGGCCCCAAGCTCTGGAATTCCCTCCCTAAACCTCTCCGCCTCTCCTCCTTTAAGCTGCTTTATGCCTACCTCTTTGCCCAAGCTTTTGGTCACCTGCCCTAATATCGTCTTCTTTGGCTCGGTGACCCATGTCTCTGTGAAGTGCCCTCAACAACAAAAGCAACAACTTGTATTTATATAGCATCTTTAATGTAGTAAACCGTCCCAAGGTGCTTCACAGGAGCGATTATCAAACAGAATTTGTCACTGAGCCACATAGGAGATATTAGGACAGGTGACCAAAAGCTTGGTCAAAGAGGTAGGTTTTAAGGAGGGTCTTAAAGGAGGAAAGAGAGGTACTTGTTCTACATTAAAGTCGTTGACATACATAACCGGTAAAAGGCCCTTCGGCCCAACAAGCTCATTCTTTTTTCATAGATCAACCCCACCTACCCACCTTCCCCCCATATCCCTCAACCCCACCGACCCACCTTCCCCCCATATCCCTCAACCCCACCGACCCACCTTCTCCCCATATCCCTCAACCCCACCGACCCACCTTCTCCCCATGTCCCTCAACCCCACCGACCCACCTTCTCCCCATATCCCTCAATCCCACCTACCCACCTTCTCCCCATATCCCTCAACCCCACCTACCCACCTTCTTCCCATATCCCTCAATCCCACCTACCCACCTTCTCCCCATATCCGTCAACCCCACCTACCCACCTTCTCCCCATATCCCTCAACCCCACCGACCCACCTTCTCCTCATATCCCTCAAACCCACCTACCCACCTTCTCCCCATATCCCTCAACCCCACCTACCCACCTTCTCACCGTATCCCTCAATCCCACCTACCCACCTTCTCCCCATATCCCTCAACCCCACCTACCCACCTTCTCCCCATATCCCTCAACCCCACCCACCCACCTTCTCCCCATATCCCTCAACCCCACCTACCCACCTTTTCCCCACATCACTCAACCCCACCTACCCACCTTCTCCTCATATCCCCCAACCCCACATACCCACCTTCTCCCCATATCCCCAACCCCACCTACCCACCTTCTCCTCATATCCCTCAACCCCACCGACCCACCTTCTCCCCATATCCCTCAACCCCACCGACCCACCTTCTCCCCATATCCCTCAACCCCACCTACCCACCTTCTCCCCATATCCCTCAACCCCACCAACCCACCTTCTCCCCATATCCCTCAACCCCACCTACCCACCTTCTCCCCATATCCCTCAACCCCACCGACCCACCTTCTCCCCATATCCCTCAACCCCACCTACCCACCTTCTCCCCATATCCCTCAACCCCACCAACCCACCTTCTCCCCATATCCCTCAACCCCACCTACCCACCTTCTCCCCATATCCCTCAACCCCACCTACCCACCTTCTCCCCATATCCCTCAACCCCACCTCTCCAAATCCCTTCTCGCTATAGAAACACATTTCCACTGCCCACTCCCGGATCCTTCCCTGGTAAAGAAAGAAAGACTTGCATTTCTACAGCGCCTTTCACAACTTCCGGATGTTTCAAAGCGCTTCATAGCCAATGAAGTACTTTTGAAGTGTAGTCACTGTTGTAATATAACAAACGCGGCAGCCAATTTGCGCACAGCAAGCTCCCACAAACAGCAATGTGATAATGACCAGATAATCTGTTTTTGTTATGTTGATTGAGGGATAAATATTGACCACAGGACACCGGGGAGAACTCCCCTGCTCTTCTTCGAAATAGTGGGATCTTTTACGTCCACCTGAGAGGGCAGACGGGGCCTCGGTTTAACGTCTCATCCGAGAGACGGCCCCTCCGACAGTGCAGCACTCCCTCAGTACTGCCGTGGAGTGTCAGCCTAGCTTCATGTGCTCAAGCCCTTGGAGTGGGACTTGAACCCACAACCTTCTGAATCAGAGGCGAAAGTGCTGCCCACTGAACCACAGCTGACACATGTAACCAAACTCGATGACCCTTTGGGTGCACGATTTCCCCTTTGAATTCCCTTCCGACTGCTCACTCCCTGGTTTTTATCTTGTGAAGTCTTCGCGGTAATGAACAATTTGCCCAGATGAAGAATCTGAGTCAGGTCACCGCCTGAGTCTCCACTTGCCTGAAGAAAGAGCTCAGCGTTGACATTGATGACTAACAGCATCCCCTCTGGGATAAACCAGCAGACGTGGAAACCCAACGTTAGCGGCGTGAGGAGTTTGCTTGTGAACCCTGCCCCCACCCTTTGCTACTGAAAGCTTCAGTCCCAGTTGAGCGTACAGTGTTATTAAACCACCTGGATTGTAAGCCCCAACTTCACATTGACTGTAAAGGTTTGACCTCAAGGTTACCTCTGGCCCCCGAGGGACCTGTCCCGTTCCCAGGACTGTTGAAACTTAATTCAATCTCAGCCCCGGCTACAATTACCTGAAGGGCAATGGTATTGATCCTGAGGGTTTGACCTCCTGACCCGAAAGGCCAATCCCATTCCCATTTCCATTCCCAGGGCTGCGGAGATACATTTGATAGAGAGTGAAAAGTGGAAAGCCAGGCCCGAAAGCTCGTGTTCAGCTTCTGAAAGGGTTTTGTTACCTCGAAGATGGGAAATTGCACCGGGCGGAGGGGGGAATAAAAAAAAGTAGTTAGTTTCTCTCTTGCTAATTTTCTTTCTTTACTTACTGTGGCTCAGTGGGTAGCACTCTTGCCTCTGAGTTATAAGTTTGTGGGTTCAAGTCCCACTCCAGAGACTTGAGCACAAAAATCCAGGCTGACACTCCCAGTGCAGTGCTGAGAGAGTGCTGCACTGTCGGAGGGGCAATACTGAGGGCGCGCTGCACTGTCAGAGGGGCAATACTGAGGGCGCGCTGCACTGTCGGAGGGGCAGTACTGAGGGAGCGCTGCACTGTCGGAGGGTCAGTACTGAGGGAGCGCTGTACTGTCGAAGGGGCAGTACTGAGGGAGCGCCGCACTGTCGGAGGGGCAGTACTGAGGGAGTGCTGCACTGTCGGAGGGGCAGTACTGAGGGAGTGCTGCACTGTCGGAGGGGCAGTACTGAGGGAGTGCCGCACTGTCGGAGGGTCAGTACTGAGGGAGTGCCGCACTGTCAGAGGGGCAGTACTGAGGGAGTGCCGCACTGTCAGAGGGGCAGTACTGAGGGAGTGCCGCACTGTCGGAGGGGCAGTACTGAGGGAGCGCTGCACTGTCGGAGGGGCAGTACTGAGGGAGTGCCGCACTGTCGGAGGAGCAGTACTGAGGGAGCGCCGCACTGTCAGAGGGGCAGTACTGAGGGAGTGCTGCACTGTCGGAGGGGCAGTACCGGGGGAGTGCTGCACTGTCGGAGGGGCAGTACTGAGGGAGCGCCGCACTGTCAGAGGGGCAGTACTGAGGGAGTGCTGCACTGTCGGAGGGGCAGTACTGAGGGAGTGCCGCACTGTCGGAGGAGCAGTACTGAGGGAGTGCTGCACTGTCGGAGGGGCAGTACTGAGGGAGTGCTGCACTGTCGGAGGGGCAGTACTGAGGGAGTGCCGCACTGTCGGAGGAGCAGTACTGAGGGAGTGCTGCACTGTCGGAGGGGCAGTACTGAGGGAGTGCCGCACTGTCGGAGGAGCAGTACTGAGGGAGTGCTGCACTGTCGGAGGGGCAGTACTGAGGGAGTGCCGCACTGTCGGAGGAGCAGTACTGAGGGAGTGCTGCACTGTCGGAGGGGCAGTACTGAGGGAGTGCTGCACTGTCGGAGGGGCAGTACTGAGGGAGTGCCGCACTGTCGGAGGAGCAGTACTGAGGGAGTGCTGCACTGTCGGAGGGGCAGTACTGAGGGAGTGCCGCACTGTCGGAGGAGCAGTACTGAGGGAGTGCTGCACTGTCGGAGGGGCAGTACTGAGGGAGTGCTGCACTGTCGGAGGAGCCGTATTTTGGATGAGACATTAAACCGAGGCCCCGTCTGCTCTCTCAGGTGGATGTAAACAATCCCCTTGCACCATTTCGAAGAAGAGCAGGGGAGTTATTTATCCCTCAATCAATATAACAAAGACAGCTTATCTGGCCATTATCACATTGCTGTTTGTGGGATGTTGCTGTTTGCAATTGGCTGCTGCGTTTCCTACATTACAACAGTGACTACAGTTCAAAAAGTATTTCATTGGCTGTGAAGCTCTTTGGGACGTCCTGAGGTCGTGAAAGGCGCTATAGAAATGCGAGTCTTTCTTTCTTGCTGAGTGGGGAGATCAGAGGTACAGATCAACCTCGCGCATCTAGTGGCCTTCCTTCACGGGTCAGCTCGGTCATGAGTGTCGGCAAGCTGTTTTGTCAGGGGTGGGTCATTACATCCGAGCCAAATCCTGTCCACGCCCAGCACATACCCACTATCCTAAAGAGGGTTTGCGAGAATTGATCAGACAACATTTGACACTGAGCCGCCTAAAGAGATAGCAGGACAGGTGACCAAAATCAGGTAGGTTTTAAGGAGCATCCTAAAGGAGGAGAACGAGGTAGAGAGGCGGAGAGGTTTAGGGAGGGAATTCCAGAGCTTAGGGCCCAGGCAGCTAAAGACACGGCCGCCAATGTTGGAGAGATGGAAATCGGGGATACGCAAGGGGCCAGAATTGGAGGAACACAGAGATCTCGGAGGGTTGTGGGGCTGGAGGAGGTTAGAGAGATAGAGGGATTGGAACGCAAGGATTAGAAAGAAAGAAAGACTTGCATTTCTATAGCGCCTTTCATGACCACCGGACGTCCCAAAGCGCTTTACAGCCAATGGAGTACCTTTTGGAGTGTAGTCACTGTTGTAATGTAGGAAACAAGGCAGCCAATTTGCGCACAGCAAGCTCCCACAAACAGCAATGTGATAATGACCAGATAATCTGCTTTAGTGATGTTGATTGAGGGATATATTTTGGCCCAGGACACCAGGGAGAACTCCCCCTGCTCTTCTTCAAATAGTGGCCATGGGATCTTTTATGTCCACCTGAGAGAGCAGACGGGGCCTCGGTTTAACGTCTCATCCGAAAGACGGCACCTCAGACAGTGCAGCGCTCCCTCAGCACTGCACTGGGAGTGTCAGCCTGGATTTTTATGCTCAAGTCTCTGGGGTGGAACTTAGAACCCACATCCTTCTGAATCAGAGGCAAGGGTGCTGCCCACTCAGCCATGGATTTAGAATTAGAATTTTAAAATCATGGCTTTGCTGGGCCAGGAGCCAATGTAGGTCACCTAGGAGCCAGAGGCCAGGGGCCCAGGCACTAATAGTCATAGTTCTCCTGCTGCCCTGGTGAGATTAGCCACCACAGCACAAACCTGGGATCAACAGTGCAGCATTCTCACTATAGACAGCCCTCTATCGCTCGCTTTAACTGGTGTGAACACCACTTAGCATGTTTCTCAAGCTATCCGAGAGATAATGTCTGGGGTTTTTCTTCTGGCACCTGATGATCTTAATTCACTTGACCAGGAACATCAAAGATGGAGAAAGGTTCAAATCCCAGTAGACACAAGTTAAAGATGAGGAACGATAGCAAAATACTGCGGATGCTGGAAATCCGAAATAACAACAGAAAACGCTGGAAACACTCAGCAGGCCAGGCAGCATCCGTGGAGAGAGAAACATACTTAACGTTTCAGGTCGAAGACCTTTCGTCAGAACTGTCTGGCCTGCTGAGTTTTTCCAGTGTTTTCTGTTGTTATTAAAGATGAGGAAGTTAGGAATAAGGAAGGATCTCTGGGGAATCTGCTTCACCCAAAGGGTCATTGAGTCGTGGAATAAGTTACCAGGAAATGACATTCAAGTGGACAATGCTAACGGCGTCGAGGGGAAATTAGACGTGTTTCTGGTTAGAGAAGGGGATGAAAGATATGGGGAGAAGGTGGGTAGGTGGGGTTGGGGGATATGGGGAGAAGGTGGATAGGTGGGGTTGAGGAATATGGGGAGAAGGTGGGTCGGTGGGGTTGAGGGATATGGAGAGAAGGTGGGTAGGTGGGGTTGAGGGGTATGGGGAGAAGGTGGGTCGGTGGGGTTGAGGGGTATGGGGAGAAGGTGGGTCGGTGGGGTTGAGGAATATGTGGAGAAGGTGGGTAGGTGGGGTTGGGGGATATGGGGAGAAGGTGGGTAGGTGGGATTGAGGGATATGGGGAGAAGGTGGGTAGGTGTGGTTGAGGGATATGGGGAGAAGGTGGGTAGGTGGGGTTGAGGGATATGGGGAGAAGGTGGGTAGGTGGGGTTGAGGGATATGGGAAGAAGGTGGGTAGTTGGGATTGAGGGATATGGGGAGAAGGTGGGTAGGTGGGGTTGAGGGATATGGGGAGAAGGTGGGTAGGTGGGATTGAGGGATATGGGGAGAAGGTGGGTAGGTGGGATTGAGGGATATGGGGAGAAGGTGGGTAGGTGGGGTTGAGGGATATGGGGAGAAGGTGGGTAGGTGGGGTTGAGGGATATGGGGAGAAGGTGGGTAGGTGGGATGTTGGAGTCTCGAACGTAGATAAGAACTGGAAAAAGAAAGAAAGACTTGCATTTCTATAGCGCCTTTCACAACCTCAGGATGTCCCAAAACGCTTCGCAGCCAATGAAGTACTTTTTGAAGTGTAGTCACTGTTGTAATGTAGGAAACGTGACAGCCAATTTGCGCACAGCAAGATCCCACAAATAGCAATGTGACAATGCCCCAGATAATCTGTTTTAGTGATGCTGGCTGAGGGATAAATATTGGCCCCGGACGGGGGGCGGGGGGAGGGGGAGGGGAGTAGCGGTTGGGGGGAGGGGAACTCCCCTGCTCTTCCTTGAAATAGTGGCCGTGGGATCCTTTGCGTCCACCCGAGAGGGCAGACGTCTCACCCGAAAGACGGCAGCCTCAGATTCCAGAAATTCCCTTCAGATCCTCCCACCTTCTCGAAGAACAAGGAGAAGATTCTCTTGTCGGAGCGCGCTGAGCTGATTGCCTCTATCTTTAATTAATAGGGACTAATTCTAGCTGTTGAGGACAGCATTCTGCAGCATGTCAACTGTGCAAGATTGCCACAGAATCCCCCTCCCTGGAGACGGATGATTGATTCCCCCTGGAGGCCAGCTCAGACCCCAGGGTACAGGCTCCACCGTCAGATGCTTAAAACCTAATCAGCTGCTGAAAGAAACAAGACTGTAATCTGCTTAAAGCAGGCGAGGCAATATGTTTCAGTTTTCATTTATAATTCTTGCATCTCAACCTGCGCAGGTGGGGAATACCGGCCCCCAGTCAAGTGATGGAATTTATTCTTTCTGACTTGTCCCCGGGATGTTTTCAGACGCTGGCAAACCCTTGAGAAGGTGGTGGTGCGCCTTCTTCTTGAACCGCTGCAGTCCGTGTGGTGAAGGTGCTGTTAGGGAGGTTGAATCCTCCGTTGGACTATTGACGGCTGCGATGTCCTCGTCAAGTAGAGTTGTAGGATCTTGGAAATTTACGGCACTAGAAGGAGGCCATTCGGCCCATCGTGTCCGTGCCGGCCGACAAAGAGCCAACCAGCCTAATCCCACTTTCCAGCTCTTGGTCCGTAGCCCTGTAGGTTACGGCACTTCAAGTGTATATCCAAGTACTTTTTAAATGTGATGAGGGTTTCTGCCTCTACCACCCTTTCAGGCAGTGAGTTCCAGACCCCACCACCCTCTTGAAAAAAGTTCCCCTCAACTCCCCTCTAATCCTTCTATCAATTACTTTAAATCTATGCCCACTGGTTATTGACCTCTCTGCTAGGGGAAATAGGTCCTTCCTATCCACTCTATCTCAGCCCCTCATCATTTTATACACCTCAATAAGGTCTCCCCTCAGCCTCTGTTCCAAAGAAAACAATCCCAGCCTATCCAATCTTTCCTCACAGCTGAAGTTCCCCAGCCCAGGCAACATCCTCCTAAATCTCCTCTGCACCCTCTCTAGCGCAATCAACTGCAAAAAGGTTAGTCAAATAAATAAAAGCTGGCCTATTATCTTTCTGTCCCAATTTTCTCTCCTGTACAAGCTCCACAACTGCCAGCCGAAGCTATTTAACTGCAGGGCACATCACAACCAAGCCCTCCGCCTGAGGAGTGGGTACGGTTGCATAGTGGTTATTTTTTTTTTAAACTTTTATTCGTTCATGGGATGTGGGCGTCGCTGGCAAGGCCAGCATTTATTGCCCATCCCTAATTGCCCTTGAGAAGGTGGTGGTGAGCCGCCTTCTTGAACCGCTGCAGTCCGTGTGGTGAAGGTGCTCCCACAGTGCTGTTAGGGAGGGAGTTCCAGGATTTTGACCCAGCGACGATGAAGGATCAGCCGATATACTTCGAAGTCAGAATGGTGTGTGACTCGGAGGGGAACTTGGAGGTGGTGGTGTTCCCATGCGCCTGCTGCCCTTGTCCTTCTAGGTGGAAGAGGTCGTGGGTTTGGGAGGTGCTGCTGAAGAAGCCTTGGCGAGTTGCTGCAGTGCATCTTGTAGATGGTACACACTGCAGCCACGGTACGCCGGTGGTGGAGGGAGTGAATGTTTAAGGTGGTGGATGGGGTGCCAGTCAAGCGGGCTGCTTTGTTCTGGATAGTGTCGAGCTTCTTGAGTGTTGTTGGAGCTGCACTCATCCAGGCAAGTGGAGAGTATTCCATCACACTCCTGACTTGTGCCTTGTAGATAGTTACTAGATTAATAATCTAGTGAGCGTGAGCTCATAATCCCGCCGTGGCAAGTTTGAGAATTTGAAATCTGTTTTAAAAAAAATCTGGAAATAAAAATCAGTAAAAGTGACCATGAAGCTGTTGGATTGTTGTAAAAACCCAACTGGTTCACCAATGTCCCTTTTGGGAAGGAAACCTGACGTCCTTACCCGGTCTGGGACGATATTTGAAATAAAAACAGAAAATGCTGGAAACACGCAGCGAGTCAGGCAGCATCTGTGGAGAGAGAAACAGAGTCAACGGGGTTGATTTTCCCGAAGCTGTCGGGAAGAAGGCGGGACTACAACTTTCGGGTTTTAGACCCGCCTACATCGACGTCCGGCCAATCCGTGCGATTTTCACTTGATTGACCTTGTTGAGCCCGCCCAGCGAGCTCAGCAGGCCAATTAAGGGCCACCCGGCAACAGGTGACGTCACAGACTGCAATTTCATCTGTCAAGAGTTCTTGACAGATGAAATATCAGTGTTTCACAGCTGTTTGAAGCTGTGAAACACTGACAGTCTGAGTTCTAACATGAGTCCTTCTGCACAGACTCAGTTAGAACTCTCAGCAGCACTCAAAGCTGAAGGCTGTCACTTTTTACAGATCGCAGCCGTTCAGCTTTAAGTGCCGGCTGAGTGATGGGCTCCTGACGGCTCCAGGAAGAAAGGCTGTTAAGGTAAGTACAGGTAAGTAAAAGTTCTTTACACACTTTAGACACACCAAACACACTTACCTTTGCACTCATGCACCCACCACTCACCTGAACACCGACATCGCGACCCTTCCAACTCCTTCAACCTGACGGCCCGCCTGCTCTAACCTGCCGTGGTTTGGAGCCGTCAGGAATCCCACACGACAACCCTCAAAATAGGGATTAGGCTAAAAACTGCCTGTTAATTGGCACTAATCCCTTCCCGCCTGGGGTCGGCGGGTCCCAGTGCGGGGCGAGTACCCGCCGCCTCTGAAACTTGCGTGGAGCGGGGTTTTGGGCGGGATGGTGTCGAGACCCCCGAATTCGGAATCCCCCACACGCCTGAAACCCCGCCTGACGGCTCCAGGAAAATCAACCCCAGCGTTTCAGGTCGATGACCTTTCGTCAGAACTGGAAAAAGTTAGAGCTGTAACAGATTTTTAAACAAATGTAGGGGCAGGGAGAGGGGGGAGGGGAGGAAAGAACAAAAGGGAAGGTCTGTGATAGGGTGGAAGGCAGGAGAGATTAAATAACAAAAGAGATGATGGTGCGAGGCAAAAGGAGATGGTGATGGGACAAGTAAAGAAACAATAGATGGGCCCAGAGGAGGTGTATTTCTGACTCCAGTCTCACACCAATGTAGTTGGCTCTTATTAGCCAGGATGTGGCCTACTTTTTTTAAATTTTCTTGCAGCTTGTGCTTTCGACTTGTTTTAATAGTCTACAGGGGTCTGACTGTGCTCCAGGATCGCTTCCAAATATATAAAGAAAATAAAAGTTTCTCATAAAACCCATCATTAAATGAGCTGAAACTGTAGTGGTGGCTCCAATCTCCAGTTTATTTTAGTTGCTAGTCGATCTCCCATCGCGTTGCATGAGGGCATGTCAAGACCAAGTGTAGAGTCTTGAGGTGAAGCACGGTTGGAGGCCAGGAGAATAATTGAGCAACAACAGCAACTAGAATTTACGTAACACCCTTAACGTAGTAAAACGTCCCTCGGCGCTTCACAGGAGCGATTATCAGACAAAATTTGACACCGAGCCACCTAAGGAGGTATTAGGGCAGGTGACCTAAAGCTTGGTCAAAGAGGTTGGTTTTAAGGAGCGTCTTAAAGGAGGAAAGAGAGGTGGAGAGGTTTAGGGAGGGAATTTCAGAGCTCAGGGCCCAGGCAGCCGAAGCAAAGGAAATCGAGGACGTGCAAGAGGCCAGAATTGGAGGAGCGCAGAGTTCTCGGGGGGTGGTGGGGCTGGAGGATAAATAAGCAGATAGACCCTGAAATCTCAAATTCCATCAATGAGACACAATCAGAAACAGAAACATATCTCCACACCAAAGGAAAACAAAACCTTACCGGAACCGAAAGTAAGAGGCCGGCTCAACAAAGGAATTGGGCGATGGCACCAGGGAATGGGGCAATTGGGGAAGGACACCAGGGAATGGGGCAATTGGGGAAGGACACCAGGGAATGGGGGATTGGAGAAAGACACCAGGGAATGGGGCAATTGGAGAGGGACACCAGGGAATGGGGGAATTGGGGAAGGACACCAGGGAATGGGGGATTGGAGAAAGACACCAGGGAATGGGGCAATTGGAGAGGGACACCAGGGAATGGGGGAATTGGGGAAGGACACCAGGGAATGGGGGATTGGAGAAAGACACCAGGAAATGGGGGAATTGGGGAAGGACACCAGGGAATGGGGGATTGGAGAAAGACACCAGGGAATGGGGCAATTGGAGAGGGACACCAGGGAATGGGGGAATTGGGGAAGGACACCAGGGAATGGGGGATTGGAGAAAGACACCAGGGAATGGGGCAATTGGAGAGGGACACCAGGGAATGGGGGAATTGGAGAAGGACACCAGGGAATGGGGGAATTGGGGAAGGACACCAGGGAATGGGGGAATTGGGGAAGGACACCAGGGAATGGGGGAATTGGAGAGGGACACCAGGGAATGGGGGAATTGGGGAAGGACACCAGGGAATGGGGGATTGGAGAAAGACACCAGGGAATGGGGGAATTGGGGAAGGACACCAGGGAATGAGGGATTGGGGAAGGACACCAGGGAATGGGGGATTGGGGAAGGACACCAGGGAATGGGGGATTGGAGAAAGACACCAGGGAATGGGGCAATTGGAGAGGGACACCAGGGAATGGGGGAATTGGAGAAGGACACCAGGGAATGGGGGAATTGGGGAAGGACACCAGGGAATGGGGGAATTGGGGAAGGACACCAGGGAATGGGGGAATTGGAGAGGGACACCAGGGAATGGGGGAATTGGGGAAGGACACCAGGGAATGGGGGAATTGGAGAAAGACACCAGGGAATGGGGGATTGGGGAAGGACACCAGGGAATGGAGGAATTGGAGAGGGACACCAGGGAATGGGGGAATTGGAGAGGGACACCAGGGAATGGGGGAATTGGAGAGGGACACCAGGGAATGGGGGAATTGGAGAGGGACACCAGGGAATGGGGGAATTGGAGAGGGACACCAGGGAATGGGGGAATTGGGGAAAGACACCAGGGAATGGGGGAATTGGAAAGGGACACCAGGGAATGGGGGGGAGAAGAGTGGTGAGAATACGAAACTCACTGCTGCTTGGGGTGGTTAAGCAAATAGCATGGCTGCATTTGGGGGAATCTAGATGGTGCTGACGGGGTTGGGTGGGAGAAAGCTGGTGTGGGGCATAGACCTCTTGGGCCGTGCTGTAAATTCTATGTAATTCTGAGAGGTTACGGATAGGGAGGGGCGAGGCTATGGAGGGATTTGAACACAAGGACGAGAATGTCTAAATCGAGGCGTTGCCGGACCGGGAGCCAGTGTAGGTCAGCGAGCACAGGGGGTGATGGGTGAACGGGACTGGGTGTGAGTTAGGACACGGGGCAGTGAGCACAGGGGGTGATGGGTGAACGGGACTGGGTGTGAGTTAGGACACGGGGCAGTGAGCACAGGGGGTGATGGGTGAACGGGACTGGGTGTGAGTTAGGACACGGGGCAGTGAGCACAGGGGGTGATGGGTGAACGGGACTGGGTGTGAGTTAGGACACGGGGCAGTGAGCACAGGGGGTGATGGGTGAACGGGACTGGGTGTGAGTTAGGACACGGGGCAGTGAGCACATGGGGTGATGGGTGAACGGGGCTTGGTGCGAGTTAGGACACGGGGCAGTGAGCACAGGGGGTGATGGGTGAATGGGACTGGGTGTGAGTTAGGACACGGGGCAGTGAGCACAGGGGGTGATGGGTGAACGGGACTGAGTGCGAGTTAGGACACGGCAGTGAGCACAGGGGGTGATGGGTGAACGGGACTGGGTGCGAGTTAAGACACGGGGCCGTGAGCACGGGGTGATGGGTGAACGGGACTGGGTGTGAGTTAGGACACGGGGCAGCGAGCACAGGGGGTGATGGGTGAACGGGACTGGGTGTGAGTTAGGACACGGGGCAGTGAGCACAGGGGGTGATGGGTGAACGGGACTGGGTGTGAGTTAGGACACGGGGCAGCGAGCACAGGGGGTGATGGGTGAACGGGGCTTGGTGCGAGTTAGGACACGGGGCAGTGAGCACAGGGGGTGATGGGTGAACGGGAGTGGGTGTGAGTTAGGACACGGGGCAGTGAGCACAGGGGGTGATGGGTGAACGGGACTGGGTGTGAGTTAGGACACGGGGCAGTGAGCACAGGGGGTGATGGGTGAACGGGACTGGGTATGAGTTAGGACACGGGGCAGTGAGCACAGGGGGTGATGGGTGAACGGGGCTTGGTGCGAGTTAGGACACGGGGCAGTGAGCACAGGGGGTGATGGGTGAACGGGACTGGGTGTGAGTTAGGACACGGGGCAGTGAGCACAGGGGGTGATGGGTGAACGGGACTGGGTGCGAGTTAGGACACGGGGCAGTGAGCACAGGGGGTGATGGGTGAACGGGAGTGGGTGTGAGTTAGGACACGGGGCAGTGAGCACAGGGGGTGATGGGTGAACGGGACTTGGTGCGAGTTAGGACACGGGGCAGTGAGCACAGTTGGTGATGGGTGAACGGGACTGGGTGTGAGTTAGGACACGGGGCAGTGAGCACAGGGGGTGATGGGTGAACGGGGCTTGGTGCGAGTTAGGACACGGGGCAGTGAGCACAGGGGGTGATGGGTGAACGGGACTTGGTGCGAGTTAGGACACGGGGCAGTGAGCACAGGGGGTGATGGGTGAACGGGACTGGGTGTGAGTTAGGACACGGGACAGTGAGCACAGGGGGTGATGGGTGAACGGGACTTGGTGCGAGTTAGGACACGGGGCAGTGAGCACAGGGGGTGATGGGTGAACGGGACTTGGTGCGAGTTAGGACACGGGGCAGTGAGCACAGGGGGTGATGGGTGAGCGGGACTCGGTGTGAGTTAGGACACGGGGCAGTGAGCACAGGGGGTGATGGGTGAACGGGACTTGGTGCGAGTTAGGACACGGGGCAGTGAGCACAGGGGGTGATGGGTGAACGGGGCTTGGTGTGAGTTAGGACACGGGGCAGTGAGCACAGGGGGTGATGGGTGAACGGGACTGGGTGTGAGTTAGGACACGGGGCAGCAGAGCTTTGCATGAGCTGACGTTTACAGAGGATATGAGGTGGGAGGTCGGCCAGCAGAGTGTTGGGGTAAGGGAGTCTGGTGCTACCCAAGGTTTGGATGAGGGGTTTCAGCAGCAGATGAGCTAAGGCAGGGGCGGAGACGGGCGATATTACTGCGGTGGAAGTAGGCGGTGGGTAGAATTCAGCCTCAAAGTCAGCTGTCGAAAGTCTCCGCCTGTTTCGGGCGACGGGCCCCTTTTAAGTGTGAGGTGGTGGATTGTGGTAGGAGGAATTAGGAGACCACATACTCCTTGGAAAATAAGAGTCTAAATGGAGCAGAGGAGCAAGGGATCGAGGAGTACAGATTCAAAAATCACTAAAAGTAGCGACCCAGGTTAAGAAGGCCATAACAAAAGCAAACAAAGTACTTGGGTTCATTTCCAGAGGGATAGAATTGAAAAGTAGTGAAGTTATGTTAAAGTTGTATCGACCCTTGGTTAGACCACACTTGGAGCACTGCGTACAGTTCTGGTCTCCATATTATAAAAAGGATATGGAGGCACTGGAGAGGGTGCAAAAAAAAGGTTATAACTATCAGGAAAGACTGAACAGGCTGGGGCTCTGTACTCTAGAAATGAGAAGACTGAGGGGTGACCTGAAAGAGGTCTTTTAATTTATGAAAAGGGTAGACATAGAGAAGCTGTTTCCACTTATGGGGGAGACCAGAACTAGGGGCCATAAATGTAAGATAGTCACTAATAAATCCAATAGGGAATTCAGGAGAAACTTCTTTACCCAGAGAGTGGTGAGAATGTGGAACTCGCTGCCACAGGGAGTGGTTGAGGCGAATAGTATCGATGCATTTAAGGGGAAGCTGGATAAACACATGAGGGAGAAAGGAATAGAAGGATATGTTGATAGGGTGAGGTGAAGAGGGGTGGGCGGAGGCTCGTGTGGAGCATGAACACCGGCACGGACCAGTTGGGCCGAATGGCCTGTTTCTGGGCTGTACATTCTGTGTAATGTGGAATTCGGGGCCCTGCGATGAAATTAGGACCCCCGATTTCCATTTTAGATCAGAGCTGGTCTGAGGCTGCGCATTGCTCCCTCCGACCAGTCCCACGGGCGATAGCACCACAGAACCCGGCTAAAGGTAAGCGGCGAGTTATTATTGAGGGCTTCGCCGCTGAGGCTGATCTTGTCTGAGATGTGAAGGAGGAACCTTGATCCAGAGGTGCTGAGGCCAACTTCTGTCCCGGGCTGTGATTGGACAACACAGGACTGGGGTGCGGACCTGTCTGTGTGGCACTGGGAGCGCAGAATCCCATCCACCCTCCGTGTATACTGGAACATGCGGGCGGGCCGGGAGCGGGGATTCCTGCTTACAAATGGCAACCTGTACCAGGCAGTGATAGCGAGGATATATATTACATGTGGGGGTCGGGGCGGGTCTGTCAGTAATGGTTCTCTATCAGCTGAGCTTTGTGATGTTACCTGAGCCTCCTCCTATCAACTCACATCCTTTGTACTCAATCCCAGGACACTGGTTATTGTCGATGCAGAGATTGTAAATCCGGTGGCTGCGTCTCCTCTCTCTCTCTCTCTCTCTCTGCCTGACCGTCTCTCGGTCTCTCTCTCTGTCTGTGTGTGTGTCTCCCTCTCTCTCTCTGTCTTTCCATTGCTCTCTCTCAGTCTGTCTCTCTTTCTCTCACTGTCTCCCTGCTTCTCTCTCTTGGTCGCCCTGTCTGTCTCTAAATTTCTCTCGGTCTCCTCTCTCTCTCTCTCCCAGTCTCTCTGTCTCTGTCCGTCTGTCTCTCGATCTCTCTCTGTCTCTTGGTCTATCTCTGACTGTCTCTCTCTCTCTGTCACTCTGTCTCTCTATGTCTCTTTCGGTCTCTGTCTCTCTCTCTGTCTCTCTCCCTCTTTTGGTCTCTGTCTCTCTCTCTCTCTCTCTCTCTCTCTGTGTCTCTGGCTCTCTCTGTCTCTCTCTCACTCTCTCTCTCTCTCTCTGTCTGTCTCTGTGTCTCTGTCTCTCTCGGTATCTCGCTGTCTCTGTCTCTCTCTCTGTCTCTCTCCCTCTCTCTTTTGGTCTCTGTCTCTCTCTCTCTCTCTGTGTCTCTGGCTCTCTCTGTCTCTCTCTCACTCTCTCTCTCTCTCTGTCTCTGTCTGTCTCTGTGTCTCTGTCTCTCTCGGTATCTCGCTGTCTCTGTCTCTCTCTCTGTCTCTCTCCCTCTCTCCATCTCTCTCCCCCCTACCCCCTCTGTCCTTCTCTCCCTCTTGCTATGAGGTGAGCTGTAGCACATCTGGCACTGACAGTACAACTGCAGTGACTTGTTTGCTTTACAATCCGGAGAGTACAGGAAGTTATTGGTGCTTCATGTGTAGCACCAGTTAAACATGACAAATCGGACCTTCTTCCTCTTACTCCGGAAAGAAAAATAAAACTGAGCAATAACGCACCCAGAGATCTTTACTTGCTTCTATTTAAAGCAATGCTGCCCCATAATTGAACCTTAAATGTCCTGGCTGTTAATAAAAAATAAGATTCCATGCACGCCCAGGTTCAAAAAATCCTGGTTTAATTAAATAGGAACATAAGAACATTAGAATTAGGAGCAGGAGTCGGCCACACGGCCCCTCGAACCTGCTCCGCCATTCAGTGAGATCACGGCTGATCATCGACCTCAACTCCACTTTCCTGCCCGATCCCCGTATCCCTCGATTCCCTTAATATCCAACAATCTATCGATCTCAGCCTTGAATATACTCAACGACTGAGCCTCCACAGCCCTCTGGGGTAGAGAATTCCAAAGATTCACCGCCCTCTGAGTGAAGAAATTCCTCCTCATCTCAGTCTTAAATGATCGACCCCTTATTCTGAGACTGTGACCCCTGGTTCTAGACTCTCCAGCCCGGGGAAACATCCTCCCTGCATCTACCCTGTCAAGCTCCAACATGGGTTGGGACAATCAATGTTTGCCGCCGGCAACACAGCGCAAATAGACCCTCGTCAGTCAACGATTCAGTCCCACCGTCCGATCGATTTTACATGTTTGTTTTAGCCATAAGATGATTCTGTATTCAAACACCAACCAGAATCATTTCCCTGCCGCATAACACAGACTCGACCTTTTCCTTAACTGTAACTCAGCACGCTGCAGACTACATTTAATATGACCAGGAAAATGAGACTCAGCTTTCCCCGGGGAACTTTCCAGGTAAAGAGCGCCTCTTCCATCGAGATTTCCCTGGGGTGGTGGGAGATGCCTCGGGCTGATTTCTGTTGTGGTTGAAACCGTCCCCTGGAGCCCCTAATTCTGCAGACGAGAAACGGGCGGATCTGTTCAGATGTCTGTCTGCCCCACTCACTGAGCAACTGCATCCGTCCACAAACGCTGCAGCGTCTACCTGGTGATTGACATTGAACTTCTCGCACGCTCACACATGAGGCACACGCACTCAGACTCACACTCACACACACAGACTCACACACTCAGACTCACACACTCAGACTCACACTCACACACTCAGACTCACGCTCACACACTCAGACTCGCACTCACGCTCACACACTCAGACTCACGCTCACACACTCAGACTCACACTCAGACTCACACACTCAGACTCACACACTCAGACTCACACTCACGCTCACACACTCAGACTCACACACTCAGACTCACACTCACACTCACGCTCACACACTCAGACTCACACTCAGACTCACACACTCAGACTCACACTCAGACTCACACACTCAGACTCACACACTCAGACTCACACACTCACGCTCACACACTCAGACTCACACTCAGACTCACACACTCAGACTCACACTCACACACTCACGCTCACACACTCAGACTCACACACTCAGACTCACACTCACACACTCACGCTCACACACTCAGACTCACACTCAGACTCACACACTCAGACTCACACTCAGACTCACACACTCAGACTCACACTCAGACTCACACACTCAGACTCACACACTCAGACTCACACTCACACACTCAGACTCACACACTCAGACTCACACTCACGCTCACACACTCAGACTCACACTCAGACTCACACACTCAGACTCACACACTCAGACTCACACACTCAGACTCACACACTCAGACTCACGCTCACACACTCAGACTCACACACTCAGACTCACACTCACACACTCAGACTCACACACTCAGACTCACGCACTCAGACTCACACACTCAGACTCACACACTCAGACTCACACACTCACGCTCACGCACACACACTCACACGCTCACGCTCACACACACACACGCTCATGTTCACACACACGCTCACACACACACGCTCACGCTCACACACACACGCTCACGCTCACACACACACGCTCACGTTCACACACACACGCTCACACACACACTCATGCTCACACACACACACTCACACACACACGCTCACGCTCACACACACGCTCACGTTCACACTCACACACTCACATACACACTCACGCTCACACACACACACTCACACACACACGCTCACACACACGCTCACACACACACGCTCACACACACAGGCTCACGCTCACACACACATGCTCACACACACACGCTCACGTTCACACACACACGCTCACACACACACTCATGCTCACACACACGCTCACACACACACGCTCACGCTCACACACACACGCTCACATTCACACACACACGCTCACGCTCACACACACGCTCACACACACACTCATGCTCACACACACACTCATGCTCACACACACACACTCACACACACACGCTCACGCTCACACACACACGCTCACGTTCACACACACACGCTCACACACACACTCATGCTCACACACACACACTCACACACACACGCTCACGCTCACACACACATGCTCACGTTCACACACACACGCTCACATACACACTCACGCTCACACACACACACTCACACACACACGCTCACACTCACACACACAGGCTCACGCTCACACACACATGCTCACACACACACGCTCACGCTCACACACACGCTCACACACACACGCTCACGCTCACACACACGCTCACGCACACATGCTCACGCTCACACACACACGCTCACACACACACACTCATGCTCACACACTCACACAAACATACACATAAAAAAAGAAAAGAAAGAACCTACATTTCTACAGCGCCTTTCATGACCTCAGGACGTCTCAAAGCGCTTTACAGCCAATGAAGTACTTTTGAAGTGTAGTCACTGTTGTAATGTGGGAAACGTGGCAGCCAATTTGTGCACAGCAAGCTCCCACAAACAGCAATGAGATAATGAGCAGATCATCTGTTTTAGTGATGTTGGTCGACACTCACTGTGTGGGAATCGCACACCTCGATTGCGCCCGCAGCCCGTGGAACTGTACCCCAGCGAGGAGGAGGCAGCATCTTCGGGGGCATGGGTGCGACAAAGCAAAACAGCCGAGCTTTTCCCTGAGTTTTCTATCGTGTCTGCTAAGTTTTTTTTAATCATATAAATAATTTATAATTTCAAAATAATGAGGCATTTCGATAGAGTAAATGAGGATAAACTGTTTCCGGGGCAGGAGGGTCGATAACCAGAGGACATAGATTTAAGATAATTGGCAAAAGAACCAGAGGGGGAGATGAGGAGAATTTTTTTTACGCAGCGAGTTGTTGTGATCTGGAATGTGCTGCCTGAAAGGGCGGTGGAAGCAGATTCAATAGTAACTTTCAAAAGGGAGTTGGTTATATACTTAAAAAGGAAAGATTTGCAGGGCTGTGGGGAAAGAGCAGCGGGTGTGGGACTAATTGGAGAGTTCTTTCAAAGAGCCGGCACAGGCACGATGGGCTGAATGGCCTCCTTCTGTGCTGTATCATTCTATGAAGCTGCTATTTGATAGGCCAGGCGGGGAAGAGTCCTTGTGGAGCGTGAGCGGCTTTAATGCGAGTGTGTTCTCTCGATCCCAGCACGTTGTGTGGCTGGGACAGTCTTTGGCCAAAGACAAGAGTTTGTAAAATAAATCCCTTTCAGGCAATGCATTCCAGATCGTAATAACTTGGAGTGGAAACCCAGGCTAATATTGTTTCCCCTTTCTCCCGCCCACGCCCTTCCCCTCCTACCCCTCCTGTTCCGAGCCCAGGCAGCACCAAGGCCAATTCTAGCCATCCGTGTTGAGCTCAGCAAAGTGTGAGGACATCCCTGATCTCCACCAGCCAGTAACCGCCCATGTGGCTTGACAGGTTCGATGTTGAGAGGTTGTTTCCCCTGGTTTAAGAGTCTAGAACTAGGCGGCACAGTCTCAGGATAAGGGCTCTGCCATTTGGGACTGAGATGAGGAGGAACATCTTCACTCAGGGAGTTAATCTTTGGAATTCTCCACCCAAGAGGCTCGTGGAGGCTGAGTCGTTGAGTATATTCAGGGCTGAGATCGAGAGATTTTTGGATTCTGGAGGAATCAAGGGATCTGGGGATCGGGCAGGAAAGTGGAGTTGAGGTTGAAGATCAGCCAGGATCTGATTGAATGGCGGAGCAGGCTCGAGGGGCCGAATGGCCGACTCCTGCTCGTAATTCTTTGTTCTTGTGAGGGGCATTTAGAAGTTGAGCTATGAGGTGGGGGAGGTTTCAGCTGAGGCTCCTTGAGTTGGACCTTGAAGTCTCTGCGATAGACTTGCTATCATGGTACAGTGATTGTGGATTTAATGTGTATGGGCGTCAATTTTAATTTGTAGTCTTTAAGCTGAAGTAATGCAGCTCCGATACAATCATAACTATTGTGCTTTACTCTGGGAAAGAGAGTGTATCACTCATATTACATTCGTTCACCCTGTTGCATGGGGGAGGTGAGGTAAAGCAGGCTACATACATTACTGTGATAGCACTCTCACCTCGGAGTCAGAAGGTCATGGGTTTAAGCCCCACTCCAGAGAGTTGAGCACATAATCCAGGCTGACACTCCCAGTGCAGTGCTGAGGGAGCGCCGCACTGTCGGAGGTGCCGTCTTTCGGAGGAGACGTTAAACCGAGGCACCGTCTGCCCTCTCAGGTGGATGTAAAAAATCCCACGGCACTATTCTGACAAAGAGATGGGGAGTTCTCCCCGATGTCCTGGGCCAATATTGATCCCTCAATCAAGAACGCCAAGAGACCAGATTGCCTCGATCTGTAATACCACTTTAAGAACAAATCACTTTATTTAATGGTTTTAATAAGCTCCAATAAATCCTGTTCTGTCGCTGTTTCCAGTGCTGTTTCACTGAAGTGTTTAGAGTTTGGCTGTTACTCTTGTTGTTGGGAGAGGTTTGATTGGAGACAGCAGGATTTGGGGGAATGCCATTCAGAGAGAATAGAGGAATTGTTCAGTTGCTCCGTGAAACTATGGAACGTTGGAATATTTGTTGCAAAAAGGAAATTGCAGTGAAACAAGACTTTTGGCTTCATGTTTCGCCGAGCTGTGCTCAGCGATGGCAAATCGAGAGGGAACTGGGCACTTTTATTATAGAACCTGAGTATGATAATTGAGTGAGAGAGAGAGAAAAACAAAGACTCCATTGTACTGGCGCTCAACAAACACAATTAGTGGTAAAACTTAAAGAGTTTGCTCTGTGTGTGTGTGTGTATATATATGTAAGTGAGTGTGTGTATGTGGGCTTGTGCGAGCGTCCATCTGTGTGCATGTGTGCATGTGTCAGTGAGTGTGAGTGAGTTTGAGCGTGTGTGTGTGAACACGTGAGTGTGATTGTGTGTGTGTGAGCATGAGTGTGTGACCGTGTGAGCGTGTGTGTGAGTGTGAGTGTGTGTGTGTGTGAGCGTGTGTCTGTCTGTGTGTGAGTGTGAGTGTGAGCATGTGTGTGATTGTGAGCGTGTGTGTGAGCGTGTGTGTGAGCGTGTGTGTGTTGTGAGTGAGCGTGTGTGTGAGTGTGAGCGTGTGTGTGTGTGAGCGTGTGTCTGTCTGTGTGTGAGTGTGAGCGTGTGTGTGATTGTGAGCGTGTGTGTGTGTGAGCGTGTGTGTGTGTGTGTGTGAGTGTGTGTAGTGAGTGAGTGTGTGTGTGAGCGTGTGTGTGTCTGTGTGTGAGTGTGAGCGTGTGTGTGATTGTGAGCGTGTGTGTGTGTGTGTGAGCGTGTGTGTGTCTGTGTGTGAGTGTGTGTGTGTGTGAGCGTGTGTGTGTCTGTGTGTGAGTGTGTGTAGTGAGTGAGTGTGTGTGCCTGTTAGTTATCTGTGTGGTTTGGTTATTCCTTCAATAATCTCTATAATGTTCAGGCAGAGTCGCGATTTGTAAAGACAAAAGGCTTCTCCTTTTGATGAATCACAATCAAAAATTAAAACTCTTTTAATTTGCTTGTGGGATTTGGGCGTCGCTGGCAAGACCAGCATTTATTGCCCATCCCTAGTTGCCCCTTGAGAAGGTGGTGGTGAGCCGCCTTCTTGAACCGCTGCAGTCCGTGTGGTGAAGGTGCTCCCACAGTGCTGTTAGGGAGGGAGTTCCAGGATTTTGACCCAGCGACGATGAAGGATCGGCCGATATATTTCCAAGTCAGGATGGTGTGTGACTTGGAGGGGAATCTGAGATGCGTAGGCATTAAGAGGACCATTACTTTTGACATGGTGGGGTGAGTTCTGCTCCCATAGAGCAGCCTCGCTAACCGGGAGAGCAAGTCATAGAATTAGCTGGTGGTGGTGAAGGAACGGCCGATATATTTCTAAGTCAGGATGGTGTGTGACTTGGAGGGGAACTTGGCGGTGGTGGTGTTCCCATGCGTCTGCTGCCCTTGTCCTGCTAGGTGGAAGAGGTCGCGGGTTTGGGAGGTGCTGCCAATGTAACTCATAAAATAATGTTCAACATGACGTCTGGGCCCGGGAGAGCGACCCATCCTTCAGCTGGAGCTATTCTGCTGTCACTTTAAGTAGGTGAGAGTCGTGGCTCAGTGGGCCGAACTCTCGCCTCTGAGTCAGAATGTTGGGGATTCACGCCGCACGCCAGCAAAGGACCGTTGCTCAGCCAATGTCGAGTTAGATAAGAGTGGAGCGCGAGAGCCTTTTGAGCGAGCACGTTCTCTGGGCTCAAGCGCATTGCATGGCTGCGACAGCCTTTGGCCAAAGGCAAGAGTTTGTAAAACAAAACTTTCAAGTACACCCTCTATCTCTGCGCCTTCCTCCACATGCAGTCATCCCTCCTCCTCACATCCCCCTCACCCTCCTCCTCACATCCCCCTCCCCCTCCCCCTCCCCCTCACATCCCCCTCACCCTCCTCCTCACATCCCCCTCACCCTCCTCCTCACATCCCCCTCACCCTCCTCCTCACATCCCCCTCACCCTCCTCCTCACATCCCCCTCACCCTCCTCCTCACATCCCCCTCACCCTCCCCCTCACATCCCCCTCACCCTCCCCCTCACATCCCCCTCACATCCCCCTCACCCTCCTCCTCACATCCCCCTCACCCTCCTCCTCACATCCCCCTCACCCTCCTCCTCACATCCCCCTCACCCTCCTCCTCACATCCCCCTCACCCTCCTCCTCACATCCCCCTCACCCTCCTCCTCACATCCCCCTCACCCTCCTCCTCACATCCCCTCACCCTCCTCCTCACATCCCCCTCACCCTCCTCCTCACATCCCCTCACCCTCCTCCTCACATCGCCTCACCCTCCTCCTCACATCCCCCTCACCCTCATCCTCACATCCCCCTCACCCTCCCCCTCACATCCCCCTCACCCTCCTCCTCACATCCCCCTCACCCCCCTCCTCACATCCCCCTCACCCTCCCCCTCACATCCCCCTCACCCTCCTCCTCACATCCCCCTCACCCTCCTCCTCAGTCCCCCTCACCCTCCTCCTCACATCCCCCTCACCCTCCTCCTCACGTCCCCCTCACCCTCCTCCTCACGTCCCCCTCACCCTCCTCCTCACGTCCCCCTCACCCTCCTCCTCACGTCCCCCCACCCTCCTCCTCACATCCCCCTCACCCTCCTCCTCACGTCCCCCTCACCCTCCTCCTCACGTCCCCCTCACCCTCCTCCTCACATCCCCCTCACCCTCATCCTCACATCCCCCTCACCCTCCTCCTCACATCCCCCTCACCCTCCTCCTCACATCCCCCTCACCCCCCTCCTCACATCCCCCTCACCCTCCCCCTCACATCCCCCTCACTCTCCTCCTCACATCCCCCTCACCCTCCTCCTCAGTCCCCCTCACCCTCCTCCTCACATCCCCCTCACCCTCCTCCTCACGTCCCCCTCACCCTCCTCCTCACGTCCCCCTCACCCTCCTCCTCACGTCCCCCTCACCCTCCTCCTCACGTCCCCCCACCCTCCTCCTCACATCCCCCCTCACCCTCCTCCTCACGTCCCCCTCACCCTCCTCCTCACGTCCCCCTCACCCTCCTCCTCACATCCCCCTCACCCTCATCCTCACATCCCCCTCACCCTCCTCCTCACATCCCCCTCACCCTCCTCCTCACATCCCCTCACCCTCCTCCTCACATCCCCCTCACCCTCCTCCTCACATCCCCCTCACCCTCCTCCTCACATCCCCCTCACCCTCCTCCTCACGTTCCCCTCACCCTCCTCCTCACATCCCCCTCACCCTCCTCCTCACATCCCCCTCACCCTCCTCCTCATGTTCCCCTCACCCTTCTCCTCACGTCCCCCTCACCCTCCTCCTCACATCCCCCTCACCCTCCTCCTCACATCCCCCTCACCCTCCTCCTCACATCCCCTCACCCTCCTCCTCACATCCCCCTCACCCTCCTCCTCACATCCCCCTCACCCTCCTCCTCACATCCCCCTCACCCTCCTCCTCACGTTCCCCTCACCCTCCTCCTCACATCCCCCCTCACCCTCCTCCTCACATCCCCCTCACCCTCCTCCTCACGTTCCCCTCACCCTTCTCCTCATATCCACTCACCCGCTGCTCCTGCTGGGGCACATAGGCCTGAAGGTCCCAGGTTTGAATTGCCTCATCCAGCGGGGTGGTGCGGGGGGTGGTTGGGGGTGATGTAGATGAGGAGGGTGTAGAGCGCTGGGTGATTCCTTCCTCATGGGCCATGCCAGCCAACAGCTCACTCATCACAAACCAGCGGTGTGTGCGTCGTTCCCCCTGAGCCTGACTTAGTATAGTGGAGACACAAGAGAAATATAAGCTGATAATGTTCGAATGATGAGGGACTTCAGTTACATGGAGAGACTGGAGAAACTGGGGTTGTTCTCCTTGGAGCGAAGAAGGTTAAGAGGCGCTTCGATGGAGGTGTTCAAAATCATGCGGGGTCTGGACAGAGTAGATAGAGAGAAACTGTTCCCATTGGCAGAAGGGTCGAGAACCAGGGGACACAGATTTAAGGTGATTGGGAGGAGAACCATTGGGGAGATGAGGAGAATTTTTTACGCAGCGAGTTGTTGTGATCTGGAATGCGCTGCCTGAAAGGGCGGTGGAAGCAGATTCAATAGTAACTTTCAAAAGGGAATTGGATAAATACTGGAAAAGGAAACAATTGCAGGGCTGTGGGGAAAGAGCAGGGGGGAGTGGGACAAATTGGAGAGCTCGTTCAAAGAGCCGGCACAGGCACGATGGGCCGAATGGCCTCCTTCTGCGCTGTAGGATTCCACTATTGATGTAAGTCACAACGTTAAGAGATCGCAGCGCTGAGCACAGTGAGACCCTGGGTGGCCTGAAGAGGCAAAGAAAAAAACCCACATGGTGTTTCAACGACACACACAATCCTGTCGGAAATAGCACTGCCCCATTTTCTTCCAAAAGTATATTTCCCAGCTGATGGAGCAATCTTTGTGAGGTCTTTATACGGACCCTGGCATCAAAGAGTTCCCCGTGTCAGTCTCGCTCGTCAATGCAGGCATTCAGAGAGGGACTGGGGATGCTGGGGAAAGTCCGATGCTTTCCACAGATTAAATCTGCTGCAATTCTGCCCTGGTTACTGACAATACGCCGGAACAAAGCCTTTGTGCAGCTCATGAAGGGGTGAGGCCCTGTAGAAGTCTCTCCTCTCTGTCCCTTTGTCGCCCAAATCCTCGATTCCCAAACACTTTCATCATTTGCCGGAGCAGCATTTGCTAGGCTGTGGGAAAATGAGGGATTGCATCTAGGAGCAGCAGGAGGCCATTCAGCCCCTCGAGCCTGTTTCCCCCCATTTGCTCAGGTGAGGGCTGATCTGAACCTCAACTCCATTAACCGCCTTTGCTCCATATCCCTTGATGCCCCTTACTCAAAAAAAAATCTCCCCGCCCCCCAACAAAGAGGTGTTGAGGCCAATTCTAGTGTCCAAAACATTGCTTGAGCTGTGATCACCCAAGTCAGCTGAGATCAGAAAAGTAGAATGAAGGGAAGAAAGAACTTGTATAGCCCCTTTCTCGGCCTCAGGACGTCCCAAAGCGCTTTACAGCCAATGAAGCACTATTGAAGTGTAGTCACTGTTGTAATGTGGGAAACGCGGCAGCCAAGTTGTGCACAGCAAGCTCCCACAAAGAGCAATGTGGTAATATAAAGTGATGTTGGCTGAGGGACAACGCAGCACTCCCTCAGTACTGGCACTGGCAGTGTCAGCCTCGATTATGTGCTCAAGTCCCTGGAGTTGGACCTCCCGGGAATCAAACCTGGGAAATTCCTCAACAACTTGGCCGAGGTGCCCAGACCGAGGCTCACAGGCCGCATGTGGCTCATTGAGGCCTTCCCATCCAGCCCTGGATGCTCAGACAACTCAGTCCCTGTTTGTGTTTCTACTTCTCACTCGTTGCTCGATCCTCTTTGAATCTCTTGGGCCTGGACATTTGTGAAGGGCTGTTCTTAGCACTGTTGCTTCGTTAGTGGATCAATCCTAAAATCAGGACAAAGATTTGTTGGGTCAACCATTTTTTTTAAATTGATTCATGGGATGTGGGCGTCGCTGGCAAGGCCAGCATTTATTGCCCATCCCTAGTTGCCCCTTGAGAAGGTGGTGGTGAGCCGCCTTCTTGAACCGCTGCAGTCCATGTGGTGAAGGTGCTCCCACAGTGCTGTTAGGGAGGGAGTTCCAGGATTTTGACCCAGCGACGATGAAGGAACGGCCGATATATTTCCAAGTCAGGATGGTGTGTGACTTGGAGGGGAATCTGAGATGCGTAGACATTAAGAGGACCATTAATTTTGACATGGTGGGGTGAGTCCTGCTCCCATAGAGCAGCCTCGCTAACCGGGAGAGCAAGTCATAGAATTAGCTGGTGGTGTTATATGCCTTTCCGATCTTACAAAATGTACCCTTAGCAGCAATAACTTTCATTGATATAGTGCCTTTAACGTAGTAAAACATCTCAACGCGCTTCACAGGAGCGTAATCAAGCAGAATTTGACACCGAGCCTCACAAGGAGATATTAGGACAGGTGATCAAAAGCTTGGTCAAAGAGGTAGGTTTGAAGGAGCGTCTTAAAGGAGGAGAGAGAGGCGGAGAGGTTTAGGGAGGGAATTCCAGATCTTAGGGCCTCGACAGCTGAAGGCACGGCCGCCAATGGTGGAGCGATTAAAATCGGGAGATGCTCAAGAGGCCGGAATTAGAGGAGCGCTGAGATCTCGGAGGGTTGTGGGGCTGGAGGAGGTTAGGGAGCAATCCGAGCAGCAGCCTTAGTGCAGGAGGGTCTGTTTTTTCTTCTCTTTGTGGTTTGTTAAATTCGAGCTCATCCAAAACTTTGTTCAACTCGCACCGAGTCCCGTTCACCCCTCACCCCCTGTGCTCGCTGACCGACACTGGCTCCTGGCCCGCCGGCCACTGGAAGTGAATTGGAAGTGGTTTAAAGAATAGGACTTTCACGCCCTCCGGAGCGCTTTACGGCCAATGATAGGGAGGGGGGGCGAGGCCATGGAGGGATTTGAAATCGAGGCTTCGCCGGACCGGGAGCCAGTGTCGGTCAGCGAGCACAGGGGGGTGAGGGGTGAACGGGACTCGATGCGAGTTGAGGACACGGGGCAGCGAGCACAGGGGGCGAGGGGCGAACGGGACTCGGTGCGAGTTGAGGACACGGGGCAGCGAGCACAGGGGGCGAACGGGACTCGGTGCGAGTTGAGGACACGGGGCAGCGAGCACAGGGGGTGAGGGGCGAACGGGACTCGATGCGAGTTGAGGACACGGGGCAGCGAGCACAGGGGGCGAGGGGCGAACGGGACTTGGTGCGAGTTGAGGACACGGGGCAGCGAGCACAGGGGGCGAGGGGCGAACGGGACTCGGTGCGAGTTGAGGACACGGGGCAGCGAGCACAGGGGGCGAGGGGCGAACGGGACTCGGTGCGAGTTGAGGACACGGGGCAGCGAGCACAGGGGGCGAGGGGCGAACGGGACTCGGTGCGAGTTGAGGACACGGGTCAGTGCGCACAGGGGGCGAGGGGCGAACGGGACTCGGTGCGAGTTGAGGACACGGGGCAGCGAGCACAGGGGGCGAGGGGCGAACGGGACTCGGTGCGAGTTGAGGACACGGGGCAGCGAGCACAGGGGGCGAGGGGCGAACGGGACTCGGTGCGAGTTGAGGACACGGGGCAGCAGAGTTTTGGATGAGCTCAAGTTTGCCAAACCACAAAGAGAAGAAAAAGCAGACCCTCCTGCACTAAGGCTGCTGCTCCTCAACAGAAACATATGTTGGACACAGAAGGAACTCCATCTATGGAATGCACGGCCCTCTCAAGGGTGAGGTTTGGCGGTAGGCAGGCTGTATTTAGTGAATAATTCTCCAAACATTTACTGCTCGGATTGATTCCTGTTGCCTTTCAGATTTTATTCTTGACTTAGAAACCCTGCACACGGGAAGTGAATTGGAAGTGGTTTAAAGCAAAGGAACTCGCATTTCTCCAGCACCTTTCACACCCTCAGGACGTTCCAGAGCACTTTACAGCCAATGAAGTACTTTTTGAAGTGTAGTCACTGTTGTAATGTAGGAAGCACGGCCGCCGATTTCCGCACAGCAAGCTGATAATGACCAGATCATCTGTTTTTAGCGATGTTGATTAAGGGATAAATATTGGCCCCAGGACACCGGGGAGAACTCCTCCCTACTCTTCTTCGAAATAGTGGCCGTGGGATCTTTTACATCCACCTGAGGGGGTAGACGGGGCCTCGGTTTAACGTCTCATCCGGAAGACGGCACCTCTGACAGTGCAGCACTCCCTCAGCACTGCGCTGGGAGTGTCGGCCTGGATTGTGTGCTTGAACCCACGACCCTTCTGACTCAGAAGGTGGGAGAGAGAGTGCTGCGTGTTGAGCCACGGCAATCCAATGGTAGTCTCTTGCTTGGAGCAAAGACTGGCCTTCTTATCTGGAGTTCACTGTTCCGACGGTCACTGAAGGGGTCGTCGCTCGGTTTGTGAAAAGCTGGGGTTGACGGGGTCAAAAAGTTAATGTCGAGGCTGGAGGCCGACTTCTGATTTCGGCAGAAGCGGGTCCCATTCTGAAGGGGCTTTAAGGCTGATTGGAGCCAGTTTTCGTATTTATCTAAACCTCTTGCCTCCCCCGCTGACAGATTCTTGAAACTTTGTGAAGAGAACGGTTTATCAAGGAGCTGCCACCACTACATAAACAGGAAAGCAGAGTGGCCGCTTACTTCGCAAGCCCGTCTTTGTAAACAAGACTCCGCTCCCAGCTCTCCAGGGCCCCGTGCTTTAGCCTGTAGCTGACGACCATTGTTTAGAATAGAAAATCTAAATATGCCAACACAATTCCAAACAGATGGTGGAAACCCGAATGTGACATTTCAGTCAGACTGCCTTTAAATTGGGGCCTTTTTGAGGTCTACCAGCTTTCTCCCTCACTTCTAAACATTCTTCTCCAACCCCCCTCCCCTCACCACCTCCCCCCACCTCACCAACCCCCAGCATTATTTCTAGCACTCCCATCACTTTGCTCATCGCTCAGTTTGCTGCTACACTTTGAAATGAATTATTACATCGGATATACGACACAGAAACAGGCCATTCGGCCCAACCAGTCCATGCCGGCGTTTATGCTCCACTCGAGCCTCCTCCCGTCTTTCCTCATCTAACTCTATCAACATAACCCTCTATTCCCTTCTCCCTCATGTGTTTATCTAGCTTCCCCTTAAATGCATCTAAACTATTCGCCTCAACCTCTTTCTGTGGTAGTGAGTTCCACATTCTCACCACTCTCTGGGTAAAGAAGTTTCTCCTGAATTCCCTATTGGATTTCTTGGTGACTATCTTATATTGAGGGCCTCTAGTTATGCTCTTCCCCACAAGTGGAAACATTCTCTCTGTATCCACTCTATCAAAACCTTTCATAATTTTAAAGACCTCTATTAGGTCACCCCTCAGCCTTCCTTTCCTGATAGGTATACCCTCGCATTTCTGGCGTCACCCTTATGTAAAGAGTTTGCGAGAACATGGAGCCTCTGAAGGCCTAGGTTAGGCCCGGAGACCCCGCTCAGTTTTGGCTCCACCTCACTCGCCTCCGACGTGTAGCCTGAATCGTCACCCCCGTGAAACATCTGTCCTGGGGTTGGAATGGCGACTTATGTTAGGTGGTAATGGTTATCCTTCTGCTGAGGGAAGAGCAGTTAGGTGGTTGCCAACTCTGGTTGGGCCTATTCCTTGAGGTTTCATCACATGACCTCCCACTGCCCCCGTCCCCCCCTCGCCATCGGTCCCCCAACACCATCCCTTCCTCGCGGCATCCCTGCCTTCCCACGGCCAATTGAGAAGCAAAGAGACTGGATGATTCTCAACTTCAGGCAAACAGCCCTTTTTCCCACCTCCGATATTTTCTTTTTATAACTAATTCAAAGGAAATGTAAAAGCACACAATTGTTGTTAATGCCCCAATGAGTTTTCTCTCAAGGTGTTGTTGGCAGCGGTGACCTGGAGCTTGGTCTCCCAGCTCCTGGAGACTCCAGGCCAACCCATGAGGGTTGGCCAGCTCCAGACAGAGGCGAGGGCCGCCTTTCCTGAATGGAGAGGACGTGGGCCATGCTGCTTCAAGCGGAGATGGAAAGTTAAGTGGTTTTCGCCTCATGTGCTCGAACGAGGAGCACTTTTATCTCCCAGGATCGGAGAGGGGAGGAGGGGGGCGGGGGTCTCCTGAGAGTGACCACCCACTCGGTTTTCAAAACCAGACAAGTCCCATTTTGGGAATTTCTCTCTCAGCTAATTGCGAAGTTTGTAAAACTGACTATTAGCAAAGAGGAGGATGTGCAGCCAGTGAGATCCTCCAATCACAACAGGGTGGCCATCCACTGGTCCCCCTTTCTCCCCCTCTCCCTCTCTCTCTCTCTCTCCCTTCTCTCTCTCCCCCCTTTCCCTTCTCTCTCCCTCTCTCCCTTTCTCTCTCCCCCTCTCTCTCCCCCTCTCTCTCCCTCTCTCTCCCCCTCTCTCTCCCCCTCTCTCTCCCTTTCTCTCTCCCCCTCTCTCTCCATTTCTCTCCCTCTTCTCTCTCTCTCCCCCTTCTCTCGACCCCCTCTCTTTCTCTCCCTCTCTCCCCCCATCTCTCCCCCCTCCCTCTCTCTCCCCCTTCTCTCTACCCCCTCTCTTTCTCTCCCTCTCTCCCCCCTTCTCTCTCCCCGCTCTCTCTCTCCCCCTTCTCTCCCCCCACCCCCCACAGTCCTTCTCTCTTCTGGTGTCCTGGGCCAATATTTACGCCTCAACCAACATCACAAAAAAAAACAGATTATCTGGTCATTGCTGTTTGTGGGAGCTTGCTGTGTGCAAATTGGCTGCCGCGTTTCCTACATTACAACAGTGACTACACTTCAATAAGTACTTCATTGGCTGTGAAGTGCTTTGGGATGTTCTGAGGTGGTGAAAGGTGTTACAGAAATGCGAGTCCTTTTAGTCGATGGGGGTGGGGTACAGGTTTGATTGTGTTTACGGACCGCCGTGTGTTACGCATCACCGTACGGACCGCCGTGTGTTACGCATCACCGTACGGACCGCCGTGTGTTACGCATCACCATACGGACCGCCGTGTGTTACGCATCACCGTACGGACCGCCGTGTGTTACGCATCACCGTACGGACCGCCGTGTGTTACGCATCACCGTACGGACCGCCGTGTGTTACGCATCACCATACGGACCGCCGTGTGTTACGCATCACCGTACGGACCGCCGTGTGTTACGCATCACCGGTGAGCAGCTGATGTCCACTCGATCATCACGAGCCCCACACCAGGCACATCTGGCTGGTCGGAGATCAGTGACTGAACTCGCACGGTGTAGGCGCAGTCCAAGCGTTCGAGCTGTGTCTCACTATAGAGGGAATGTGTGAGTGGGGGGGCGGGGTGGGGGCTGTGGGGACAAGCGAGGGGCTCGGTGTTTCTCATCCCCAGTAAGATGCACGTGTATTTGGAGCCTCATTGAAAGAGGATTGGGCCCTCCGCAATTAATTCACAGTCAAGGTTGTCTGTAATCAGTTTTGGGGGTATGTACACAGCGGGATTAGATTACTGCTTGCCTTTGGTTGTCAGCTCTCCTGTAACCTGCTCTGAATGAATTCTCCTGCTCCACAGAGTCGAAGGGCCTTTAACCCTTTCCTGTCAATTCTGCCGCCGTCTCCTTCATTTCCCGCCCCTGCCCTCTGCTCCTCCGACCGTTCCCCATTCGCCTCACTCCGCCATCATCAGTTCTCTCTTTCAGTCACTCACTCCTTGCCTCCCCATCCCAACCCGACCCCTCACCACTCTCTCGCCCACTTTTCACGCACTGTAGCTATCCCATGCGTGAGGAGCAGTATGTAGAAAAATCTAACGGTGTCAGCCGTGGCTCACTGGGCAGCACTCTCGCCTCTGAGTCCAAAGGTCGTGGAGTTCAATCCCTACTCCAGAGGCTTGAGTACACAATCCAGGCTGACACTCCCAGTGCCAGTACTGAGGGCGTGCTGCACTGTCAGAGGTGCCGCCTTTCGGATGAGATGTTAAATCGAGGTTCTCTCAAGTGGACGTAAAAGAACTTGTGGCACTATTTTCGAAGAAGAGCAAGCGAGTTTTCCCTGGTGTCCTGGGGCCAATATTTATCCCTCAACCAATATCATTAAAACAAATTATCTGGTCATTTAGCTCATCGCTGTTTGTGGGAGCTTACTGTGCGCAAATAGGCTGCTGCGTTTCCTACATTACAACAGTGACTACACTTCAAAAAGTACTTCATTGGATGTAAAGCGCTTTGGGACACCCTGAGGTTGTGAAAGGCGCTATAGAAATGCAAGTCTTTCGTTCTTAACTGTGCATTCCCTCTGCTCTTTAAGTCTCTGAGACACTCACTGTACACGAGGATCTGTATATAGGAATGTAAGCCTGTTATGAGTGTTTTACGCTGGGATTTAAGGGCCAAAACTGCGAGGTTCGAGTCCTGGTGCCAGAATGTGAGCGCGATCGAGGCTGTCACAGGGCGGCCCCTCAATCTCTGACGCGCTCTAGTGAGGTCTCAAACGGCCATCGGAGCCTTGCGCTTTTTTAGGTAATTCCGGTATTTTCAGACAGGAGGCTTCAAGAATCTATTGTCGGTATCCTCCCCTCTTCTCCTGGTTTGCTACTGGAGTGAGGAGCTCACCCTAGAGACAGGCTATTCGACTGTGGAGGGAGGTACATAGAAACATAGAGATAGGAACAGGAGTAGGCCATTCGGCCCTTCGAGCCTGCTCCGCCATTCAATGAGATCATGGCTGATCTTCGTCTGAGATCATAGCTGATCTTACCAGTTCAGTACCCCGTCCCCGCCTTTTCTCCGTAACCCTTAATCCCCTTAGCCTTCAGAAATATATCCAATTCTCTCTTGAAAATATTTATTGAATTAGCCTTCACAGCCCTCTGTGGCAGGGAATTCCACAGGCTCACCACTCTTTGAGTGAAGAAATTCTTCCTCATCTCTGTTTTAAATGATTTGCCCGCTATTTTTAGACTGTGGCCCCTGGTTCTGTGCTCCCCTGCCATTGGAAACATTCTCTCTGAATTCAGCCTGTCCAGGCCTGCCATAATTTTATATGTTTCGATGAGATCCCCTCTCAATCTTCTAAACTCCAGTGAGTACAAGCCCAAACTATTCAATCTCTCCTCGTAGGTCATTCCCGCCATTCCAGGTATCAGCCTGGTGAATCGCCGCTGCACTCTTTCCATGGCAAGAACATCCTTCCGCAGATGGGGCGACCAAAACTGTACACAATACTCCAGATGCGGTCTCACCAGCACCTTGTACAGCTGTAGTAAGGTATCCCTATTCCTATACTCGAACCCCCTTGATATGAAGGCCAACATACCATTTGCCTTCTTAATCGCCTGTTGCAACTGCATGCTCTCCTTCAGTGACTGGTGCACAAGAACACCCAGGTCCCTCTGCACTTCCCCATCTCCCAATCTATTGCCATTTAGATAATAATCCACCCTCCTGTTTTTACCCCCAAAGTGGATAACCTCGCATTTATCCACATTATAGTGCATCTGCCACGTATCCGCCCATTCCCCCAACCTGTCCAAATCGCACTGTAGCCTCCTGACATCCTCATCAGAGCCCACCCCTCCTCCTAGTTTAGTGTCGTCAGCGAATTTGGAAATATTGCATCCAATTCCCTGATCCAGATCATTTATATATATTGTGAACAGCTGGGGTCCCAGGACAGATCCTTGCGGCACCCCGCTGGTCACTGCCTGCCACTCCGAAAACGAGCCGTTTAGTTTAGAGAGAGTAAGATAGATAAGCTAAATACGTGGCTTGAGCAGTGGTGCAAGGGAGAGGGATTTAAATTCTTGAGGCATTGGAACCAGTTCTTGGGGAGGAGTGACCTGTACCAAGGGGACGGTCTACACCTGAACTGTGAGGGAGCCGATGTCCTCGGGGTAATATTTTCTAGGGCGGTTCGGGAGGATTTAAACTAATTTGGCAGGGGGATGGGAACCTAGGTAGTGGAAAAGAGGGAAGTCATATGAAGTTAGAAATAGATGGTAGAAAGGTGAGAAGCAATAAGCAAAGGAGAGAAACACAAAGGGCCAAACTAATTCATAATGAGAGTGTGAAAAAAGCAAGCCTGAAGGCTTTGTATCTTAATGCTAGAAGCATTAGGAACAAGGTGGATGAATTAGTTGTGGAAATAGAGGTAAACAAGTATGATTTGATTGGGATTACAGAAACGTGGCTGCAGGGTGGGCAAGGCTGGGAACTTAACATCCAGGGATATACAATATTTAGGAAGGATCGGCAAAAAGGTAGGGGAGGTGGGGTAGCATTGCTGGTAAAGGAGGGGATTAATGCAATGGAAAGGAAGGATATTAACTCGGATGAAACGGAATCTGTATGGGTAGAAATGAGAAATAGCAAGGGGAGGAAAACGTTAGTGGGTGTGATATATAGGCCTCCAAATAGTAATATGGAGGTGAGGGAAGGCATAAAAAGGGAAATTAGAGAAGCGTGCGATAAGAGCACAGCTGTCATCATGGGTGACTTTAATTTACATATTGATTGGACTACCCAAATTAGTAAAAATTCTGAGGAGGAGGAATTCCTGGAATGTTTTCGGGACGGTTATCTGGACCAATATGTCGAGGAGCCGACTCGAGATCAGGCCATTTTAGACTGGGTATTGTGCAATGAGAAGGGACTTATCAGCAATCTTCTTGTACGAGGCCCCTTGGGTCAGAGCGATCATAATATGATCGAGCTCTCAGTCGAGATGGAGAGTGAGGAAATTGAATCAGAGACTAAGGTCCAGAACTTAAATAAAGGGAATTACGAGGGTATGAGACGGGAATTGGGTAAGATTGATTGGGTGGTGTTTCTGGGGGGATTGACAGTGGATAGACAATGGCAAGCATTCAAAGATAGAATGGAAGAATTCCAGAACATGTTTATACCGGTTTGGCATAAAAATAAACCTAAAAAGGTGACTCAACCGTGGATAACGAGGGAAATTAGGGACAGCATAAAATAAAAAAAAAGGGCATATCAACTGGCAAAAAAAAGCACCAGACCGGAAGATTGGGGGCAGTACAGGATACAGCAAAAGAGGACAAAGGGATTAATCAGGAAGGGGAAAATAGAATACGAAAGTAAACTTGCAGCAAACATAAAGACAGACTGCAAAAGCTTTTATCGGTATATCAGGAGGAAAAGACTGGTAAAATCCCAAGTCGGTCCCTTGCAGTCCGATTCGGGAGAATATATAATGGAGAATAAGGAAATGGCAGACCAATTAAACTCATACTTTGGTTCTGTATTCACAAAGGAGGACACAAATAACCTCCCAGGAATATCGACAAACATAGGGACTAATGAGAGGGAGGAGCTGACAGAAATTAGTATCTCTAGGGATATGGTGTTGGGTAAGTTGAGGGGACTGAAGGCTGACAAATCCCCGGGGCCTGATAAACTACATCCTAGGGTACTTAAGGAGGTGGCCCTGGAGATAGCAGATGCTCTAAGGATCATCTTCCGGAACTCCATTGACTCGGGAACAGTACCCGTGGATTGGAGGGTAGCTAATGTTACCCCAATATTTAAAAAGGGGGGTAGAGAGAAAGCAGGGAATTATAGACCAGTAAGCCTTACATCGGTTGTGGGCAAAATGCTAGAGTCCATTATTAAGGATAAAATAGCGGAGCACTTGACAAATGGGGAAAGGATCGGACAGAGTCAACATGGATTTACAAAGGGTAAATCGTGTTTGACTAATCTGCTGGAATATTTTGAGGAAGTAACTGGTAAAATAGATGGGGGAGAGCCAGTGGATGTGGTGTACCTTGACTTCCAGAAAGCCTTCGATAAGGTTCCACACAAAAGATTATCATGCAAAATTAAGGCTCATGGGATTGGGGGCAAAGTATTAACGTGGATAGAGAACTGGCTGGCGGATAGAAAACAGAGAGTTGGAATAAACCGTAATCACCTGGCGTGTGAACACTCGAACTGTCTGGTGGTTCTTGTCGATCAGGAGTGACAGACCGACCCACCCACACCCCCTCAGCGTTTCCCCTCCACCCACACCCCCCACCCACACCCCCTCAGCATTTCCCCTCCACCCACACCCCCCACCCACACCCCCTCAGCATTCTCCCTCCACCCACACCCCCACCCAAACCCCCACCCTCACCCCCCACCCACACCCCCTCAGCATTTCCCCTCCACCCACAGCCCCCACCCACACCCCCTCAGCATTCTCCCCCCACCATCACCCCCCACCCCCTCAGCATTCCCCCTCCACCCACACCCCCTCACCCACAGCCCGTCTTCGCACCCCCCCTCCGCACCCCACCCCCTCACCCCTCCACACCTCCTCTGCACCCCCCAATCAAACCTCCTCCACCCACACGCCCCCGCCCCCACACACCCCCTCCACTCACCCTCTACAAACAAGTCCACATGACCAAATACCCTGGCTGAGAGCTAATTGTGGGCTGGATTGACGTGGAGGGGGGAGGGGGTGCTTATATCGACTGCAGCTGTGCCCCACATCGGACTGTCTCTACCCCCCTCCCCTCACTGCCACTTATTTCGGAAGCGCAGACTTGGGTGAGAAGCTGAATGAGGAGGACAGGGAGAGAAGGGGAGGGGGGTAGAGACTGACCTACAGAAATATATAAAGCGAGCCCTGAGTGCCTGAAAACAAAGTGTGTACATTTCCCCCGGCGCTCCCATTTGACGGTACAAAGTCATGGGGAGGAAGTGTGTCGATGGGGCTGGTGCATTTTCTGATCCTGTGTGTGTGTGTGAAGGAACATCTGTTACAGTTTAAGGAGCATCTGGTGATGACTGTGATGGGGAGAGGGGAGAGAGAGGGAGCACTCCTTTCTTTGAAAAGGATCTTTAATTGCGATTCCTGCATTTGCAGCCTATCTGAATCTCTCGTCTAGCTGGAATTTTTGGAGTTTAATTGCTCGCCAAGACAGAGATCTGCAGCATTCAGCTCTGTCGAGTAAAACTAACAGTCAGTCATCGGCCTGAAATATGAGGATTGTGATTAAACCCTGGAATGTTCGGCTACTGATCTCGCTGCAGGATTCAATAAAGTACCAGCAAAATTGCAAAGGCATTTTTTCTCCTCCCAGTTTTCACCCCTCCTTTCCTGAAGGTGCTGATTCTCACTGGGGTACAGTTCCTGAAGGTGCCGACTCTCACTGGGGTACAGTTCCTGAAGGTGCCGACTCTCACTGGGGTACAGTTCCTGAAGGTGCCGACTCTCACTGGGGTACAGTTCCTGAAGGTGCCGACTCTCACTGGGGTACAGTTCCTGAAGGTGCCGACTCTCACTGGGGTACAGTTCCTGAAGTTGCTGACTGTCACTGGGGTACAGTTCCTGAAGGTGCTGACTCTCACTGGGGTTCAGTTCCTGAAGGTGTTGATTCTCACTGGGGTACAGTTCCTGAAGGTGTTGACTCTCAATGGGGTACAGTTCCTGAAGGTGCTGACTCTCACTGGGGTACAGTTCCTGAAGGTTCTGTCTCTCACTGGGGTACAGTTCCTGAAGGTGCTGACTCTCACTGGGGAACAGTTCCTGAAGGTGCTGACTCTCACTGGGGTACAGTTCCTGAAGGTGCTGTCTCTCACTGGGGTACAGTTCCTGAAGGTGCTGACTCTCACTGGGGTACAGTTCCTGAAGGTGCTGACTCTCACTGGGGTACAGTTCCTGAAGTTGCTGACTGTCACTGGGGTACAGTTCCTGAAGGTGCTGACTCTCACTGGGGTTCAGTTCCTGAAGGTGTTGATTCTCACTGGGGTACAGTTCCTGAAGGTGTTGACTCTCAATGGGGTACAGTTCCTGAAGGTGCTGACTCTCACTGGGGTACAGTTCCTGAAGGTTCTGTCTCTCACTGGGGTACAGTTCCTGAAGGTGCTGACTCTCACTGGGGAACAGTTCCTGAAGGTGCTGACTCTCACTGGGGTACAGTTCCTGAAGGTGCTGTCTCTCACTGGGGTACAGTTCCTGAAGGTGCTGACTCTCACTGGGGTACAGTTCCTGAAGGTGCTGACTCTCACTGGGGTACAGTTCTTGAAGGTGCAGACTCTCACTGGGGTACGAGTATCTGCAGATATGGGGTCAGCTTCCACGTGTCCACTAACAACATCCAGCTCTGCCTCCCATCCTCCACCCTGATTAAACTTCACCTCATTCAATTATCTGCTGCCCATATTCTATCCCACAAGCACGTCCCGTTCGCCCATCACCCCCTGTGCTCGCTGACCTACACTAGCTCCCGGTCCGACAACGCCTCGATTTTTAATTTCTCACCCTCGTGTTCAAATCCCTCCATGGCCTTGCCTCCTCCCTATCTCTGTAACCTCCGTCATTCCAGAACCCCCCGAGATCTCTGCGCTCCTCTAATTCTGGCCTCTTGCACATCCCCGATTTCCATCGCTCCACCATTGGTGGCCGTGCCTTCAGCTGCCTGGGCCCTAAGCTCTGGAATTCCCTCCTTAAACCTCTCCGCCTCTCTCTCCTCCTTTAAACCGACCTCTTTGACCAAGCTTTTGGTCACTTGCCCTAATATCTGTGGCTCGGTGTCTAATTTCACTAATGCCCCTGTGGAACTCAATGGGACATTTTTGATGAACTCCCATTTCTATAACATCTTTAACCACCTCAGGACGTCCCAAGGAGCTTTACAGCCAATGAAGTACTTTTTGGAGTGTAGTCACTGTTGTAATGTGGGAAACAGGGCAGACAATTTGAGCACAGCAAGATCCCACACACAGCAATGTGATTATGACCAGGTAATCTGTTTTAGTGATGTTGATTGAGGGATAAATATTGGCCAGGACACCAGGGAGAACTCCCCTGCTCTTCTTCGAAATAGTACCGCGGGATCATTTATGTCCACCTGAGAGAGCAGACAGGGCCTCGGTTTAACATCTCATCCGAAAGACGGCACCTCTGACAGTGCAGCACTCCCTCAGTACTGCACTGGGAGTGTCGGCCTGGATTTTGTGCTTCAAGTCTCTGGAGTGGGACTTGAACCCACAACCTTCTGACTCAGACCGAGAGTGCTGCCCACTGAGCCACGGCTGACTCGTGAGGCTGCTGTTTAAATGCGCGTGGTCCCATTGACCTTCACACACTCGCACTGTCCAGTGCCAGGGTCACGGGTAGCGATCGGCAGTGGGAACCCGGGCTGATTTTAATGTCTCTGCGTCACTAACCCTGGGGGCACGCTGCCTCAGCGCAGGTCAGAGTTGGAGCCCGGTGCGCCTCCTGACAGGTTTGGCTCGGTACCACACTGGGCGCTGCACTATCGACTGAGCCAACAGGGAGAGCTAAATGAATTTAACAGAAATATGCACTCAGTACATTGTTGAAAAGACCCATCTCCCCTCCCCACCTCTCCCCACCGACCCCCTATCCTCCCCACCCAACCCCATCGGAATCTAAATTAAAAACTTCCAGCATCAAAGCATTTCAATCCATTCGAGACTCCGCGGAAAGGAGCAAGCAGGCCAATCGAAGCACATGTACTAATGGCTGCAGTGCGAACCCTGGACCCTTGCCAAGAATTCTCACTTAATTAAATATTTGTTTAGCTGACTAACTGTTCAGAGCAGGTAATCCGAGCAGCGCTAATCCTTCCCGGTGATGGTTCTGGGGTTTAGTGTTGCCGGGACCAGCGCGCCGGGAGGAGAGCTAATGGTACAGAGGAAGATCCCGTGTGTCTGTGAAGGATCGGAACTGCTCTGTGATGCCCAGTGCACGGAAGAAGCTTCCATCTGTATATACACACACACACACACTCACACTGACACCACTCACACACAATCACTCACACACACATACACAATCACTCACACATACACACACACCCCGACACTGACACACACACACACAATCACTCACTCACACACACACAGACACACACACAATCACTCACTCACACACACACAGACACACACACAATCACTCACTCACACACACACAGACACACACACAATCACTCACTCACACACACACAGACACACACACAATCACTCACACACACACACACTCACACTCACACCGACACACACACACACACACACACACACACACACTCACTCACTCACTCACTCACGCACACACATACAGACACACTCGCACACAGGCACACACACACAGACACACACACACACACGCACAATCACTCAATCACAGACACACGCACACACATACAGGCACACTCACACACAGACACACACACACAATCACTCACTCACACAGACACAGACACACACACACAATCACTCACTCACACAGACACACACACACACACACACATAGACAGACACACACATGCACACGCATATGGATTTGATTCCCTGTTTAATGCTGGATTGGAGGATCTGAGCCACAGTTGACCTCAGTACCCGGGTTTCCTGCTTCTGGTCACTGTCATTGTGTGCAGGGGAGGTCAGGACTGGACTTGGCTGTGATGCCTTCTGTGGTTGAATGGACGATCGCCACTCAGCTTTCTAGGCTGCCACGTGAGGCGTGTCCACTTGGGGCAAGGCAGCAGTCAGCCCTGGAACTGCACCTCAGAAACAGTCAGCAGCTTCAGGGGAGTGGGGGTGTAGTGGAGAGGAGAGGAGAAGGAGAGAGGAGAGGGGGTGCGGAGAGTGGAGGGGAGGGGAGAGGAGGAGAAGGGAAGGGGAAGGGGAGAGGAGGGAGTGGGGGAGAGGAGGGGAAGGGATGCGATGTCGGGGCAGAAACAGCTGTGATGCCTTCCTAAGACAGGCTGGGTGTGAGATGGGGATTTAACACTCCTGCCCCGATTTTCCGACCCACACCCTCACCCCCAGGCGAGGACCCGGCCCGGGAGGGAGAACGGCCGACTGGTTCGTGCAAGGGGGTTGGGGGGGCGGGGCTGGGGGCGGTGGAGAGGGAGAAGGGAATGGAGAAATAAGACAAAGGAGATTTTTAAAAATCCACAACGTTCCGTGTGAGGGAGCGCTAACGAACTCTCGGATCACAAATGTGGAAAATTGCTGAGCTAATTTCTTACAGACGTCGAGCGTCTGTTGCAAGGGTGATTGAGAGCAGGCCGCTCGTGTGCTGTGCGGTGCGGTCAGTCCCCACGTAACTTTCAGATGTTTGACTCCCCCTCACAGGATCAAAGATGGAAGAGGCTTCTTTCCATTGACAACTTGTCTGCTTTGGATGAGGGAAGGGGTGAAGCACTGAAGAGGCTTTCTTGGCACATCAGTGGGGCAGATTGCATCATGCTAAACCTTTATAAATCTCTGGCTAGGCCACAGCTAGAGTATTGTGGCCAATTCATGGCACCGCGCTTTAGGAAAGATGTCAAGGCCTCGGTGAGGGTGCAGTGGAGATTTACTAGAACGGTGCCCGGGATGAGGGACTTCAGTTACGTGGAGAGACGGGAGAAGTTGGGATTGTTCTCCTTAGAGCAGAGAAGATTTAATAGAGGTGTTCAGAATCATGAAGGGTTTTGATGGAGTAAATAAGGGGAAACTGTTTCCAGTGGCAGGAGGGTCGGTAACCAGGGGACACAGATTGAAGATAATCGGCAAAAGAACCAGAGGGGGAGATGAGGAGAATTTGTTTTTACGCAGCGAGTTGTTGTGATCGGGAATGCGCTGCCTGAAAGGGCGGTGGAAGCAGATTCAGTAGTGACTTTCAAAAGGGAATTGGAGAAATACTTGAAAGTGAAAATATTTGCTGGGCTGTGGGCGAAAGAGCAGAGGGAGTGGGAGTAATTGGAGAGCTCGTTCAAAGAGCCGGCACAGGCTCGATGGGCCAAATGGCCTCCTGTTCTGTTCGATTCAGTGACTTTCCTGGAAGCACCCTCCACGGTCTCTGTATAGGGGGATCACACCTAATATACGCTTCATCTGCCCAGACTCTGTGTACCTGAGTATGGTAGACTGGGTTAATAATATGGGCCAGTTTTGTCACATCGCCCGTCCCCTCCTGCATCACGCAGTGCTGCCTCCTGAGACTGGACCTGGGAGCAAAAACACTCTCGCTTCAACAGCGAAGAAAGACTTTCAGGACCTCAGGACGCCCCAAAACGCTTTACAGCCAATGAAGTGCTTTTTAAAGTGTAGTCACTGTTGTAATGCTGGGAACGCGGCAACCAATTTGTGCACAGCAAGCTCCCACAAGCAGCGATAATGACCAGATCATTCATTTTACTGATATTGGTTGAGGATTAAATATTGCCCCCAGGACACCGGGGAGAACTCCCGTGTTTTTCTTTGAAATAGTGGCCGTGGGATCTTTTATGTCCACCTCAGAGAGCAGACAGGGCCTTGGTTTAACGTCTCATCAGAAAGATGGCACCTCCAACAGTGCAGCACTCACTCGGTACTGGCACTGGGAGTGTCAGCCTAGACTTTGTGCTCAATTCTCTCATGTCCCTGATGGTGAGACTCCCTCTATAAATGGGGTCCCTGATGGTGAGACTCCCTCTATAAATGGGGTCCCTGATGGTGAGACTCTCTATAAAAGGGGTCCCTGATGGTGAGACTCCCTCTATAAATGGGGTCCCTGATGGTGAGACTCTCTCTATAAATGGGGTCCCTGATGGTGAGACTCTCTCTATAAAAGGGGTCCCTGATGGTGAGACTCTCTCTATAAAAGGGGTCCCTGATGGTGAGACTCTCTATAAAAGGGGTCCCTGATGGTGAGACTCCCTCTATAAAAGGGGTCCCTGATGGTGAGACTCTCTCTCTAAAAGGGTTCCTGATGGTGAGACTCCCTCTATAAAAGGGGTCCTGATGGTGAGACTCCCTCTATAAAAGGGGTCCTGATGGTGAGACTCTCTATAAAAGGGTTCCTGATGGTGAGACTCCCTCTATAAAAGGGGTCCTGATGGTGAGACTCCCTCTATAAAAGGGGTCCTGATGGTGAGACTCCCTCTATAAAAGGGGTCCTGATGGTGAGACTCCCTCTATAAAAGAGGTCCTGATGGTGAGACTCTCTATAAAAGGGGTCCCTGATGGTGAGACTCTCTATAAAAGGGGTCCCTGATGGTGAGACTCTCTCTATAAAAGGGGTCCCTGATGGTGAGACTCTATAAAAGGGGTCCCTGATGGTGAGACTCTCTCTATAAAGGGGTCCCTGATGGTGAGACTCTCTATAAAGGGGTCCCTGATGGTGAGACTCTCTCGATAAAAGGGGTCCCTGATGGTGAGACTCCCTCTATAAAAGGGGTCCCTGATGGTGAGACTCTCTCTATAAAAGGGGTCCCTGATGGTGAGACTCTCTCTATAAAAGGGGTCCCTGATGGTGAGACTCTCTATAAAAGGGGTCCCTGATGGTGAGACTCTCTCTATAAAAGGGTTCCCTGATGGTGAGACTCTCTATAAAAGGGGTCCCTGATGGTGAGACTCTCTCTATAAAAGGGGTCCCTGATGGTGAGACTCTATAAAAGGGGTCCCTGATGGTGAGACTCTCTCTATAAAAGGGGTCTCTGATGGTGAGACTCTCTATAAAAGGGGTCCCTGATGGTGAGACTCTCTCTATAAAAGGGGTCCCTGATGGTGAGACTCTCTATAAAGGGGTCCCTGATGGTGAAACTCCCTCTATAAAAGGGGTCCCTGATGGTGAGACTCTCTCTATAAAAGGGGTCCCTGATGGTGAGACTCCCTCTATAAAAGGGGTCCCTGATGGTGAGACTCTCTCTATAAAAGGGGTCCCTGATGGTGAGACTCCCTCTATAAAAGGGGTCCCTGATGGTGAGACTCTCTCTATAAAAGGGGTCCCTGATGGTGAGACTCTCTCTATAAAAGGGGTCCCTGATGGTTAGACTCTCTATAAAAGGGGTCCCTGATGGTGAGACTCTCTCTATAAAAGGGGTCCCTGATGGTGAGACTCTCTCTATAAAAGGGGTCCCTGATGGTGAGACTCTCTCTATAAAAGGGGTCCCTGATGGTGAGACTCTCTCTATAAAAGGGGTCCCTGATTGTGAGACTCTCTATAAAAGGGGTCTCTGATGGTGAGACTCTCTATAAAAGGGGTCCCTGATGGTGAGACTCTCTCTATAAAAGGGGTCCCTGATGGTGAGACGCTCTATAAAAGGGGTCCCTGATGGTGAGACGCTCTATAAAAGGGGTCCCTGATGGTGAGACTCTCTCTATAAAAGGGGTCCCTGATGGTGAGACTCTCTCTATAAAAGGGGTCCCTGATGGTGAGACTCTCTATAAAAGGGGTCCCTGATGGTGAGACTCCCTCTATAAAAGGGGTCCCTGATGGTGAGACTCTCTATAAAAGGGGTCCCTGATGGTGAGACTCTCTCTATAAGAGGGTCCCTGATGGTGAGACTCTCTATAAAAGGGGTCCCTGATGGTGAGACTCTCTCTATAAAAGGGGTCCCTGATGGTGAAACTCCCTCTATAAAAGGGGTCCCTGATGGTGAGACTCTCTCTATAAAAGGGGTCCCTGATGGTGAGACTCCCTCTATAAAAGGGGTCCCTGATGGTGAGACGCTCTATAAAAGGGGTCCCTGATGGTGAGACTCTCTCTATAAATGGGGTCCCTGATGGTGAGACTCTCTCTATAAATGGGGTCCCTGATGGTGAGACTCTCTATAAAAGGGGTCCCTGATGGTGAGACTCTCTCTATAAATGGGGTCCCTGATGGTGAGACTCTCTCTATAAATGGGGTCCCTGATGGTGAGACGCTCTATAAAAGGGGTCCCTGATGGTGAGACTCTCTCTATAAATGGGGTCCCTGATGGTGAGACTCTCTCTATAAATGGGGTCCCTGATGGTGAGACTCTCTATAAAAGGGGTCCCTGATGGTGAGACTCTCTCTATAAAAGGGGTCTCTGATGGTGAGACTCTCTATAAAAGGGGTCCCTGATGGTGAGACTCTCTATAAAAGGGGTCCCTGATGTTGAGACTCTCTCTATAAAAGGGGTCCCTGATGGTGAGACTCCCTCTATAAAAGGGGTCCCTGATGGTGAGACTCTCTATAAAAGGGGTCCCTGATGTTGAGACTCTCTCTATAAAAGGGGTCCCTGATGGTGAGACTCCCTCTAAATGGGGTCCCTGATGGTGAGACTCTATTAAAGGGGTCCCTGATGGTGAGACTCTCCATAAAAGGGGTCCCTGATGGTGAGACTCCCTCTAAATGGGGTCCCTGATGGTGAGACTCTCTATAAAAGAGGTCCTGATGGTGAGACTCTCTATAAAAGAGGTCCTGATGGTGAGACTCTCTCTATTAAAGGGGTCCCTGATGGTGAGACTCTCTATAAAAGGGGTCCCTGATGGTGAGACTCTCTATAAAAGAGGTCCTGATGGTGAGACTTTCTCTATAAAAGGGGTCCCTGATGGTGAGACTCTCTATAAAAGAGGTCCTGATGGTGAGACTTTCTCTATAAAAGGGGTCCCTGATGGTGAGACTCTCTATAAAAGGGGTCCCTGATGGTGAGACTCTCTATAAAAGAGGTCCTGATGGTGAGACTTTCTCTATAAAAGGGGTCCCTGATGGTGAGACTCTCTATAAAAGAGGTCCTGATGGTGAGACTTTCTCTATAAAAGGGGTCCCTGATGGTGAGACTCTCTATAACTGGGGTCCCTGATGGTGAGACTCTCTCTATAAAAGGGGTCCCTGATGGTGAGACTCTCTCTATAAAAGGGGTCCCTGATGGTGAGACTCTCTATAAAAGGGGTCCCTGATGGTGAGACTCTCTCTATAAAAGGGGTCCCTGATGGTGAGACTCTCTATAAAAGGGGTCCCTGATGGTGAGACTCTCTCTATAAAAGGGGTCCCTGATGGTGAGACTCTCTATAAAAGGGGTCCCTGATGGTGAGACTCTCTCTATAAAAGGGGTCCCTGATGGTGAGACTCTCTATAAAAGGGGTCCCTGATGGTGAGACTCTCTCTATAAAAGGGGTCCCTGATGGTGAGACTCTCTATAAAAGGGGTCCCTGATGGTGAGACTCCCTCTATAAAAGGGGTCCCTGATGGTGAGACTCTCTCTATAAAAGGGGTCCCTGATGGTGAGACTCTCTCTATAAAAGGGCTCCCTGATGGTGAGACTCTCTCTATAAAAGGGGTTCCTGATGGTGAGACTCTCTATAAAAGGGGTCGCTGATGGTGAGACTCTCTCTATAAAAGGGGTCCCTGATGGTGAGACTCTCTCTATAAAAGGGGTCCCTGATGGTGAGACTCTCTGTAAAAGGGGTCCTGATGGTGAGACTCTCTATAAAAGGGGTCCCTGATGGTGAGACTCTCTATAAAAGGGGTCCCTGATGGTGAGACTCTCTCTATAAAAGGGGTCCCTGATGGTGAGACTCTCTATAAAAGGGGTCCCTGATGGTGAGACTCTCTCTATAAAAGGGGTTCCTGATGGTGAGACTCTCTATAAAAGGGGTCCCTGATGGTGAGACTCTCTATAAAAGGGGTCCCTGATGGTGAGACTCTCTATAAAAGGGGTCCCTGATGGTGAGACTCTCTATAAAAGGGGTCCTGATGGTGAGACTCTCTATAAAAGGGGTCCCTGATGGTGAGACTCTCTATAAAAGGGGTCCCTGATGGTGAGACTCTCTCTATAAAAGGGGTCCCTGATGGTGAGACTCTCTCTATAAAAGGGGTCCCTGATGGTGAGACTCTCTATAAAAGGGGTCCCTGATGGTGAGACTCTCTCTATAAAAGGGGTCCCTGATGGTGAGACTCTCTCTATAAAAGGGGTCCCTGATGGTGAGACTTTCTCTATAAAAGGGGTCCCTGATGGTGAGACTCTCTCTATAAAAGGGGTCCCTGATGGTGAGACTCTCTCTATAAAAGGGGTCCCTGATGGTGAGACTCTCTATAAAAGGGGTCCCTGATGGGGAGACTCTATCTATAAAAGGGGTCCCTGATGGTGAGACTCTCTATAAAAGGGGTCCCTGATGGTGAGACTCTCTCTATAAAAGGGGTCCCTGATGGTGAGACTCTCTATAAAAGGGGTCCCTGATGGGGAGACTCTCTCTATAAAAGGGGTCCCTGATGGTGAGACTCTCTATAAAAGGGGTCCCTGATGGTGAGACTCTCTCTATAAAAGGGGTCCCTGATGGTGAGACTCTCTCTATAAAAGGGGTCCCTGATGGTGAGACTCTCTATAAAAGGGTTCCTGATGGTGAGACTCCCTCTATAAAAGGGGTCCCTGATGGTGAGACTCTCTCTATAAAAGGGGTCCCTGATGGTGAGACTCCCTCTATAAAAGAGGTCCTGATGGTGAGACTCTCTATAAAAGAGGTCCTGATGGTGAGACTCTCTATAAAAGGGGTCCCTGATGGTGAGACTCCCTCTATAAAAGAGGTCCTGATGGTGAGACTCTCTCTATAAAAGGGGTCCCTGATGGTGAGACTCTCTAAATGGGGTCCTGATGGTGAGACTCTCTATAAAAGAGGTCCTGATGGTGAGACTCTCTATAAAAGGGTTCCTGATGGTGAGACTCCCTCTATAAAAGGGGTCCCTGATGGTGAGACTCTCTACAAAAAGGGGTCCCTGATGGTGAGACTCTATTAAAGGGGTCTCTGACTGTAGTTCTGCACTCCTTGAGAATGCGAGGGGCTGTGAAGCAGCTGGGATGTTTTTCTTTATCTGGGCTCTGATTTACATTGCCCCCGTGAGAACGTGTGTGTAACTTTCTCGCGCACTGCTTGGAGCGATGTGAGCACACACACACTTTGGCCCCAGTACAGCAAGGGCCGGCTGGAACCCAGTAGCCGACAGTGTCGCTGATGAGCAGGAAGCAATTGATGATGCTCAGTACCACAGCACTTCCTGTGTGGGCGGGCCGGCAGCCGGGGGGAGGGGGTGGTTAGGAGAGGGTCATTTTGTTTTGTTTCTGCATGATGTATTGGAACCTAAGCCCGAATTTAATTCTCTTAATAGTTGCCACCTTGCAGCTTAACTGTCGGTCTGAAGACCTCCCCAAGTAATTGCTGCCAGTTACATGATGACTAAGGTTGGAGGGAGGGCTGTCACTAGAAGGAGCACAGCAACCCATAGCCTTGTCCTTACTCCATGCGGCTCTGCCTCTATCACCTTGTACAATCCCGAGGCACTGGAGAAGGTGCAAAAATCATTCACTAGGATGATACCAGAACTGAGAGGTTACAACTATCAGGAAAGGCTGAACGGGCTGCGTTGCTTTTCTCTAGAAAAGAGAAGGCTGAGGGGTGACCTGAATGAGGTCATTAAGATTCTGAAAGGGCTTCGATAGGGTAGACGTAGAGAAGGTGTTTCCGCTTCTGGGGGAGTCTGAAACTAGACGTCACAAATATAAGTTAGTCACTAATAAATCCAATCGGGTATTCAGGAGGAACTTCTTTGCCCAGAGAGTGGTGAGAATGTGGAACTCGCTGCCACAGGGAGTGGTTGAGGTGAATAGTATAGATACATTTAAGGGGAGGCTAGATAAACACATGAGGGAGAAAGGAATAACAACAACTTGTATTTACACAGCGCCTTTTACGTAGTAAAACGTCCCAGGGCGTTTCACGGGAGCGATTATCAAACACAATTTGACACCGAGCCACATAAGGAGATATTAAGACAGGTGACCAAAAGCTTGGTTTAAGAGGTCGGTTTTAAGGAGTATCTTAAAGGAGGAAAGAGAGGTAGAGAGGTGGAGCGGCTTAGGGAGGGAATTCCAGAGTTTAGGGCCCAGGCAGCTGAAGGCACGGCCGCCAATGGTGGAGCGATTAAAATCGAGGATGCTCAAGAGGGCAGAATTAGAGGAGCGCAGAGATCTCGGGGGGTGGGGGGGGGGTTGTGGGGCTGCAGGAGATTACAGAGATAGGAAGTGGCGAGGCCATGGAGGAATTGGAAAACAAGGTTGAGAATTTTAAAATCGAGGTGTTGCTTAACCAGGAGCCAATGTAGGTCAGCGAGCACAGGGGGTGATGGGTGAACGGGACTTGGCAGCCGAGTTTTTGCTGAGCTGAAGTTTATGGAGGGTGGAAGATTGGAGGCCGGCCAGGAGTGCGTTGGAATAGTCGAGTCTGGAGGACAAAAGCATGGATGAGGGTTTCAGCAGCAGATGAGCTGAGGCAAGGGCGGAAGAATATGCTGATAGGTTTGGATGATGAGGGGTGGGAGAAGGCTCATGTGAAGCATAAATGCCAGCATAGACCGCTGGGCCGAATGGCCTGTTTCTGTGCTGTACATTCTATATAATTTGAGCTGAATCACCACAGCACTTCTTTAAAGAAGGTGGGGCTATTAATGGCAGGGCCTGGGGTGCAGACAGTGTGGGTCGGATTCCAGATGTTTATCTCCCAGCTGGAGACTCCACAGGACTAGGACAATAAAGCCAGCACCCAAAAATACCTTAAAATATCATATTCTGCAATAATTAATTCAACTGATTTCAGAACATAAGAATTAGGAGCAGGAGTCGGCCATACGGCCCCTCGAGCCTGCTCCGCCATTCAGTGAGATCATGGCTGATCTTCGACCTCAACTCCACTTTCCCGCCCAATTTCCATATCCCTTGATTCCCCCAGAGTCCAAAAATCTATCGACCTCGGCCTTGAATATACTCAACGACTCAGAATCCACAGCCCTCTGGGGCAGAGAATTCCAAAGATTCACAACCCTCTGAGTGAAGAAATTCCTCCTCATCTCAGTCTTAAATGGCCGACCCCTTATCCTGAGACTGTGACCCCTAGTTCTAGACTCTCCAGCCAGGGGGAAACAACCTCTCAGCATCTACCCTGTCAATCCCCCTCAGAATCTTGTATGTTTCAATGAGATCACCTCTCATTCTTCTAAACTCCAGAGAGTATCGGCCCATTCTACACAAACTCGCATCATAGGACAGCCCTCTCATCCCAGGAATCAATCTAGTGAACCTTCATTGCACCGCCTCCAAGGCAAGTATATCCTTCCTTCGATAAGGAAACCAAAACTGTGCACAGTGCTCCAGGTGTGGTCTCACCAAGGCCCTGTACAATTGTAGCAAGACTTTACAGGTGCGATCGGGATCTTTTTCAATACTGAGATTGATTGATTTTTTTTTTGGTTGGGTAAGGGTGTTGAGGGATATGGAGCAAAGGGGGGTCAATGGAGTTGAGACGCAGAACAGCCATGATCTGATTAGAGTAATAACGGCATAGAAGGAGGCCATTCAGCCCATCGAGTCCGTGCCGGCTCTCTGTAGGGCAATCCAGTCAGTCCCATTCCCCCGCTCTATCCCCGTAGCCCTGCAAGTTTATTTCCCTCAAGTGCCTACCCAGTCTCCCCTTGAAAACACTGAATGGCGGAACAGATTCGAGGGGCTGAATGGCCTCCTCCTATTCCTAATTTTCTTTGGCTGCTAGTTGCCACTTTGTACATATCTCCCAGTAAGCATCGCCCTTCAATTCCCTGAGCCTCTTCAAGGTTAAAAGCAAATTAAGGATTCATTGCAGCGCGAAGGCAGTTTAGATTGGAGCCTTGACCCACTATCCCATTCTAGCCTCAATCAAACGCTTTTTTGCATATACGTCATCACCTGCATGGCATTTTCAGTGAGCCAAACTACAGCGAAGAGAGCTTGACGTTTTGAGATTTTAGTTTTAGCTTCAATCTTTTCTCAGTCAGTCCATGTACATCTGGTTTTCAAAGTGAGCACAGGGCCGGATATTTGCAAACAAATTGCGAGGCCATTGATCCAGACTTGAGCCAAGTCTGTTTAAAGTAATTGCAGCTGTTTTTCAAAGTGCTGCACGGTTAAAATCAACCAACTGAACCTCACATCAGCACAGAGAAGTGCACAGAAATCTTCTCAGCTGCATGTCATCATCATAATTATAAGTGGTGCAGAACAGATCGGAGAAGATCCGAGCCACTTTGCTGGGGATTGGGAAAGATCAGAGATTTCCCGACATTACAACAGTGACCACACTTCAAAAAGTACTTCATTGGCTGTAAAGCGCTTTGGGACGTCCTGAGGTCGTGAAAGGCACTATAGAAATGCAAGTATCAGCCTATATTTTGTGCTCAAGTCCCTGGAGTGGGGCTCGAACCCACAACTTTCTGATTCAGAGAGTGCTACCCACTGAGCCACGGCTGACACCCAGGCCAGGAATCGAACCTGGGATTGTTCTGGTAAATGGAGTCAAGTTACAGATCAGCCCTGATCTAATTGAATGGCGGAACAGGCTCGAGGGGCTGAGCGGCCTCCTCCCATTCCTATGTTTAAAATTCGTACCTTCGTATTGTAACATTGGCTGTAAAAAGTTTTGGGACGTCATGAGGTTGTGAAAGGCTCTGTAGAAATAAAAGTTCTTTTTCTTTGTGGCTGAGGGTGGGGGGATGAAGGGGACAGGAATAATGGGGGGCGTGGAGCAGCAAAAAGAAGCGTGCAAACGTCAGAATTCGAACAGTTAATTATGCCTGGAAATGCAAGCAAAATACCGATTACACTAGAGAGTCCCTAAGACCTGTGATTCGACTGAACGTAGATCAGCTACTCCCTGACACTTGGCAACTTGCCCCTCACCTTCTCCGACTGGAGTGTTAATCAGTGGCAGGACTGACGTAATCTCTTGGAAGCTACCTGTCAGATCGGACTCAAAGGCCGCACAGTTCCAGGAGTGTGGACAAGGGAATGTCCGAGCGTACGATCCAGAGAAATTCATGACATCATCTGTTTTATATGGGATATATACATTTCCTGGAGCTAAAATTAACTGAAGGCTCCTGGGATCCATCTGTAAAACCCATTATTCAGGCTCATGGATTATTTTTGCCTCTCTTGTTCTCCTTCCAAACTTTTCCTGGACGGTTGTTGCCCTCACTCTTCTGCAGAGTGAAGCCTCTCGCTCCCTCAATTCAGATTCCAACCATCAGCGTCCGATCGCTGAGGTATGATACCACACGTACCTCATCCAGGTGGCCATTTTTCACGCGTGAGTCGGGAGGCTGTTTGACTGCGAGGGGCAGCACAGACTGATCCTGTTGTCATCCAACCTCCACACCAGTGCACTCGCACTCGCATACACACACACACACACACTTCTTCTTAGGCAGTCCCTCGGAACCGAGGATGACTTGCTTCCACACTAAAAATGAGTTCACAGGTGACTGATGAGTCCAATGCGGGACCTAAAGTCTCTGCCACAGGTGGGGCAGATGGTGGTTGAAGGGGCGGGTGGGTGGGGTGCTTGGGTTGACGTGCACTCCTTGCGCTGCCTGCGCTTGGCTTCCGCTTGCTCCCGGCGAAGAGACTCGAGGTGTTCGGCGCCTTCCCGGATGCTTCTCCTCCGCTTTGTGCAGTCTTGGGCCAGGGATGCCCAGGTGTCAGTGGGGATGTTGCACTTTTTCAAGGAGGCTTTCCTGACCAACGGATCCACCACAGACCCAATTCACGACCGAGGTCAAGCAAGGCTGTGTCATCGCATCAATGCTCTTCTCAATCTTCCTGGCTGCAATGCTTCATCTCCCCCTCAGTAAGCTCCCCGCTGGAGTGGAGCTAATCTACAGAACAAACGGGAAACTGTTCAACCTCTGTCGCCTCCAGCCCAGATCCAAGGTCGTCCCATCCTCTGTTGTCGAATTACAGTATGCAGACGACGCTTGCGTCTGCGCTCACTCGGAGGTCGAACTCCAAACCATCGTCAACACCTTCACCGAAGCGTACGAGAGAATGGGCCTTACACTAAACATCCGTAAGACAAAGGTCCTCTACCAACCTGCCCCCGCCACACAGTACTGCTCCCCGATGATCAAAATCCATGACGAGGCCTTGGACAACGTGGACCACTTTCCACACCTCGGGAGCCTACTGTCAACAAGGGCAGACGTCGAGGACAAAGTCCAACACCGCCTTCAGTGTGCCAGTGCAGCCTTCGGTCGCCTGAGGAAGAGAGTGTTTGAAGACCAGGACCTCAAACCCAGCATCAAGCTCATGGTCTACAGAGCAGCAGTGATACTCGCCCTACTGTATGCCTCAGAGACATGGACCATGTACAGCAGGCACCTCAAAGCACTGGAGAGGTACCACCAATGCTGCCTCCGCAAGATCCTGCAATCCATTGGCAGGATAGGTGCACCAGCGTCAGTGTTCTTGCTCAGGCCAACATCCCCAGCATCGAAGCTTTGACCACACTCGATCAGCTCCGATGGACGGGTCATATTGTCCGCATGCCTAATACGAGACTCCCAAAACACACGCACTAACAAGCATACGCACACACATTAACACGCAAGCGCACACACACTAACACGCATACACATATTTTTGGCTCAAGCTTTTCGTCACTCCTTCCTAATCGCTTCTTGGCACCGATTTTTGCCTGATTCTGCTTCTGTGAAGCACCTGGGCATTGTTTTCCATGTTAAAGCCACTGCCTCAGTACAAATAGTTGTATCCTGTCAGTAACTGTGCCACACAGAACAGCAAGATCCCAGCACTGATCTCCAGTCTGTGCAGAGTCAGCTGATCTCAGCCAGAGCGGAGCTACAATTGGGCTCAGTGCCATTGGGTGAGAGAGGGGAAAATTAGCCACTGGAGCAGTTACGCTTGGCAGGTCCGTGCGTGCGTGTCCGCTTATGTGTGTGTGTGTGTGTGTATGTGTGTGGGTATTTGTGGATTTTATTATTTATTCATTCTTGGGATGAGGGCGACGCTGTCAAGCCCAGCATTTATTGCCCATCCCTAATTGCCCTCGAGAAGGTGGTGGAGAGCCGCCTTCTTGAACCGCTGCAGTCCGTGTGGTGAAGGTACTCCCACAGTGCTGTTAGGGAGGGAGTTCCAGGATTTTGACCCAGCGACGATGAAGGAACGGCCGATATATTTCTAAGTCAGGATGGTATGTGACTTGGAGGGGAACTTGGAGGTGGTGGTGTTCCCATGCGCCTGCTGGCCTTGTCCTTCTAGGTGGAAGAGGTCGTGGGTTTGGGAGGTGCTGCCGAAGAAGCCTTGGCGAGTTGCTGCAGTGCATCTTGTAGATGGTACACACTGTGGCCACGGTGCGCCGGTGGTGGAGGGAGTGAATATTTAAGGTGGTGAATGAGGTGCCAATCAAGCGGACTGCTTTGTCCTGGATGGTGTTGAGCTTCTTGAGTGTTGTTGGAGTTGCACTCATCCTGGCAAGTGGAGAGTATTCCATCACACTCCTGACTTGTGCCTTGTAGATGGTGGAAAGGTTTTGGAGAGTCAGGAGGTGAGTCACTTGCCACAGAATACCCAGCCTTCTGATCTGCTCTTGTAGCCACAGTATTTATGTGGCTGGTCCAGTTAAGTTTCTGGTCAATGGTGACCCACAGGATATTGATGGTGGGAGATTCGGCGAAGGTTATGTCAATGAATATCCAGGGGAGGTAGTTAGACACTTGCTTGTTGGAGATAGTCATTGCCTGGCACTTGTGAGGCACGAATGTTACTTGTCATTAATCAGCCCAAGCCTGAATGTTGTCGTGGTCTTATTGCATGCGGGCACAGATTGCTTCATTTTCTGAGGAGTTGTGAAATCCCCACTTCTGACCTTATGATGGAGGAAAGGTCATTGATGAAGCAGCTGAAGATGGTTGGGCCGAGGACACTGCCCTGAGGATGGCCTAGGGTTGAGATGATTGACCAGAAAAATCAGTAAACCTGAGGATTGGGAGCAGTTTAGGATTCAGCAAAGGAGGACAAAGGGATTAATTAAGAAGGGGAAAATAGAGTATGAGAGTAAGCTTGTAGGGAACATAAAAACTGACTGTAAAAGCTTTTATAGATATGTGAAGAGAAAATGATTGGTGAAGTCAAGCGTAGGTCCCTTGCAGTCAGAATCACGGGAATTTATAATGGGGAACAAAGAAATGGCGGACCAATTAAATACATACTTTGGTTCTGTCTTCACAAAGGAGGACACAAATAACCTCCCAGAGATGTCCCCAGGGCCTGATAATCTACATCCTAGGGTACTTAAGGAAGTGGCCCTAGAAATAGTAGATGCATTGCTGGTCATCTTCCAAAATTCGATAGACTCTGGAACTGTACCCATGGATTGGAGGGTAGCTAATGTTACCCCACTATTCAAAAAAGGTGGTAGAGAGAAAACGGGGAATTATAGACCGGTAAGCCTGACATCGGTAGTGGGGAAAATGCTAAAGTCCATTATAAAAGATGTAATAGCAGAGCACTTGGAAAACAGTGACAGGATCGGACAAAGTCAGCATGGATTTACAAAAGGTAAATCGTGCTTGACTAATCTACTGGAATTTTTTGAGGATGTAACTGGTAAAATTGATAAGGGAGAACCAGTGGATGTGGTGTATTTGGACTTTCAGAAGGCTTTCGATAAGGTCCCGTATAAGAGATTAGCGTGTAAAGTTAAAGCACATGGGATTGGGGGCAAGGTATTGACTTGGATAGAGAACTGGTTGGCAGACAGGAAGCAAAGAGTTGGAATAAACGGGTCTTTTTCCGAGTGGCAGGCAGTGGCTAGTGGGGTACCGCAGGGATCGGTCCTGGGACCTCAGCTATTCACAATATATATTAATGATCTAGACGAGGGAATTGGATGTAATATCTCCAAGTTTGCAGACGACACAAAGCTGGGTGGGAGTGTGTACTGTGAGGAGGATGCAGAGAAACTCCAGTATGATTTGGACAGGTTGGGTGATTGGGCAGAAGCATGGCAGATGCAATATAATGTGGATAAATGCGAGGTTATCCACTTTGGTGTCAAAAACAGGAAGGCAGATTATTATCTGAATGGCAATAGATTGGGAGAAGGGGAAGTGCAACGAGACCTGGGTGTCCTTGTGCACCAGTTGCTGAAGGTAAGCATGCAGGTGCAGCAGGTGGTTAAGAAGGCAAATGGTATGTTGGCCTTTGTAGCAAGAGGGTTCGAGTACAGGAACAAGAGTGTCTTGATGCAGTTGTACAGGGCCTTGGTGAGACCGCACCTGGAGTATTGTGTGCAGTTTTGGTCGCCTTATCTGAGGAAGGATGTTCTTGCCATGGAGGGAGTTCAGCGAAGATTCACCAGACTGATACCTGGGATGGCAGGAATGACATATGAGGAGAGATTGGGTCGATTGGGCTTATACTCGCTGGAGTTTAGTAGAATGAGAGGGGATCTCATTGAAACTTATAAAATACTAACAGGACTAGACAGACTTGATGCAGGAAGGATGTTCCCAATGGTCGGGGAGTCCAGAACCAGGGGTCACAGTCTACGGATAAGGGGTAAGCTATTTAGGACTGAGATGAGGAGGAATTTCTTCACCCAGAGAGTGGTGAACCTGTGGAATTCTCTACCACAGAAGACAGTAGAGACCAATTCATTAAATATATTCAAGAAGGAGTTAGATATATTTCTTAAGGCTAATGGGATCAAGGGATATGGAGAGAAGGCAGGGACAGGGTACTGAATTTGGATGCTCAGCCATGTTCGCATTGAATGGCGGAGCAGGCTCGAGGGGCCGAATGGCCTACTCCTGCTCCTATCTTCTATGTTTCTATGACCTCCAACAACCACAACCATCTTCCTTTGTACTAGGTATGACTCCAGCCAGTGGAGACTTCAATTTTACTAGGGCTCCTTGATGCCACACTTGGTCAAATGCTGCCTTGATGTCAAGGGCAGTCACTGTCACTTCGCTTTGTGTGTGCTTGTGAGTGTGTGTAGATGGCGTGCTTTACTCCGATGCCCCTTTTAAGGTTGACTACTTTGCCGACACTCTCCAGACTCTCACATTTAGAATGGTCACTTAGGTAAGGTTGTGTGGATCTGCCAGGGCTGGTACACCCCTTGCCCCAGGGACAGTTGGCACCCTCGGTGGGGGGAGAACACTGGCAAAAAAAAGTAAAAATCGTGAATGCTATGCTAATTATTTTTTGACTTTAATAATTTACATTAATGCACTATTATAACTGTCCATCAGCCAACACTGTCTGCTCAAAGACACAATCCAGCTAGGAGCCAAGTCCTTGATACAGATGAATTCCACTGCAATCTGTCAAAGGAACACTCGCTATATTAATTTTTCAAAATGTCACATTTTAAATCCTCCACATTAATTGGCTCAATATTGTCGATCTTGCTTCGGATGACTGGTCCGGGTTATACGGCGCCTTTCACGACCACAGGACGTCCCAAAGCCAATGAAGTACTATTTTTGAAGTGTAGTCACTGTTGTAATGTAGGAAATAAGGCAGCCAATTTGTACACAGCAAGCTCCCACACACAGCAATGCGTTAAATGACCAGATCATAAGTTTTTTAGTGATGTTGGCTGTGGGATAAATATTGGCCAGGACACAAGGGAGAGCTCCCCTGCTCTTCTTCAAAATAGTGCCACGGGATCTTTTACATCCACCTGAGAGAGCAGATGGGGCCTCAGTTCAGCGTCTCATCCGAAAGACGGCACCTCTGACAGTCCAGCACTCCCTCAGCACTGCACTGGGAGTGTCAGCCTAGATTCTTGAGCGCCAAGTCTCTGAAATAAAAATTGGGAGTGTCAGCCTGGATTATGGGCTCAAGTTTCTGGAGCGGGGTCTCTGAACCCACGACCTTCTGACTCAGAGGCGAGAGAGGGCACTGCCCACTGAGCAGCGGCTGACAACAGAGCGACCAAGAGAGCAATAGAAACCAAGTTTGAACGGGACAGAATTATGTAATATTGAACTTTTAACAATCCCGCATTAATGTCTAGTATGGCTCGGAGCCTGGTGTAGAGTGTGTGCTGATAACTCTGTTTTTAGGAATGTTAGCCCATTGATACCATACAGGGCAGCTTAATGAGCACACTAGTTAGTAAAAAATGGAACCGATTTTGGCAGAGGTTTATCAGAGTTGGCAAGTGTTGGCTTGGAGCTTTTTTTAAATTGCAGCAAAAACAGGGATCTGGGTAATTTGGAACTGGCTTGAACTCCGTGTTGGAAACTGGTTTTGACTTTGATCCAGGTGGTTTAGTTTCTCAAACAATTTTTTTTCAAATGTAATTAACTTGTAATTCAGATAAAGGGACAATGCAACAGATTTTCACATATTCAATCTAGTTTTAACATACCTGTAGGGAACTTGTGTTCCTCGTGCTTTTTACTATTCATTCATTCATGGGATGTGGGCGTCGCTGGCAAGGCCAGCATTTATTGCCCATCCCTAATTGCCCTTGAGAAGGTGGTGGTGAGCCGCCTTCTTGAACCGCTGCAGTCCGTGTGGTGAAGGTGCTCCCACAGTGCTGTTAGGGAGGGAGTTCCAGGATTTTGACCCAGCGACGATGAAGGATCGGCCAATATATTTCCAAGCCTGCTGCCCTTGTCCTTCTAGGTGGAAGAGGTCGCGGGTTTGGGAGGTGCTGCCGAAGAAATTTGAGATTCAACAGTTGGCGTCAGTTCTCAAGTAGGGAGTGAGACGAGAAATAATCAACCAGGGTCCCTGCCACTGATCGACCTCCAGTAGTTCCTGCTGGATTGAGCGCCTGTGTGAACACTGGGTGAGGACAGGAACAAGCCCAGCCACGATGCCACCACAGCCACGATGCACACCTACCCTACCGGCGGGCCATTGGGCCGAGATTACCAGAGGGAATACCATCGCCTGTGGAAACATAGCCCAGAAAGGGTCAGCACCTTCAGAAGTGTGATCTGAGGGTGCCACTGCACACGGGAACAAGCAAGTGTGTGAAAACACCGGCAAATGCAGCAGTCAGTCATCTCCTGACTGTGAGGCGCCTTGAACAGGTAGCCATGTTGATGTTATCTCCTGAATAGTGAGACTGTCAGGATCCTGTTACAGATTAAAAAGAAACACAAGCATAGGTTAACCAAAACAGTCCCTCAGACTCTGCCAATTCCACATGTGAATGGGGAAAAACGGCCTCATCTACAGAGGGAGTCAGAAATGGTAATGTTCAAACTATACAGGGCTCTGGTCAGACCACACCTTGAGCACTGGATCCAGTTCTGGTCAGTCTGCACATAAGAACATAAGAATTAGGAGCAGGAGTAGGCCACTCGGCCCTTCAATAAGATCATGGCTGATCATCGACCTCAACTCCACTTTCCCGCCCGATCTCCATATCCCTTGATTCCCCTAGAGTCCAAAAATCTATCTCTGCCTTGAATATACTAAACGACTGAGCCTCCACAGCCCTCTGGGGTGGAGAATTCCAAAGATTCACCACCCTATACCTCTATTCATGAAGTGGAGATGCCGGAGTTGGACTGGGACTAGGGACTGGGACTAGGGACAGGGTCACTGGCAAGGCTTGGAAGCTAAGCAGAGCCAGGCCTGGTTAGTATCTTAGAGGGGTGACTATCAGGGAAGACCAGGTGCAGAAGGTCACGGAAGGAGCCCCGGGAGGGGCGGCTGGTGAGCAGGCCCGGGCGTTGGGCTGAAGATTGTCGGACAGGAGGAATGGTGGAAATGGAATGGCGGCGCGCACAGACACAGTGGCTTTGCTTCTCCCAGGACGGTGCTATTTACTGTTAATGTTATTTGTACTGGACTCATGGGAGCTTGCAAGATCACATTTCATTGTTCATGTACTTGTGCAATGACAATAAAAGTTGAATTATTATATTAAATGTAAGAAGTCACACAACACCAGGTTATAGTCCAACAGCTTTATTTGAAATCACAAGCTTTCGGAGCGCTGCTCCTTCGTCAGGTGAAGTGGAGAAATGCATAAAGACACAGCTTCACAGAATCACAGAAACCTCACAGTGCAGATAGAGGCCATTTCGGCCCATCGAGCCTGCACCGACACATATCCCACCCTATCCCCGTAACCCCACGTATTTAATCCCCCTAACACTAAGGGTCAATTTATCAGAGCCAATCAACCTAACCCGCACATCTTTGGACTGTGGGAGGAAACTGGAGCACCCGGTGGAAACCCATGCAAACGCAGGGAGAATGTGCAAACTCCACACAGACAGTCACCTGAGGCCGGATTCGAACCCGGGTCCCTGGCGCTGTGAGGCAACAGTGCTAACCACTATGCCACCGTGCTTATATAGTCAGAGAATAATGCCAGATGTTTACAGGTAATCTTGTCAACTGCCATTTATCACACCTCGGCAGGTGTTCTCTCCACACAGATGCGGCCGGACCTGCTGTGATTTCCAGCAAAAAAAATGTTTTTTGTCTGTTTTTTTGTTTTTCATACAGACCCCAGCATCTGCAATATTTGACCCCTTGTGACCCCACCTCATTGTTCTTTGATGTAATGTTTCCCCGACTGACCTGTTTGGACACCATTCACACCTTTGATTGCTGTGATTATCTCTCTGCCGAGGTGTGATAAATGGCAGTTGGCAAGATTACCTGTAAACATCTGACATTATTCTCTGACTATATAAACTGTGTCTTTATGCATTTCTCCACTTCACCTGACGAAGGAGCAGCGCTCCGAAAGCTTGTGATTTCAAATAAAGCTGTTGGACTATAACCTGGTGTTGTGTGACTTCTTACATCTATTCATGAAGCCCAGGATCCCGTAAGCTTTTTTAACCTGCCCTGCCCCATCTGCCCCCTCAGGTGGACATAAAAGATCCCGCGGCCACTATTTAGAAGAAGAGCAGGGGAGTTCTCCCCGGTGTCCTGGGGCCAATATTTATCCCTCAACCAACATCACTAAAACAGTTTATCTGGTCATTACCACGTTGCTGTTTGTGGGAGCTTGCTGTGCGCAAATTGGCTGCCGCGTTTCCTACATTACAACAGTGACTCCACTTCAAATAAAGTACTTCATTGGCTGTGACGCGCTTTGGGACGTCCTGAGGTGGTGAAAAGTGCTGTAGAAATGCACTTTCTTTCTTTCTTTCTTTCTTTCTTTCTTTCTTTCTTCGACTTGTGCATAGTTGTTGCCACAAACCCGCCATTTCATTCAGCTGAGGCAAAGTATGTCAGTAAAGTGAGTAACGAGATAAGAGAATGTGTGTGGAAAATGCCGGTGATGGCACTGGGATAAAAGTGAATTGGAAAAGTGAATGGGAAAAGCCTGCTAATTCCACCAGTGCTTTAATCTCCTTCTCACAGTCATTGCAGAACATGGATCCTTAAATCTCACACTGCGGTGGCTCATTAACAAAGTCAATCCGGCTGAACTGTTTCTGAAGCCAATACGATTATCTCAGGCACAGATCACAGACGCAGCTTACCAGCGTTTTGTGCCTAAGCTCTCGTGCTATCTGCAGCCGCCTCCATCTCATGCTGTCGCACAAGATTGTCATACATTCCACCTGCACATAAAGGAGGTTCTAATCTGTATAAAAACAGAAGAAGTCTGAGAGCAGGAAAAAGCCTTTTAGCCCAAGAGTCCTGACCTTTTTTCAGAGCTCAACCCCAGCTACCCACCTTTTCCTCATATCCCACAACCCCACCTCCCCACCTTCTCCATATAACCCTCAATCCCAACTACCCACCTTCTCCCCATATTCCTCAACCCCACCTACCCACCTTCTCCCCATATCCCTCAATCCCACCTACCCACTTTCTCCCCATATCCCTCAACCCCACCTCCCCACCTTCTCCCCATATCCCCAACCCCACCTACCCACCTTCTCCCCATATCCCTCAACCCCACCTCCCCACCTTCTCCCCATATCCCTTAACCCCACCGACCCACCTTTTCCCCATATCTCTCCACTGACACAGGTGAAGAGCGTTGCTAATTTCAGGATGGGAATGGATTTCTTTTGGCAAACTGGTAAGAGAGGTAAAGGAAATCTCAGAGGGTTGTGGGTCTGGAGGGGGTTACAGAGATAGGGAGGGGCGAGGCCATGGAGGGAATTGAAAACAAGGATGTGAATTTTAAAATCGAATTGCCGGAACAGGAGCCAATGTAGGTCAGTGAGCACAGGAGGTGAAGGGTCTTGGTGCGAGTTAGGACACGGGCAGGAGAGATTTAGTTGAGGTCAAGTTTATGGAGGATGGAAGTTGGGAAGGCAACCGGGAGAACACTGAAATAGTCGAATTTGGACTTAGGTCGCATGCTCTGAATTCCCCTCCCTAAACTCCTAGGCCTCACTCGCCTCCTTGAAGACCCTCCTTCAAACCCACCTCTTTGACCAAGGTTTTGGTCGGCCCTCCTAGCATCTCCATCTTTGGTCTGGCATCCATTTATTGATCGCGATTCGCGAAGTGCCTTGGGACTTCCCTCTAGGTTAACGGCGCTGTCGAGATGCGAGTTGTTGTTGCTGCCATTTCATGAATGATTTGTCGTGGTGCGGTGATTCGCTCTTGGTAGAACCATTAGCTATGAACCTGGAGTGATGCCAGTTTAGCCTGAGCCCCTTGACAATTGCAGATGTGTCTTTTCTGAGACTCTTACACCCGAGAACCTTCTGTAACGTGGCTACGACCTGTAAATTAACGATCGCGAAAAGCTGACTTACTGACTGCTGGAAAGAATGAAAGAACTTGCATTTCTATAGCGCCTTTCACGACCACTGGACGTCCCAAAGTGCTTTACAGCCAATGAAGTACTTTTTGAAGTGTAGTCACTGTTGTAATGTAGGAAACGGGGCAGTCAATTTGCGCACAGCAAGCTCCCACAAACAGCAATGTGATAATGACCAGATCATCTGTTTTTAGTGATGTTGATTGAGGGATAAATTTTGACCAGGGAAAGAACAACTTGAATTTATATAGCGCCTTTAACGTAGTAAAACTTCACAGGGGCGATTATCAAACATAATTTGACACCGAGCCACATAAGGAGATATTAGGGCAGGTGACCAAAAGCTTGGTCAAAGAGGTCGGTTTTAAGGAGCGTCTTAAAGGAGGAGAGAGAGGCGGAGAGACACAGCTGTGTGCTCCGGGTATCTCCGAGTGACTCGCTGCGTGTGAAGCCAAGCAGCTGTCAATGTACATGACATCGCCTCCGAGAGATTCGCGAACGCAAAATATCATTCCACCCCGGTGACAGATTTAAAAGCGATCTAGGGATGGTCTAACCAGTTTTCAACCTGATCTTCCAGAGTTCAAGAACAATTAGTATTAAACAGGCATTCATCATCATTTTAAAATTACATTAGAGAATTTCCGAATGCCAATAAATTTACAGCGTCACAGAAATAAATCAATGGTCTCACAGGAAGGACACAGATTAAAAAAACACCGTTCCTTAATAAAGCAACGATTGATTCCCTCTGAGATTTCAGTGTGCAGATAAAAGAAAGACTTGCATTTATACAGCGCCTTTCACGACCTCGGACGTCCCAAAGCGCTTTACAGCTAATGAAGTACTTTTGAAGTGTAGTCACTATTGTAATGTAGGAAACGCGGCAGCCAATTTGTGCACAGCAAGCTCCCACAAACAGCAATGTGATCATGACTAGATCAGCTGTTTTTTTGTGATGTTGATTGAGGGATAAATATTGGTCCAGGACACTGGGGATAACTCCCCTGCTCTTCTTCAAAATAGTGCCATGGGATCTTTTACATCCACCTGAGAGAGCAGACGGGGCCTCGGTTTAACATCTCAACCGAAAGACGGCACCTCCGACAGTGCAGCGCTCCCCTCAGTACTGTCCCTCCGACAGTGCAGCGCTCCCCTCAGTACTGTCCCTCCGACAGTGCAGCGCTCCCTCAGTACTGCCCCTCTGACAGTGCAGCACTCCCTCAGTACTGCCCCTCCGACAGTGCTGCGCTCCCTCAGTACTGCCCCTCTGACAGTGCAGCGCTCCCTCAGTACTGCCCCTCCGACAGTGCTGCGCTCCCTCAGTACTGCCCCTCTGACAGTGCAGCGCTCCCTCAGTACTGCCCCTCTGATAGTGCAGCGCTCCCTCAGTACTGCCCCTCCCACAGTACAGCACACCCTCAGTACTGCCCCTCCGATAGTGCAGCACTCCCTCAGTACTGCCCCTCCAACAGTGCAGCGCTCCCTCAGTACTGCCCCTCCGACAGTGCGGTGCTCCCTCAGTACTGCCCCTCCGACAGTGCAGCACTCCCTCAGTACAGCCCCTCCGACAGTGCAGCACTCCCTCAGTACTGCCCCTCCGACATTGCAGCTCTCCCTCAGTACTGTCCCTCCGACAGTGCAGCGCTCCCTCAATACTGCCCCCTGACAGTGCAGCACTCCCTCAGTACTGCCCCTCCGACAGTGCAGCACTCCCTCAGTACTGCCCCCCCAACAGTGCAGCACTCCCTCAGTACTGCCCCTCCGACAGTGCAGCACTCCCTCAATACTGCCCCTCCGACAGTGCAGCGCTCCCTCAATACTGCCCCTCCGACAGTGCAGCACTCCCTCAGTACTGCCCCTCCGACAGTGTAGCACTCGCTCAGTACTGCCCCCCCAACAGTGCAGCACTCCCTCAGTACTGCCCCTCCGACAGTGCAGCACTCCCTCAGTACTGCACTGGAGTGTCAGCCTAGCTTTCTGTGCTCAAGTTGCTGGCATGGGATTTGAACTCACGACCTTCTGACTCCGAGGTGAGAGAGCTACCTACCCACTGTAAGATTAGGATCACAGGTCACACACAGATTACCCAAAGTGTCTTAGGAGTTGCAAGGTTTTTTATTAAAGAGCTACAGTTTTAAAGCATAATCAGATATTACATGTGGTTTAAGCTGAGTATAATAGACATACAACCCGTGACAGTAGAGAGCGATCCACGACTCCCGAATCGGAACGCCACGACCGGACGGACGGTTGTTTAGATGCCCGATGAGACAGTGTGGAGGTCTCGGGTCAGCGGGCCTCTGCAGTCAGTAACAGCGGTCACTTTGGTTGATTCGTCCCCCGAGCTGTTGGAGGTGTTAGGCCTGAGCCAACATTGATTTCCACCTCGAAGCAGCCTTCGCCCCTCGCTGTCTCACTTCCTCTCTCGGTGGTCTATATTTATAGTTACTTCGGTGGGCTGGTGGATACCTGGTGTCAATCATTTGTACCTCATCCTATTGTCCAATTACAATGGAGAGGCTACCTGCGACAGCCCCCTCCCAGCCTCATGAGGTTATTTTCCTCCTTGTCTCAGTTCTAAAGTTCTTGTTGCCCTCTCGTAGACAGCTTGCTTATCCTACAGCTCCCTGCTACATCCTGAATCAGGCCTAGTTAAGCCCACTCAAAGGCCTGTTTTTCCTGTTCTGACCCTGTAATTCAATTCCCTCTACAGCTATTTTTCTGACGTGACTGGAATCTTTCTGTGTCATCAACTTAGGCAAACTGCTGATCTAGGGAACCCGTAACAGGCTATTATTTCTTTCAATCCACGATTTTCACACCACTGAGCCACAGCTGATTCTGCCCAGTGTGGAACTGAGCAAACAGTAATGCGGAGGTTGGGGATGGCATTAAATGGGAAATTAGAAACGCGTGCAATAAGGGCACAGCAGTTAACATGGGTGACTTTAATCTACATATAGATTGGGCTAACCAAATGAGTAACAATACTGTGGAGGAGGAATTCCTGGAGTGTATACGGGATGGTTTCCTGGACCAGTATGTCGAGGAACCAACTAGAGATCAGGCCATCTTAGACTGGGTATTATGTAATGAGAAAGGATTAATTAGCAATCTTGTGCGAGGCCCCTTGGGGTGGAGCGATCATAATATGATAGAACTCTTCATTAAGATGGAGAGTGAAGTATTTGACTCAGAGACTAATGTCCTGAATTTAAATAAAGGAAACTACGATAGTATGAGGCGCGAGTTGGCTAGGATGGATTGGGGAATGTTGCTTAAAGGGTTGACAGTGGATAGGCAATGGCAAACATTTAAAAATCGCATGGATGAACTACAGAATTTGTTCATCCCAGTTTGGCATAAAAATAAAACAAAAAGGGTGACTCAACCGTGGCTAACAAGGGAAATTAGGGATAGCATAAGATCCAAGGAGGGGACATATAAATTAGCCAGAAAAAGCAGCAAACCTGAGGATTGGGAGCAGTTTAGGATTCAGCAAAGGAGGACAAAGGGATTAATTAAGAGGGGGAGAATAGAGTATGAAAGTAAGCTTTCAGGGAACATAAAAACTGACTGTAAAAGCTTCTATAGATATGTAAAGAGAAAAAGGTTGGTGAAGTCAAGCGTAGGTCCCTTGCAGTCAGAATCATGGGAATTTATAATGGGGAACAAAGAAATGGCAGACCAATTAAATATATACTATACTTTGGTTCTGTCTTCACAAAGGAGGACACAAATAACCTCCCTGAGATGTCGGGGAACATAGGGTCTAATGAGAGGGAGGAACTGAATGAAATCAGTATTTGTAGGGAAATGGTGTTAGGGAAATTGACAGGATTGAAGGCCGATAAATCCCCAGGGCCTGATAATCTACATCCTATGGTACTTAAGGAAGTGGCCCTAGAAATAGTAGATGCATTGCTAGTCATCTTCCAAAATTCTATAGACTCTGGAGCAGTTCCCGTGGATTGGAGGGTAGCTAATGTAACCCCGCTATTCAAAAAAGGTGGTAGAGAGAAAACGGGGAATTATAGACCGGTAAGCCTGACATCGGTAGTGGGGAAAATGCTAGAGTCCATTATAAAAGATGTAATAGCAGAGCACTTGGAAAACAGTGACAGGATCGGACAAAGTCAACATGGATTTACAAAAGGTAAATCGTGCTTGACTAATGTACTGGAATTTTTTGAGGATGTAACTGGTAGAATAGATAAGGGAGAACCAGTGGATGTGGTGTATTTGGACTTTCAGAAGGCTTTCGATAAGGTCCCGCATAAGAGATTATAAAAGATTAGCGTGTAAAGTTAAAGCACATGGGATTGGGGGCAAGGTATTGACTTGGATAGAGAACTGGTTGGCAGGCAGGAAGCAAAGAGTTGGAATAAACAGGTTTTTTTCTAAGTGGCAGGCAGTGACTAGTGGGGTACCACAGGGATTGGTGCTCGGACCCCAGCTATTCACAATATATATTAATGATCTAGACGAGGGAACTAGATGTAATATCTCCAAGTTTGCAGACGACACAAAGCTGGGTGGGCATGTGTGCTGTGAGGAGGATGCAGAGAAACTCCAGTATGATTTGGACAGGTTGGGTGATTGGGCAGATGCATGGCAGATGCAGTATAATGTGGATAAATGCGAGGTTATCCACTTTGCTGCCAAAGACAGGAAGGCAGATTATTATCTGAACGGCCTTCATAGTGAGAGGATTCAAGTACAGGAGCAAGGATGTCTTGCTGCAGTTGTACAGGGCCTTGGTGAGACCACATCTTGAGTATTGTGTGCAGTTTTGGTCGCCTCATCTGAGGAGGGATGTTCTTGCCATGGAGGGAGTGCAGCGAAGATTCACCAGACTGATACCTGGGATGGCAGGAATGACGTATGAAGAGAGATTGGGTCGATTGGGATTATATTCGCTGGAGTTTAGAAGAATGAGAGGGGATCTCATTGAAACTTATAAAATTCTAACAGGACTGGACAGACTAGATGCAGGAAGGATGTTCCCGATGGTCGGGGAGTCCAGAACCAGGGGTCACAGTCTAAGGATAAGGGGTAAGCCATTTAGGACTGAGATGAGGAGGAATTTTTTCACCCAGAGAGTGGTGAACCTGTGGAATTCTCTACCACAAAAGGCAGTTGAGGCCAATTCATGAAATATATTCAAGAAGGAGTTAGATATATTTCTTAAGGCTAAAGAGATCAAGGGATATGGAGAGAAGGCAGGGACAGGTTACTGAGTTTGGATGATCAGCCATGATCTCATTGAATAGCGGAGCAGGCTCGAGGGGCCGAATGGCCTACTCCTGCTCCTATCTTCTATGTTTCTCTAAGTTGCACAGACCAGACAGGATGCAAGGTTCCAACCCCTGATCTGTGCGGAACGAGCTCATCTTAGGCAGGACAGGGCTTTTGGGTGCGACAAGGCAAAGGATCGCAGCATTCAGTAATTCTAGGAATCTGAGCCTTGGGCAGTGTGGGGATCAATGGTGAAAAAAAATCAAGGTGTAGGCTGGGAGGCCTGACCTGTTACGGTGGCAGTGTGAACAGGATGGCGTGAAGGGGTGCGAAGGTGAGAGGTGATAGGTCAACAGTGGAGGTGAGTTCAGAGTTCACAATATTCACAGGACAATTGCGGATGACAAAGACCATTTGACCCATATTGGGTCGTGCGGCAAGAAACACCCAATGGCATCTGAATGTCTATTAAACGATTCCCCTCCTCTGCTCTTTTCTTTGGGCTCTTTTCTCTAGAAAAGAGAAGACTGAGGGGTGACCTGATCGAGGCCTTTAAAATTAGGAAAAGTTTCGATAGGGTAGACGTAGAGAAGATGTTTTCACTCGCGGGCGAGATGAGAACTAGGGGCCATCAATCTAAGATAGTCACTAATAAATCCAACAGGGAATTCAGGAGAAACCTCTTCACCCAGAGAGTGGTGAGAATGTGGAACTCGCTGCCACAGGGAGTGGTTGAGGTGAATAGTATCGATACACTTAAGGGGAAGCTGGATAAACACATGAGGGAGAAAGGAATAGAAGGATATGCTGATAGGGTGAGATGAAGAGGGGTGGGAGGAGGCTCGTGTGGAGCATAAACACCGGCACGGACCAGTTGGGCCGAATGGCCTGTTTCTGGGCTGTACATTCTGTGTAATTCTCTATCTGGGAATCCATTCCAAGTGTTGATCACTTTCTATATGTGAAGGAGACCCTCCTGATATCAATCTCAAAGTTTACCTTTTACTAGTTTGAACATGTGTCCTCCTGTCGCACTGTAATGTAATTGAAAGTAGGTACACAGGAACAGGAGGAGGCCATTCGTCCCTCGAGCCTGCTGCGCCATTCAATGAGATCAGGGCTGATCTGTATCTTAACACCATTTACCCGCCTGGGTACCGTAACCCTTAACACCCTTTGCCTAACAAAAATCCATCAATCTCAGTTTTGAACGTTTCACTTGACCCGGGAGGAACTCTGCTCTTCTTCGAAATAGTGGGATCTTTACATTCACCTGAGAGGACGGTCGGGGCCTCGGTTTATCACCTCATCCGAAAGACGGCACCTCTGACAGTGCAGCGCTCCCCCAGCACTGGCACTGGGAGTGTCAGCCTGGATTATGGGCTCAAGTTTCTGGAGTGGGGACATGAACCCACGACCTTCTGACTCAGAGGCGAGAGAGTGCGCTGCCCACTGAGCCGCGGCTGACAACAGAGCGACCAAGGGAGCAATAGTCGCTGGGCCAACATCCTGGAACTCCCTCCCGAACAGCACTGTGGGAGCACCTTCACCGCACGGACTGCAGCGGTTCAAGAAGGCGGCTCACCACCACCTTCTCGAGGGCAATTAGGGATGGGCAGTAAATGCCGGCCTGGCCAGCGACGCCCACATCCCAGGAACGAATTAAAAAACAGAAACCAAGTTTGAACGGGACAGAATGATGTAATATTGAACTTTTAACAATCCCGCATTAATGTCTCGTGTGGCTGGGAGTTTGGTGTAGAGTGTGTGCTGATAACTCTGTTTTTAGGAATGTCAGACCCCCCAGCCTCAACAGCAAGTGATTATGTCAGTCCTGCCCGTGATTAACACTCCACTCGGAGAAGGTGAGGGCATGTTGCCAAGTGTGGGTCAATAGCTGATCTACATTCAGTCGAATCAGTGGATCTTAGGGACTTGGTAGTGTAATCTGTATTTTGCTTGCGTTTCCAGGCATAATTTACTGTTCAGTTCCTGACGTGCACACGATTCTTCTTGCCCACCCATTATTCCTGTTTCTTTCATCGTGGGTCTGCCCTCCGCCCCACCTCAACGAAACAAGTAAAGAACTTGCATTTCTATTGCCCCTTTCATGACCTCAGGATGTCCCAAAACGCTTTACAGCCAATGGTGCAGCGTGAAGGTACGAATTTTACACATAGGAACAGGAGGAGGCCATTCAGCCCCTCGAACCTGCTCCGCAATTCAATGAGATCACGGCTGATCCGTATCTTAACTCCATCCACCCGCCTTGGTTCTGTAACCCTTAATACCCTTTGCCTAACAAAAGTAAGCAGTATTCCAGATGAACCTTTTACGCACCATTTACTATCTAATATCCCTCTATCAGAACAACTCTCGGATGCCTCATTTCTAGGCTGAAAAGCCTACGATTTGCCAGTGTTTCATTATAACCCAGATCCCTGGCACTGGGGCTTAGCCCCGTGACTCCCTTCTGCACTCGCTCCAGTGTTTGAATGTCCCCCTTGTTTCTTAGCAACCAGAGCTGGACACAATGCACAAGGTGCGATCTGACCAGAGCCCTGTACAGTTTTGATGCAGAATGGTGGGAGGAGGCTCGTGTGGAGCATAAACACTAGCATAGACCAGTTGGGCCAAATAGCCTGTTTCTGTGCTGTAAATGCTATGTTATTCTATGTCGAACCAGGAATTGTCTCCTCTTACTTGTACTTCAACATCCTATTGGCTTTGTTAACTGTTGCTCTGTGTTGGCATTTGCCCCTCTGAATTGTTTCTGCAGTTTCGTATATTGCTCTCCGTGAACCCTTCCCCTTTCGCTCTGCGGGGTTTGCCGAGGCCATTTCTCCTCTTTATACCAGTTTTAATTTGTTTATTAATCCACTTTGGGTCACATTTGTTTGGTCTGCGTTTGCTGGTTTTCAGTGTGTCTTTCTCCTGCACACTCAGCATTATACCTTTAAAGGTGTTCCACTTATCCTCTACTGAAGTATTATGGAACAAACTCCACCAATCTGTTGGCTTCAATCATTGCTTTGTTTCAATTTGAAGTTGACCCTTTTTAAAGTTACTGTAGGTACCTAGATCTTAGTCTTAGATATTTTGACTCCCAGATTATGTTAAGCTTGTTTATTCTGTGGTTGCTGTCCCACAGGGGATGCTATCAGTTCCACATCCTGCACATTATCTAAATAATTTATAAGTACAAAGCCAAGATACAAGGCCACTACCTCTTGTTGATTTCGTGACTCACTGGCCCATAAACAGTCTTAGATTTTCGTCACCAACTCTGATTCTAAAACACTTGGCCTAGAAATTCAGTTAGGGGCGCCCAGCTCACCTGGGCGCCGGAATTACCGCTGCGCGCGGAGCCACTTGCGCCAGCGGGATATTCAGTTTCAGCGCCCCAAGTGGAAGCCGGCCACTAAACAAGGGTTTCGGCGCCCCGCTTGGGGCGCTGAAACTGAATATCGGCGTGCAAAGTGCCGCAGCGCCACCCGCTGCGGCATGGCAGCCTGCGGTACTGCAGGCCTTCCTCTCACTCTTAAGGGGGAGGTGCCTGCAACAGCGCGATCCCCGCTCGCGAGTGTCGGCAAATGAGCCCGGCACCAAGGAGAAGTGCCGGGCTCTCTGGAAACAGCCGGCAATGCCGCGGGCGGGGGGGGTGGGGGGTGTAGGAGGCCGGGGACGGAGGTGCGGGCAGGCGGCCGCCGAAAAAGCAGCCGGCCGCACCTCCACCTTAACTCGCCCCACTACCGGCACAGGTAGGCCCCGTGTACCGGTCGCTGTTTGCGGCCGGCGCGGAGGAGGCGGCAGCGACCAAATATGGCCAGCGGGGCGATAGCGGGGCGCTGCGCACACCGATGACGTCATCGGTGGCGGCGCAGCGCTACTGGCTAACGCCGCCATTAGCGCCCCGCTAAATATCGCGGTAGGTTTGCACAGTGGCGCAAAAGCCCTCTTTGGGTGCAAACTGGTGGCGCAGGCCACTGAATTTCTAGGCCAAGGGGTTTCTGACTTTTACATGGTATTAAATAGAGTGTACAGCACAGAAACAGGCCATTCAGCCCAACTGGTCCGTGCCGGTGTTTATGCTCCACACGAGCCTCCTCCCACCCCTCTTCATCCAACCCTATCAGCATGTCCTTCTATTCCTTTCTCCCTCAGGTACTTATTCAGCTTTCCCTTAAATGCATCCATGCTATTCATAAGAACATAAGAATTAGGAGCAGGAGTCGGCCATTCAGCCCCTCGAGCCTGCTCCGCCATTCAATGACATCATGGCTGATCTTCGACCTCAACTCCACTGACCCCATATCCTTTGATTCCCTTAGTATCAAAAATCTATTGCTCTCTGTCTTGAATATACTCAACGACTGAGCCTCCACAGCCCCCTGGGATAGAGAATTCCAAAGATTCAGCACCATCTGAGTGAAGAAATTTCTCCTCAGCTTAGTCCTAAATGGCCGACCCCTTATCCTGAGACTGTGACCCCTGGTTCTAGACTCTCCAACCAGGGGAAACACCCTCCCTGCATCTACCCTGTCAAGGCCTGTAAGAATTTTATACTTTCCAATTTGCCTCAACCACTCCCTGTGGTAGCGAGTTCCACATTCTCACCACTCTCTGGGTAAAGAAGTTTCTCCTGAATTCCCTATTGGATTTATTAGTGACTATCTTATATTTATGGCCCCTAGTTCTGGTCTCCCCCCACAAGTGGAAACATCTTCTCTATGTCTACCCTATCGAACCCCTTCATAATCTTTAAGACCTCGATCAGGTCTTCTCTGGAGAAAAGAGCCCCAGCCTGTTCAGCTTTTCTGTTTTTCTGACTATTGCTGGTTAAAAGGCAATTTGAGATCTGATTTTATTTTCTCAGTATCCGATTGCTTCAAGGTGAAAAATTAACCAACCAGAAAGGAGAACGGATGTTCTTTTACCCTAATGTGTGATTGGCTGCTTCTGACAGTAGAAACACTAAACCAATCAGAAAGCTGGGCCTAAACTGCACCAATTAGAAATGATACCAGCCCACAGTCAGGAAGTCATTTGGGACACAAAAAACTATTATTATATAGAGCGATAAAATATATATTTATACATTTTAAAATAAGTGAAATCCTGAAAAAGGAAAACTGTAAAATTCGAGTATGATCTCTTTGTACTGCGAACACGAGAATGTCAGTTGATGCATAATTAGTTCAGACAATATTCGTGCGAATGGGATTTTTTTCAGGGTGTTAGCCCATTTATTTTAGTGGCAATATTCCCGTTAAGCTGTGCAGCTGCGTGTGTCCGTGCTGCGCAGGCCGATCCCGGTTTTCAATGGGACATTCCGTTCGCGCACGAGACTTTGAATGGGCCGTTAAAGGGACCGCACACCCAAAAGCACTTAGGGGGGAACATTGGTTAGCGACTGTGTTGAAATAACGGACTGAGGAACGAGAGTACAGGAGCAAGGATGTCTTACTACAGTTGTACAGGGTCTTGGTGAGACCACACCTGGAGTACTGTGTGCAGTTTTGGTCTCCTTACCTAAGAAAGGATATACTTGCCATAGAGGGAGTGCAGCGAAGGTTCACCAGACTGGTTCCTGGGATGGCAGCATCATCAATAGCTGCCATGTGAGAAAACAAGAGAATTTTTTTTTTAAAAGCTGGGTCCGGGGTTATAGTCTGAAATTGTTGAACTCTATGTTGTTGTCCGGAAGGCTGTAAAGTGCCTAATCGAAAGATGAGGTGCTGTTCCTCGAGCTTACGTTGAGCTTCATTGGAACAGTGCAAGAGGCCGAGGACAGAGAGATCAGAGTGGGAATGGAGCGGAGAATTAAAGTGACAGGCCACCGGAAGCTCGGGGTCACCCTTGGTCTCCCAGACGCAGATTGGGTGACCGCTTTGCGGAACACCTCCGTTCAGTCCGCAAGCGTGACCCTGAGCTTCCGGTCGCCTGTCACCTTGGAGAAATCCCCTGCTCTTCTTCAAACAAGTTCCCTGGGATATTTTACATCCACCTGAGAGGGCAGACGGTGTAACGTCCGTGTGTAATTGAGACACGGACTGCAGGAGTTGGTTATAACAGGTGTTTACTGAATGGAGACAAAACTGGAACTACTATACAAAGTTACTACACAGGCTTACTTTCCGGGGTGGTCACTACTGGTACTGCAGTATACAGGGGCTGCAGAATATAGTTCCTTCTTCAAAGTACATACACTACAATTCCTCCCCTTTTAGCTAAACAGTACATAACATTCGATTAATAATTAAATAACATATTTACAATTACAGTTGCTATATACATTAGCTGAAGTTAAGCAATTATAAATTCAGTCTTTGAGGAGGCTTCCTGATTCTGTCCGGATAACGCCTCTTTGGGGTATCAGGTTCTTCTGGCAAAGTTGATTCGGGATCAACGTCGTTGTTTGGTTCGTCTGCTTCCAATATCCCCGATTCTGAGGTAGATGCAATTGGTACTTCGGTTTCATCACCAGGTGTATCGGATCGTGGTGTGGAATTGACGTTTTCCAGTGACTCTAGAATCTGGTCAGCATGGCGTCTTACAATGCTCTCTCCAACGTCCACGGTATACATTAGAGGTCCTTGCCGTGTGCAGATCGTTCCTGGCTGCCATTTCTCTGTGCGGTAGTCCCGGGCCAAAACTGGTTGACCTATCTTGAAACTCCTGGTTGGCCTTTCATTCATATTCTGAAACTGCCTGTTCTCTGTAGTGTATGTAACTGTTCTACCTTTAAGAGAACTATTGTATGTAACCGTCCACCTTTAAGAGAACTATTTTAGGTGTGGCACTACTTTATCCTGGCTGCTGTATACTGTAATACCGACGGTGACCACCCCGGTATATAAGTGCTGTGGCAGAATTTATTGGGCAGATTCGCCCTGACCTTCGAATAGTAAAGTCCTGTTTAAGTTACTCTTGTAGTCTGTGTATTACTTCGCTATACAACCCACAGACTTTACATTCTCCACATCTCTTCTGATGTTTGGCTTAACCAAATCCAAGCGGCATCTTAGTCTTCGATTGAAGAACATCATGGCTGGAGTTTGGTTGGTAACCGCATGTGTCGCATTCCGGTAGGCAAACAAGAAGTTATCCACCTTGTGTTGTAGGGGTATGTCTTCATTACACATTGCCTTGATAGCCTTCTTGAATGTTTGAACGAACCTCTCAGCCAATCCATTGGTGGCTGGATGATATGGGGCGGATGTGTAATGCTTAACACCATTGTTCTTTAAGAACCTCCGGAACTCTTCAGACACAAACTGTGGTCCATTGTCGGAGCAAATCTGTTCAGGCAGCCCATTTCTGGTGAATATGGTTCGTAAGACTGTGATGGTTTTTTCTGTGGTGGTTGAGGACATTTTTATTACCTCTGGCCACTTTGAATGTGCATCCACCGCAATTAAAAACATCAAGTCCATAAATGGACCAGCAAAATCAATGTGTACCCTTTGCCATGGAGATGAGGGCCACTCCCATGGATGTAGAGGGGCTTGTGGTGGGGCGCTTTGGACCTTCTGGCATCCTGTACAGCTCTTGGTCATCTCTTCGATTTCTCTATCGATTCCCGGCCACCACACAAACGCTCTGGCTAAGTTCTTCATTTTTACCCCTCCCAGATGACCCTCATGAAGCTCATTGAGCACTCTATCCTTCAATTTGGGTGGAATTACTACTCTGGATCCACACATCAAGGTTCCTCGGCACACTGACAGCTGTTCTCTTCTCGGCGAGAATGCTGGCAACAGTGGTTCGCCATGTGCTGGCCATCCCTTCACCGTTAAATCATAGACCCTGGAGAGTGTCGGGTCATTTCGTGTTTCCTTTTCTATGTTTGCATTTGTCACAGGTAGACATTCGACTATGGTCGAGTGGAATATCTCCACAGGATCCACTGCAGGTGCTTCTTCCACCGTCGGCAACGGTAGGCGCGACAATCCATCAGCATTCCCATGCTGTTTAGTTCCTTTGTCCTCGATGTCATATTGGTGTGCCCCTAGGAAAAGGGACCACCTCTGTAGCCGTTGTGCTGTCATTATCAGGACGCCCTTCTTAGGGTTGAAAATGGAGACAAGAGGTTGATGATCAGTTAGTAGAGTAAATTTCTGTCCGTGCAGGTAGTGATTGAACTTCTTCACCCCCCACACCAGGCTGAGGGCCTCTCTGTCAATCTGGGCGTAGTTACGCTCGGCTGCAGTTAACGAGCGTGACGCAAAAGCTATCGGCCTCTCTGAACCATCAAGGGATTTATGTGACAGTACCGCTCCAACGCTGTAGGGAGACGCATCACACGCCAGTCTTATCGGTAGTGATGGGTTGTAGTGAGCCAATACTTCTCTTGAAGTGATCAGGCCTTTACACTTCTGAAAGGCCCGCTTACATTCATCGCTCCATTTCCATGCTACTCCAGTTTGTAGCAGGGCGTTCAGTGGGTGCAGAATTGTGGACAAATTCAGCAAAAACTTAGGGTAGTAATTCACCAATCCGAGGAATGACCTCAGTTGCGACACATTTTCAGGCGCTGGAGCCTTAACCACCGCTTCAATTTTGTCAGGGGACTTATGTAGCCCCTCTTCATCAATCACGTGGCCACAATACGATATTTGTTTCTTAAAAAACTCGCACTTGGGGCGATTGGCTCGTAGCCCATGTTCTCTTAGTCTAGTGAGCACCTGCTCTAGGTTGGCAAGGTGTTCACTGTCATTTTCACCTGTCACTAGGATGTCGTCCAAGTAACACTGAGTCCCCAGAATCCCTTGCAGGACTTGTTCCATCGCTCTTTGCCATCTAGCCGGAGCTGATGCAACTCCGAATACCAGTCGATTATACTGGTAAAGACCATTGTGAGTGTTTATCGTGAGATATTTCCGAGAGGATTCTTCAACCTCCATCTGCAAATATGCTTGCGCTAGGTCAATTTTTGTAAAACGTTTCCCTCCAGATAGTGAGGCGAAAATATCTTCTACCCTCGGAAGAGGATACTGTACTGTGTGAAGGACTGGGTTCACAGTCACCTTGAAGTCCCCACAGATGCGAACCTTCCTTGGCTCCTCAGCCTTATTGTTTAACGTTTTCTTCATGACAGGAACGATGGGTGTCGCCCACTCGCTCCAGTCTACCTTAGTTAGCACGCCTGCAGTCTCCAGATTCTCCAGCTCTGCCTCGACGGCTGGGCGAATTGCATACGGTACCGGTCTTGCTTTGAAAAACTTGGGAATTGCATTCTCTTCTATTTTTATCGAGGCGGTTATGCCTTTAAGAGTTCCCAGTTCTTGTTGAAATACCTCTTTAGCGTTAGCCAAGATTTTTGACAATCGTCCAGGTGTGACGTCGTCATCCTTTTTACCAGCCACCGTCAGTGCCTGAATGGAGTGCCAGTCTAAACTTATCTTTCTGATCCATTCACGTCCCAATAACGGTGGTCCACCATCTTGCAGTATGTACAGATACAATTTCTGTATTTCCTTGCCGTTGTATTCGACAGGCACCCTTATTTTCCCTCTGGGGTATACTTTCTGCCCCGTATACGTCTTCAAGACAATGGATGTGTCTTTCAAGGGTATGAGTGAGAATAGCCGCTCGTAATCTCGTCGATTCATGACGGTCAGGGCTGATCCTGTATCCAATTCCATTTTGACTTGGGACCCTGCTATCGTGAGGGTGACCCAAATGGTTCGGTGATCCTCTTTTGTGATTACGTTGTGTAGTTTGAGACAGCTTAGTCTCTTGTTCCCGGATTCACTATCGCTCTTCTGGTCTTCGGAACTACTGTCCGTCATCTTTTGTACTTTCCTGTACTTTTCCTTAGTAGTCTTTTTGTTGTCGTTAGTCTTCTTCCCAGACCTGCAAACTCGTGCAATGTGTCCCATCTTTCCGCATTGTCTGCATGTTTTGTCCTTGGACCAGCAGTCCTTCTGGTCATGGGTTGTTCTGCCGCAGTGATAACATTTTTCAAATCCCCGTGTCATTTCATGGGTGCCGTATTCCTGTGGCTTTTGCTGTATTTCCTCAGCTCCCCTTGCTGCTGCTTCATACGATACTGCCACGCTGAAAGCCTTATCTAGCGTCAGCTCTTTCTCTGAGAGTAACCTCTTCTGGGTTCCTTCACTCAGAAGTCCACAGACAAATTTGTCCCGTAGGGTATCTGCCAGTCCTGCTCCGAACTGGCAGTGCTTTGATAGCTTGTGTAGTTCCGTAAGGTAATCAGCATTGCTCTCATCTTTATGCTGATTTCTCTTGTGGAATTTAAATCTTTCTGCTATCAGCAGCGGTGTAGGATTTAGGTGTTCCTGTAGGATATCAACAATTTCGTTAAAACTCTTCGCCATCGGTTTGACTGGAGTGATCAGGTTCCGCAATAGGCCGTACGTTCTTGCGCCCATTAAGTTTAGTAGTATGCCTTTTTCTCATCGGCTACTTCATTTGCCTTGCAATATACTTCGACTCTTTCCACATACGTGGCCCAGTCTTCTATTGCATTATCGAAGGCAGTGATATTGCCAGTCTTCGGCATCTTGGAGATCTAAGATGGCGCCTCCCGCGCTTTGCCTTCTTCCCCGATTGAACAAAATGGCGCCTCCCGCACTTTGCCTTCTTCCCCGCTGGATTAAGATGGCGCCTCCCACGCTTTCTGTCTTTTCCGCTGCTGCTAGCGCTGTTGCTGGCGTTTTTACGCCTTGATGGCGACGCCCTATGGTCTTCGCACACTTCCCCCCCCGCGCTGCTGCCAACGCCGGTCTCCGCGGTCCCCGTGGCAAACTGCAGCTCCTCGCGGCTTTCTGCGCTTCTAATTTCTTTTATTTTAATTACTGTTCCCGTCGTCAGAGCAAACCCTATGGGACACTTTCCTCCCTCTTCTCGGGTCTGTACGCTGCCCGGCTTCGTAGCACCGGCCGCGCCCTGTGTGCTCCACCCTCTCTCTCTCTCTCTCCTCTTCCCGACAACGCTGCTCGGCCCCGTTGAAAAGCCACCCGATCGAGCTCTAGCCCGCCGCAGCCCAGGAAGGACCAGTGTACTCGCTGCCACCAGCCCGATTAGCTGGAACACCATAGACTGGATAACCAAGCCCAGCTCTCGACAGCCTCTCCTGCAAATCTTCGAATTCGATGAATCAGAGGGCGGTTGCCCACGGTCGACGCCCGTTTCTTCTGTTTGTTTTTTTTTTCTTTTTGGATTTCTTCCTTCTGGCCTCGACCTCTAACAACTTCGCTTCAGGGATGGATCCCCGTGAGGTGGTGCAGAACTGTAGGTAAGTTCGGATCTGTTCGTCGCCAGTGTAACGTCCGTGTGTAATTGAGACACGGCCTGCAGGAGTTGGTTATAACAGGTGTTTACTGAATGGAGACAAAACTGGAACTACTACACAGGCTTATATACCGGGGTGGTCACTACTGGTACTGCAGTATACAGGGGCTGCAGAATATAGTTCCTTCTTCAAAGTACATACACTGCAGACGGGGCATCAGTTTAAGGTCACATCTGACAGTGCAACTCTCCTTCAGTACTGCACTGGGAGTGTCAGCCTAGATTTTTGTGCTCAAGCCTCTGGAGCAGGGACTTGAACCCATGACCTTCTCAACTCACAAGCGAGAGAGAGAGAGTGCGACCCACTGAGCCACAACACCATCATCAAGTTTGCGGATGACACCACGGTAGTAGGCCAGATCACCAACAACGATGAGTCAGCCTACAGGGAGGAGGTCCAGCATCTCGTGAAGTGGTGCGCCGATAACAACCTGGCCCTCAACATCAAGAAAACCAAAGAAATCATTGTGGACTTCAGGAAGTCCAAAGGCGGAAGTCACACCCCCATCCACATCAATGGGGCTGTGGTGGAAAGGGTGGACAGCTTTAAGTTCCTCGGAGTCCACATCACGTAAGACACTAGTACGACAGCAAAATACTGCAGATGTTGGAAATCCGAAATAACAACAGAAAATGCTACCTCTCCTGGTCCCTCAACACCTCCTCTCTGGTGAAGAAGGCCCAGCAGCGCCTATATTTCCTAAGGAGGCTGAAGAGATGTAACCTGTCACCCCTGATCCTCTCTAACTTTTACCGCTGCACTATAGAAAGCATCCTGACGAACTGTATCACAGTATGGTATGGCAGCTGTAGCTCCTATGACCGGAAAGCCCTGCAGCGGGTAGTCAAAACTGCCCAACGCATTACCGGCACCCGGCTACCGACCATAGAGCACATATACCAGAAACGCTGTCTACGGAGGTCACGGTCCATCATCAAAGACCCTACCCACCCCAGCCACAGTCTGTTCGCCCTCCTGCCATCTGGGAGACGCTACAGATGCATTCGCACCCGTACGACCAGATTTAGGAACAGCTTCTTTCCCAGGGCTGTCATCCTACTGAACTCCACAAATAAACACTAAAGCCTGCACATCTGCCAATGCATTTTATTATGGTTATATTTATGTTAATATATTACAAGCCAAATGTATGTTGAATGTTTAAATGTCTTAATCCAAATGTACACTCTCGGGAGCTGCAAGCCTACATTTCGTTGTACTGCACTTGTGCACTAACAATGACAATAAAAGTTGATTTGATTTGATTTTTGATTTGACACACAAGGAAAGAAGATGGTCTTTTGCTTGGCTCTTGGCTGTTTCTCCGAGCTCTGTCCGTTTCTCAGCCTTGCATTGTCAGCCGCTTGCACAGTCCGCTCCTGAAATGTAATTATTCTCTTTCACTCTCTGGCCTGTTCTGCTGGAGGCGCTTTGTGTTTGACATTTAGTTCAGTGGGAAACTTGAGCCAGATCTCTTCCTAGCTAATTGTGTCGCCCCCTCCTCCTCCTTCTTGCTTTTTGATGTGCAGAGTGTTTGACCTGTTTTAAGATGTTTAATCATATTGCTGGACTGACAGAGCTGGAGGTTGCTGTGTGGCTTGCGAGACACTAATTGCTCGATCCTCAAATGCCAGGTAACTGTTGAAGGTTTAGGGGTACTTCAGAAATTCGGCCTATTTTTCAGGCAGTTATTTTACTCTCGAATGGTAAAAATTGGAGGTAAATTCACACCAACGTGTTGTTAGTGAATAGCCTGTAATAGGGGACCCACAATCTTTTTCTTCTTCTTCTTCTTCTTCTTAGGCAGTCCCTCGGAACTGAGGATGACTTGCTTCCACATTAAGACCCACAATGCCATCTCGCTGGAACACTAACTGGGATATGTGGCCCTAAACTAAAAGGAACTGGAATAGGGTCAATACAGGATGTGACCTGTCACTGCCACCCCATTACACGTGCTCAGTCCGTGTCCCTCACTCTGTGTCCCTCTCACTCTGTGTCCCTCTCACTCTGTCTCACTCTGTGTCACTCTGTGTCCCTCTCACTCTGTGTCCCTCTCACTCTGTCTTTCACTCTGTGTCCCTCTCACTCTGTCTCACACTCTGTCTCTCACTCTGTGTCCCTCTCACTCTGTGTCCCTCTCACTCTGTGTCCCTCTCACTCTGTGTCCCTCTCACTCTGTCTCTCACTCTGTGTCCCTCTCACTCTGTGTCCCTCTCACTCTGTGTCCCTCTCACTCTATGTCCCTCTCACTCTGTCTCTCACTCTATGTCCCTCTCACTCTGTCCCTCTCACTCTGTCTCACTCTGTGTCCCTCTCACTCTGTGTCCCTCTCACTCTGTCTCTCTCACTCTCTCTCACTGTCTCTCTCTCTCACTCTCTCTCTCTGTCTCTCTCGCACTCTGTCTCTCACTGTCTCTCACTCTCTCTCACTGTCTCTCTCTCTCACTCTCTGTCTCTCTCGCTCTCTGTCTCTCACTGTCTCTCACTCTCTCTCACTGTCTCTCTCTCTCACTCTCTCTGTCTCTCTCGCTCTCTGTCTCTCACTCTCTCTCACTGTCTCTCTCACTCTCTCTCAATTCAATTCAATTCAATTCAAATGCTTTATTGGCATGAAAGTTTACAGAGAACCTCTCTCTCTGTCTCTCTCTCGCACTCTGTCTCTCTCTGTCTCTCTCTCTCACTCTGTCTCGCTCTCTCTGTCTCTCTCTCTGTCGCTGTCTCTCTCTCTCTCTCTCTCACTGTGTGTCCCTCTCTCTCACTCTCTGGGGTAGTTCGTGACTCTGTGCGATGGTGTAAAGCAGGCAACAGTGGCTCAGGCCCCTCCTTGTAAAACACCTCTCTCGATTTCCATTGTAGATATTATCTCATTGCCCTTTGTGGGAGCTTGCTGTGTGCAAATTGGCTGCTGCATTTCCTACATTCCAACAGTGGCCACACTTCAAAAGTGCTTTATTGTCTGTGAAGGATATTTCACAGCCTCTTGTTGTTTGATTGTCCCTGTCTCAATCAGCGATGGGGAGGGGCGGTTACACTGTCTGCACTCGGTGCTTTACAAGGTCAGTGTGACCCCAGACTGGGCTGGGCCCAGCTATTGTTAAAGGTGTTGGATAGATGTGAATGTTCTTAAACTTGGCTGTCTCACCCATCACAATCTTTGTGCACTTTATCCTGTAACACACTCACAGCTCGGTGTGTTATCCTGTCCGACCGTGAGCTGAGCTTCAAACCCAATATCCGTTGTCACCAGGCCCATCGACCATAACATATTGAGTAGTGCAAACACTGGGGTACAGTACAGGTGGGTACAGGTCTGTCACTATGACACTGGGGTACAGTACAGGTGGGTACAGGTCTGTCACTGCATAACACTGGGGTACAGTACTGGTGGAGACAGGTCTATCACTGTATAACACTGGGGTACAGTACTGGTGGGTACAGGTCTGTCACTGTATAACACGGGTACAGTACTGGTGGGTACAGGTCTGTTATTGTATAACACTGGGGTACAGTACTGGTGGGTACAGGTCTGTCACTGTACAACACTGGGGCACAGTACTGGTGGAGACAGGTCTATCACTGTATAACACTGGGGTACAGTACTGGTGGGTACAGGTCTGTTATTGTATAACACTGGGGTACAGTACTGGTGGGTACAGGTCTGTTATTGTATAACACTGGGGTGCAGTACTGGTGGGTACAGGTCTGTCACTGTATAACACTGGGGTACAGTACTGGTGGGTACAGGTGTGTCACTGTATAACACTGGGGCACAGTACTGGTGGGTACAGGTCTGTCACTGTATAACACTGGGGTACAGTACTGGTGGGTACAGGTCTGTCACTGTATAACACTGGGGTACAGTACTGGTGGGTACAGGTCTGTCACTGTATAACACTGGGGTACAGTACTGGTGTGTACAGGTCTGTCACTGTATAACACTTGGGTACAGTACTGGTGTGTACAGGTCTGTCACTGTATAACGCTGGGGTACAGTACTGGTGGGTGCAGGTCTGTCACTGTATAACACTGGGGTACAGTACTGGTGGGTACAGGTCTGTCACTGTATAACACTGGGGTACAGTACTGGTGGGTACAGGTCTGTCACTGTATAACACTGGGGTACAGTACTGGTGGGTACAGGTCTGTCACTGTATAACACTGGGGTACAGTACTGGTGGGTACAGGTCTGTCACTGTATAAAACTGGGGTACAGTACTGGGGTACGGTACTGGTGGGTACAGGTCTGTCACTATAACACTGGGGTACAGTCCTGGTGGGTACAGGTCTGTCACTGTATAACACTGGGGTACAGTACTGGTGTGTACAGGTCTGTCACTGTATAACACTTGGGTACAGTACTGGTGTGTACAGGTCTGTCACTGTATAACGCTGGGGTACAGTACTGGTGGGTGCAGGTCTGTCGCTGTATAACACTAGGGTACAGTACTGGTGGGTGCAGGTCTGTCACTGTATAACACTTGGGTACAGTACTGGCGGTTACAGGTCTATCACTGTATAACACTGGGGTACAGTACTGGTGGGTACAGGTCTGTCACTGTATAACACTGGGGTACAATACTGGTGGGTACAGGTCTGTCACTGTAACACTGGGGTACAGTACTGGTGGGTACAGTTCTGTCGCTGTATAACACTGGGGTACAGTACTGGTGGGTGCAGGTCCGTCGCTGTATAACACTGGGGTACAGTACTGGTGGGTACAGGTCTGACACTGTCGAACACTAGGGTGCAGTACTGGTTGGTGCAGGTTTGTCGCTGTATAAGACTGGGGTAAACTACTGGTGGGCACAGGTCTGTCACTGTGTAACGGGTACAGTACTGGTGGGTACATGTCTGTCGCTGTATAACACTGGGGTACAGTACTGGTGGGTACAGGTCTGTCACTGTGTAACACTGGGGTACAGTACTGGTGGGTACATGTCTGTCACTGTATAACACTGGGGTACAGTACTGGTGGGTACAGGTCTGTCACTGTATAACACTGGGGTACAGTACTGGTGGGTACAGGCCTGTCACTGTATAACACTGGGGTACAGTACTGGTGGGTACAGGTCTGTCACTGTATAACACTGGGGTACAGTACTGGTGGAGACAGGTCTATCACTGTATAACACTGGGGTACAGTACTGGTGGGTACAGGTCTGTCACTGTATAACACTGGGGTACAATACTGGTGGGTACAGGTCTGTCACTGTATAACACTGGGGTACAGTACTGGTGGGTACAGGTCTGTCACTGTATAACACTGGGGTACAGTACTGGTGGGTACAGGTCTGTCACTGTATAACACTGGAGTACAGTACTGGTGGGTACAGGTCTGTCACTGTATAACACTGGGGTACAGTACTGGTGGGTACAGGTCTGTCACTGTATAACACTGGGGTACAGTACTGGTGGGTACAGGTCTGTCACTGTATAACACTGGGGTACAGTACTGGTGGGTACAGGTCTGTTATTGTATAACACTGGGGTACAGTACTGGTGGGTACAGGTCTGTCACTGTATAACACTGGGGCACAGTACTGGTGGGTACAGGTCTGTCACTATAACACTGGGGTACAGTACTGGTGTGTACAGGTCTGTCACTGTATAACACTGGGGTACAGTACTGGTGGGTACAGGTCTGTCGCTGTATAACACTTGGGTACAGTACTGGTGGGTACAGGTCTGTCACTGTATAACACTGGGGTACAGTACTGGTGGGTACAGGTCTGTCACTGCATAACACTGGGGTACAGTACTGGTGGGTACAGGTCTGTCACTAGGGAGGGAGTGATATTGGGTAAGGCTGAGTCCCACAGTGCTGCTCACCATTCAGACTGTAAAGAGTTGCAGAGAAGTAGGAATTAGGGGAAAAGCTCATTTGTCGGGAGCAATCTGTTGCGTTCCCGTGGTCTGAACCAATTCACTGTATAAGCCTTGTGATGAGACGCCTAGTTAATGGAACCCTTCTCTCCTTTCTGTGCAGTTCTTCGGGATGATTTCAGACAGAACCCTTCCGATGTGATGGTGGCAGCTGGCGAGCCCGCCGTCATGGAATGCCAACCTCCCCGTGGGCACCCGGAGCCAACCATCTCCTGGAAAAAGGACAGCGCCCGTCTGGATGACAAGGATGAAAGGATCACGGTAAAACTGAGTGTGGTGGAGGCAGACTCAATCGGGCTTTCAAAAGGGAGTTGGATAAGCACCAGAAGGAAAAACATTTGCAGGGCTACGGGGAAAGGGCGGGGGAGTGGGACTCGCTGAACTGCTCTTGCAGAGAGCCGGCACGGGCCGAATGGCCTCCTTCTGTGCTGTAACCATTCTGAGTCCGTTGTGCTTGTAGCTTGCATCAACTGATGACCCGTTTCCTCTGCTGGTTGTTCACTGGTGTGGAGATGCCGGAGTTGGACTGGGGTGGACAAATGTAAGAAGTCACACAACACCAGGTTATAGTCCAACAGCTTTATTTGAAATCACAAGCTTTCGGAGCGCTGCTCCTTCGCCTCCTTCACCTGACGAAGGAGCAGAGCTCCGAAAGCTTGTGATTTCAAATAAAGCTGTTGGACTATAACCTGGTGTTGTGTGACTTCTTACGGTTGTTCACTGAATTACTATGAAAAAAAAGATACAGTTCCCAAAACTGATGGCGAGAGTAAATTGGTGTCCTCGAGCCTAGATTAGAAATGAGAAAAATGTTAATCCCACGGAGTGGTAGCTGAATCACTGAAAGCAGTTTCGCTCAGTTGGCAGCACTCTCATCTTTAGGCCAGAAATGTCTGCGGTTTGAGCCCGACTACAGGACGGCACTGAGGGGTGCTGCCTTGTTGGAGGGGTCATCCTTGAGTTAAGAGGTGGAGCTAATGCCCTGCCCGCTGTGTCAGGTGGTTGTTACAGATCCCCTGAAGAGTTCCGCTGTGGCTCAGTGGGCAGCACTCTCACCTCTGAGTCAGAAGGTCGTGGGTTCGCCGTCCCACTCCCGAGACTGGAGCACGTGATGAAGGCTGACACTCCCAGTGCAGATCATTTGTGTTTTAGTGATGTTGATTGATGGATAAATATTGTCCAGGATAGCAGGGAGAACTCCCCCGAAATAGTACCATGGGATCTTTTACATCCACCTGAGAGGGCAGATGGGATTACATAGGATAAAAACAGAAGAACATAAGAAGTAAGAGCAGGAGTCGGCCATTCGGCCCCTCGAGCCTGCTCCGCCATTCAATAAGATCACGGCTGATCATCGACCTCAACTCCACTTTCCCGCCCGATCTCCATATCCCTCGATTCCCCGAGAGTCCAAATACCCATCGATCTCGGCCTTGAATATACTCAAAGACTGAGCCTCCACAGCCCTCTGGGGCAGAGAATTCCAAAGATTCACCACCCTCTGAGTGAAGAAATTCTTCCTCATCTCAGTCTTAAATGGCCGACCCGTTATCCTGAGACTATGTCCCCTAGTTCTAGACACTCCAGCCAGGGGGAAACAACCTCTCAGCATCGACCCTGTCAATCCCCCCCAGAATCTTACATGTTTCAATGAGATCACCTCTCATTCTTCTAAACTCCAGAGAGTATCGGCCCATTCTACTCAATCTCTCCTCATAGGACAACCCTCTCATCCCAGGAATCAATCTAGTGAACCTTCGTTGCACCGCCTCCAAGGCAAGTATATCCTTCCTTAGATAAGGAGACCAAAACTGTGCACAGTACTCCAGGTGTGGTCTCACCAAGGCCCTGTACAATTGGAGCAAGACTTCCTTACTCTTATACTCCAACCCCCTTGTAATAAAGGCCAACATGTCATTTGCCTTCCTCATTGCTTGCTGTACCTGTACACTAGCTTTCTGTGTTTTTTGCACGAGGACACCCAAATCTCTCTGAACACCAACATTTGAAAGTATCTCACCATTACATCGGATATACGGCACAGAAACAGGCCATTCGGCCCAACCAGTCCATGCCGGTGTTTATGCTCCACTCGAGCCTCCTCCCGTCTTTCCTCATCTAAATCTATCAGCATAACCCTCTGTTCCCTTTTTGCTCATATGCTTGTCTAGCCGCCCCTTAAATGCATCTACACTATTCTCTTCAACCACTCCCTGTGGCAGCGAGTTCCACATTCTCACCACTCTCTGGGGAAAGAAGTTTCTTCTGAATTCCCTATTGGATTTCTTGGTGACTATCTTATATTGATGGCCTCTAGTTTTGCTCTTCCCCACAAGTGGAAACACTCTCTCTGTATCCACTCGTATCAAAACCTTTCATAATTTTAAAGACCTCTATTATGTCACCCCTCAGCCTTTTTTCAAGAGAAAAGAGACCCAGCCTGTTCAGATAGCAAAATACTGCGGATGCTAGAAATCCGAAATAACAACAGAAAACGCTGTTTCCACGACCAACTCGGCCTCTTACATTGTTCCACGGAAACTCAGTGTAAGCTCGAGGAACAGCACCTCATCTTCCGATTAGGCACTTTACAGCCTTCCGGACTCAACATCGAGTTCAACAATTTCAGATCATAACCTCGGCCCCTATCATATTTTTATATATTTTTTTTCCACACCTTTGGTTTGTGCCTTTTCCTTTTCTTCTCTCCCACATGGCAGCTGTCTCTCACTCTGCCAGCGCATTTCACACTTCATCTAGAGCCATCCTTTCTTTCTTTACCTGCCCTATTACCATCTCGTCTCACCTTGAATATCTCTTAATGTCTCTTCACCCCCCCCAGACCTTCCCTTTTGTTCTTTCATCCCCTCCCCCATTTCCCAGCCCCCAAACTGGCCTTTTTCATCCGTTTCATTTCCTGCTTTTTTCTCAGTTCTGACGAAGGGTCTTCGACCTGAAACGTTAACTCTGTTTCCCCCAGTCTATTCATCCTTTCCTGATATGTATACCCTCGCATTTCTGGTATCATCCTTGTAAATCTTCTCTGCACCCTCTCCAGTGCCTCTATATCCTTTTTATAATATGGTGACCAGAACTGTACGCAGTGACGTAAGAAAACTACTAGACAATTAGACCAAGTGCCTAGTAGTTTTCCTACGTCAATTTAATCAACTGTTTTACAACATGGAGGTCTAGTTGTGTCCTTCACTAGTTCCTGTTAAGAATGTCCTGCACAAGCTGGGGCCGTGCCCAAGTATTTATACTCTCCCTGGACAGCACCACCCATAGGCCGCTCAGTATTATTTCATAAGTCTTTCTTTCATGAATGACTGATTCATGTCACGCAGTACTCCAAGTGTGGTCTAACCAAGGTTCGATACGGGGCCTCGGTTTCACGTCTCATCCGAAAGGCGCCCAAGATTAAACGGGTTGGTAGAGTTCATTTTCGGGTAGATTTAGGGGTGTGTGAGAGGGGCGGAGTAGCTGAGCCCAGTGGCAGTATCTCGTTATGTCCTCTCTGAAACTGTTTCCAATGGCTGAAGGGTCGATAACCAGAGGGCACAGATTTAAGGTGAATGGCGAAAGAGCCAGAGGTGACAGGAGGAAAAACCTTTTTACACAGCGAGTGGTTTGGATTTGGAATGTGCTGCCTGATAGGGCGGTGGATACAGATTCATAATAACCTTCTGAAGGGAATTGGATAAATAGTTGGAGGAGAAAAACTGCAGGGATATGGGGAAAGAGCGGGCGAGTGGGACTAACGGGATCGCTCCGCGACAGAGCCAGCGCAGACTCGATGGGCCGAATGGCTGCACTATTCCATGATTTATTTTTTCTTCACTTGCTTTGTGGCGTTTGGCAGTGTAACAGTCACTCCGCGTCGGTGCAATTCATTGGATGCGGAACTGCTGGCAGACATTTCTGAGAGATGTGATATGCGGCTTAATAAATTCACGTCAGTCTTTCTGCTGTAATCAATCAGAAATAAAGTTTGACAGACACTTTGTCTGGAAGATAGTGCCTCTCTTAGATGAATGAGCAGCTGTACAGTTTACAAAAGGGCCGATTTTAACCCCTCGCTCCCTGCCTCCTCCCAGCCTTGCAGGATCTCACCCCCTCACCATTTTCACTTACCTGAATTCAGGAAATTGCATTGGTAAAAGAAAGAAAAGACATGCATTTCTATAGCACCTATCAAGACCCCAGGACATCCCAAAGTGCTTTACAGCCAATGAAGCACTTTTGAGCAGTGGCAATGTGCGCTCAGCAAGATCCCACAAACAGCAATGTGATAATGACCAGATCATCTGCTTTTAATAATGTTGGTTGAGGGAACGTAGGAAAAAAGGAGGGGTAAATATTGGCCCAGGACACCGGGGAGAACTCCCCCTGCCCTTCTTCGAAATACTGGCTTAGGGATACCCTCAGACCGCCATGGTGGCGGTGTGGCTCTCATCACCAAATCACACCTGGGCCTGTCCCCCTAATTCTCCGGCACCTTCTCCTCCTTTGAGCATCTCACCTTATTCCACCCCTCTCACCTCTCATTTAAAAATTCTCATTCTCTACCGCCCACCCAAGTACCATAAACATTTTATTACCGAGATATCTTCGCTGCTTTCCTCCCTCAGCCTCTGCACCGAACGACTTCTCATCCTCGGTGATTTCATCCTCCATCTCAATTCATCACGCTCTCTCTCTCCTCTGAGTTCATTAGCCTCCTATCCTCCCTTAATCTCTCCCTCCATGTAAACTCCCCAACCCATATTCATGGCCACCCCCTCAACCTTGCCATCTCTCGTGGCCTCGCTACTTCCATCGTGTCAATCGCAGATAAGGCCATCTCTGACCACTTCCTCGTATCACTCTCCACCCACATCCCTCTTCCCCCCCAACCCCCGCCAACCCTAATACCTTCTGTGTCCGTCCCTGGAAAAAACTCTCTCCCAACTCTCTTACAACTGCACTTATGAAATCCCAACTGTCCATCCTTTGGCCCTCCATTCACCACAACATTTCTGCAGCTACCGATCTGCTCAACCACACCCTCACCACCACCTTTGATGCCCCAGTCCCTATTAAAACAATTACTCTCTCTGACCATGGCTATTCCTCCTGGTACGGCCCTCATCTTCACTCCCTTAACTCCAACGGATGCAGACTTGAACAGATATGGTGGACAACTGGTTTAACCATTCACCGCCAGATCTGGCTGGACCACACAAAGCACTATCGGGCCCTGCTCTCGTCTGCCAAAATTGCTCACTATTCCAGAATCATTCTGGAATCTATAGATAACCCCCGGCTTCTATTCTCTACTGCTAACCGTCTTCTTAAACCCTTCTCCCCTGTCTCCTCCACCCTCACCTCCGACAACAAGTGCGAGGAGCTCATGGACTTCTCTAATATTAAGACATTTCCGTTCAGCTGCCTCTGCCACTCCCCTTCCTTCCCCATGCCCACCGGGCCAAACTTCCTCTAAGGTTCCCCCCTGCCCTAGTCCTGAACTCACATATTTCTCCAGTTTCTCTCCGATCTCCACTCATGGCCTGTCCGCGCTCATCTTGTCCATGAAACCCACCTCCTGCTCCCTCTACCCTATTCCCACCAAACTGCTGACCACCCAACTTCCTTTTCTGGCTCCGATATTAGCTGACATTGTTAACGGTTCTCTCTCCTCAGGTACTGTCCCGCTCTCCCTCAAATCTGCCGTCATCACCCCTCTCCTCAAAAAAACAACCCTTGACCCCTCCGTCCTTGCAAACTACCGCCTCATCTCAACCTCCCTTTCCTCTCCAAAGTCCTTGAACGCGTTGTTGCCTCTTAAATCCGTGCCCATCTTTCCCGCAACTCCATGTTTGAATCTCTCCAATCAGGTTTCCGCCCTTGCCACAGTACCAAAACGGCTCTCATCAGAGTTACAAATGACATCATTTGTGACTGTGACAAAGGTAAACTATCCCTCCTCGTCCTTCTTGACTTGTCTGCAGCCTTTGACACAGTTGACCACTCCATCCTTCTTCAACGCCTCTCCACCGTCGCCCAGCAGAGTGGGACTGCACTCACCTGGTACCATTCTTATCCATCTAATCACATAGAATCATAGAATGGTTACAGCACGGAAGAAGGCCATTCGGCCCGTCGAGCCCGTGCCAGCTCTCTGCAAGAGCACTTCAGCTAATCCCACTCCTCCGCCCGTTCCCCGTAGCGCTGCAAATGTCTTTCCTTCAGATACTTATCCAACTCCCTTTTGAAAGCCGTGATTGAGTCTGCCTCCACCGCCCTTTCAGGCAGTGCATTCCAGATCCTAACCACTCGCTGCGTAAAAAAGTTTTTCCTCATGTCGCCTTTGGTTCTTTTGCCAATCACCTTAAATCTGTGTCCTCTGGTTCTCGACCCTTCTGCCAATGGGAACAGTTTCTCTCTATCTACTCTGTCTAGACCCCTCATGATTTTGAACACCTCTATCAAATCTCCTCTCAATCTTCTCTGCTCCAAGGAGAACAACCCCAGCTTCTCCAGTCTATCCATGTAACTGAAGTCCCTTATCCCTGGAATCATTCTCATAAATCTTTTCCGCACCCTCTCTAAGGCCTTCACATCCTTCCTAAAGTGTGGTGCCCAGAATTGGACACAATACTCCAGTTGGGGCCGAACCAGTGTTTTATAAAGGTTCATCATAATTTCCACACTTTTGTACTCTATACCTCTATTTATGAAGCCCAGGATCCCGTAAGCTTTTTTAACCACTTTCTCAACCTGCCCTGCCACCTTCAACGATTTGTGCACACATACCCCCAGGTCTCTCTGTTCGTGCACCCTCTTCAGGATTTTACCATTTAGTTTATATTTCCTCTCCTCATTCTTTCTATCAAAATGTATCACTTCGCACTTTTCTGCATTAAATTCCATCTGCCACGTGTCCGCCCATTCCACCAGCCTGTCTATGTCCTCTTGAAGTCTATCACTCTCCTCCTCACTGTTCACTTTGTGTCATCTGCACATTTTGAAATTGTGCCCAGTACACCCACATCCAAGCCAATGCTATATATCAAGAAAAGCAGTGGTCCTAGAACCGACCCCTGGGGAACACCACTGTGTACCTTCCTCCAGTCCGAAACACAACCATTCACCACTACTCTCTGTTTCCTGTCACTTAGCCAATTCTGTATCCATGCTGCCACTGTCCCTTTTATTCCATGGGCTTCAACTTTGCTGGCAAGCCTATTATGTGGCACTTTGTCAAACGCCTTTTGGAAATCCATGTACACCACGTCAACCGCATTACCCTCATCAACCCTCTCTGTTACCTCATCAAAGAACTCAATCAAGTTACTGTAGTTAAACACGATTTGCCTTTAACAAATCCGTGCTGGCTTTCCTTAATTAATCCACACTTGTCCAAGTGACTTTAATTTTCTTCCTGATTATTGTTTCTAAAAGCTTCCCCACTACCGAGGTCAAACTGACTGGCCTGTAGTTGCTGGGTTTATCCTTACACCCTTTTTGAACAATGGTGTAACATTTGCAATTCTCCAGTCCTCTGGCACCAGCCCTGTATCTAAGGAGGATTGGAATAATATGACCAGTACCTCCGTGATCTCCTCCCTCAATTCCCTCAGCGTCCTCGGATGAAACTCATCCGCTCCTAGTGACTTATCTACTTTAAGTACAGCCAGCCTTTCTAATACCTTTTATCAATTTTTAACCTATCAAGTATCTCCACTACTTCCTCCTTTACTATGTCCTTCCCGCTCCCGCACAATTACCTCTGGTGTCCCCCAAGGATCTATCCTTGGCCCCCTCCTATTTCTCATTTACTTGCTGCCCCTTGGCGACATCATCTGAAAACACAGCGTCAGTTTCCACATGTATGCTCTGTGCCCAGCTCTACTTCACCACCACCTCTCTTGACCACTCCACGCTCTCTAAATTGTCAGACTCCAGTTCTGGATGAGCAGACATTTTCTCCAATTAAATATTGGGAAGACCGAAGCCATTGTTTTCGGTCCCCGCCACAAACTCCGTTCCCTAGCCACTGACTCCATCCCTCTCCCTAACATCTGTCTGAGCTGAACCACACTGTTCACAACCTTGGTGTCAAATCTGACCCTGAAATTAGCTTCCGACCACATATCCGCGGCATAACAAAGACCGCCTATTTCCACCTCCGTAACGTCGCCCGTCTCCACCCTTGCCTCAGCTCATCCGCTACTGAAACCCTCATCCGTGCCTTTGTTACCCTAGACTTGACTATTCCAATGCACTCCTGGCCGGGCTCCCATATTCCACCCTATGTAAACTTGAGGTCATCCAAAACTCAGCTGCCCGTGTCCTAACTCGCACCAAGTCCCGTTCACCCATCACCCCCTGTGCTCGCTGACCTACACTGGCTCCCGGTTAAGCAACTCCTCGATTTCAAAATTCTCATCCTTGTTTTCAAATCCCTCCATGGCCTCGCCCCTCCCTATCTCTGTAATCTCCTCCAGCCCTACAACCCCCCGAGATATCTGTGCTCCTCTAATTCTGCCCTCTTGAGCATCCCTGATTATAATCGCTCAACCATTGGTGGTCGTGCCTTCTGTTGCCTGGGCCCTGAGCTCTGGAATTCCCTCCCTAAACCTCTCCGCCCTCTACTTCTTTCTCTTCCTTTACGACGCTCCTTAAAACTGACTTCTTTGGCCAAGCTTTTGGTCACCTGCCCTAATTTCTTCTTATGTGGCTCGGTGTCAAATGTTTTGTCTTATAACACTCCTGTGAAGCACCTTGGGGCGTTTTACTACGTTGAAGGCGCTATATAAATACAAGTTGTTGTTGTTATTGTTGTGCACATTCCAGGTGAGACAAGAGGGGTTGAATGTTCCTCGTGGCCCCACACAGATACCTCAGACCTCCCCTGCCCCTGGGCTTCCCCCCCCCCACCCTACCTTCCCGGATCACAGACTTACCAACCATCCAAATCCTTACTTACTTTTCCGGGGCCGTTTCTGTGGTCCATCGATGGCAGCCTGGTTCCCCTCCTCCCCTCCCGAATTTTGATTCCCTCCCGCCTGAGGTGACATAATTCCCATGGGAATCTGATTCGGGAACGTAAATGATGGGGCCTCATTCTCCGGGTTGTCTGGTGGGGGTGGGGGGGGTGCGGTGTGGGATGGGGGGGTGGCTACTGGATCGATCTCCACTTCGAACCCCCCCACTCCACCCCCCCCCCATTTCCCCACCGAGTTAAAATCAGGGTTCAGCTTTTTCTTTACGCTCTGCGAGGGGTTTTGAGAAGATAACATCGGGAACACAACCAGCTTCCTTTGGCTGGTGAGTCAGGGAATAGCGCGATACAACGGCAGGGTGGGAAGAGGCGATTGGAGTGCGAGGAGGCTCGCCTGGAGTATAAACACCGGCACGGGCGAGCTGGGTCGAATGGCCCGTTTCTGTGCTGTCGATTCTACGTGTTGAAATCTATGGCATTTATATCAAGCTAACCCGCTTGTGTTACAACAACAGCTGCAACTTGTGTTTATATAGCGCCTTTAACATAGTAAACCGTCCCAAGGCGCTTCACAGGAGCGATTATCAAACAAAATTTGACGTCGAGCCACATAAGGAGCTATTAGGACAGGTGACCAAAAGCTTGGTCAAAGAGATCGGTTTTATGGAACATCTCAAAGAACGAAAGAGAGACTTGCATTTATACAGCGCCTTTCACGACCACAGGACGTCCCAAAGCGCTTTACAGCCAATGAAGTACTTTTTGACGTGTAGTCACTGTTGTAATGCAGCCAATTTGCGCACAGCAAGCTCCCACAAACAGCAATGTGATAATGACCAGATAATCTGTTTTTAGTGATGTTGGTTGAGGGATAAATATTGGCCGAGGACACCGGGGAGAACTCCCCTGCTTTTCTTCAAAGTAGTGGCCATGGGACCTTTTACGTCCACCTGAGAGAGCAGACGGGGCCTCGGTTTAATGTCTCATCCGAAAGACGGCACCTCTGACAGTGCAGCACTCCCTCAGCACTACACTGGGAGTATCAGCCTGGACTTTTGTGCTCGGGTCTCTGGAGTGGGAGGAGAGAGAGCGAGGAGTGAGGCGGAGAGGTTTAGGGAGGCGGTTCCAGAATGTTGTTAGTTACCCAGAAGGTAGAGGCATTGTTAGAAAGGTTGTCAGTGAATCAGCAAGAAACTAGCCTCAGATCAGAAGCCAGGATCCCAGCACCAGCCCTGCACTTGGCAATAAAAAAAATCAAAGTGTCATCCCGATTGGGACAAAGCTGACATTTTTGGCACGGGAGAACAGTTCATTGCTAAAGGCAATGTAGGAAAACATGAGTTACACTCCCTCCGCTGTTGTTCCTCTCGGTTTGTCTACACTTGTAGTTTTGTGCTGTCACTTCAGTATCTTGTGCAGAGGTATCAATTATAAGGATTAAATTGTTCCCTAAAATTCTGACTGGCTGACAAGCCCTGACCTCAACTATTACTCCCCCCCTCCCACTGTTCAAAGAAGGAAAGGGGAGGTTCTCCTGGAGTCCCAGACAATATTTCTCCCTCGAACACCACCAACAAACACATTCACAGAATCACAGAAACCCCACAGTGCAGATAAAGGCCTTTTCGGCCCATCGAGCCTGCACCGACACATATCCCACCCGATCCCCGTAACCCCTACACCAACACATATCCCACCCTATCCCCGTAACCCCACGTATTTAATCCCCCTAACACTAAGGGTCAATTTATCATAGCCAATCAACCTAACCCGCACATCTTTGGACTGTGGGAGGAAACCGGAGCACCCGGAGGAAACCCACGCAAACACGGGGAGAATGTGCAAACTCCACATTAGCCGCTCATTCGTTTCAAACCTAAAGAAAGAACTGGCATTTCTGCACGTCCCAGAGCGCTTCACAGCCCCATGAAGTGCTTTTTGAAGTGTGGTCACTGCGCGCACAGCAAGATCCCACAAACAGCAACGAGATAAATGACCAGATCACCTCATCGCTCCCTCAGCACTGCACTGGGAGTGTCAGTCGACTGCGTGCTTAAGTCTAGGACTTGAACCCACAAGCTTCTGATTCAGAGGTGAGTGTGCTACCCACCGAGCCAAGGCTTGTTTGTGGGACCTGGCTGTGCGCAGTTTGGCTGCATCGTTTCCTACATTACAACAGTGACTACACTTCAAAAAGTACTTCATTGGCTGTGAAGCACTCTGGGATGTCCTGAGGTCATGAACGGTGCTTTATAAATGCTAATTATCTTTCTTTCCTTCCTTCTTTCTTTCCTTCCTTCTTTCCTTCTTCTTTTCTGGCGCGAGGGTGGGGAGAAATCAGGCAGCAAACGCTTTGCTAATGTGTTGCTAATGTCATTCCTTCAGCTTGTCCACCTGGGAGAACAAAGGCAGGACTGTGTTAAGGCAGTGTGCCCACACCTGTGGCCTTTGATGTGTTCCCCGTCCCTCCCACCCGCCCCCCCCCCCCTAATCTCCTACCTCTTACAAAGCACAGCCTGCCAAGGTCTTGTTTGAAGGGTTCTCGCTGACACCTGAAAATATCTTCTGCCTAAACATTAATACAGCGGCACTCACCTGTCTGAGGAATGCTGGAGCATTTCTGCACCTTTAAAGGAGTGGATTAATTTGACTTAAAATTCCGCCCCCCCCCTCATCCCGCCCCGCCCCGCTGCACGAAGAAAAATAGAATTAATTAAGTTTTCAGACTCTGCTGGTGCTTGTGGGAAAAGGAGTCGGTTGAAGTTTTAACTGCTTTTGTTGACAGGCACTCAAAGTGTGATTACACAACGCTCTCGTTGATACAATAGCTGTGTTCAAATAAAGGTGCCTCGCTCGTTCTGCCCTGATGGCTCAGTAGGGGAAAGGCACTGAGCTCCACAAGCCGGGAAGGTCTCAGTAAAGAAAGCACTTGCGTTTGTACACTACCTTTCAGGATGTCCCAGAGCGCTTTACAGCCAATGAAGTTCTTTTTTGAAATGTAGTCACTGTTCGCACAGCAAGCTCCCACAAACTGCAATGTGTTAACGGCCAGATCATCAGTTTTTTAGTGATGTTGGTTGAGGGATAAATATTGGCTCCAGGATACCGGGGGAGAACCCTTCTGCAAAATAGTGGCCGTGGGATCTTTTACGTCCACCTGAGAGAGCAGACGGGGCCTCGGTTTAACGTCTGATCCGAAAGATGGCACCTCCGACAGTGCAGCACTCCTTCAGTACTGCACTGGGAGTGTCAGCCTAGATTTTTGTGCTCAAGTCTCTGGAGGTGGACTTGAACCCGGGACCTTCTGAGCCACGGCCAACACTGCAGTACAGAGCGGAAGGAGTGTTACATTGCCTGAGGTGCTGTCATTCATATGAGACATCAAAGAGAGGCCTCATCTGCCTGTTCAGTTGTATGTAAAAGATCCCTTGGTACTACTTGAAGTAGGGCAGGGATTTCTCCCAGCTTCCTGGCCAATATTCCTCGCTCAACAGACACCACCGAACCAGATAAACTGCTGAGTCTTCTAACTCGTGTTTCTGAGATCTTTGCCTACATGACTGAGCTCCAAAAACAATTCTTGTGTCGTGCTTTATGGGTGTGTCTCAGAGCTATGTTAAGGTCCGAGACAAATGCCTCTTCTTTCGCTGTCTTGTTTGTCCTCACAAGTTTTTTAAAATTCATTCACAGGATGTGGGCATCGCTGGCAAAGCCAGCATTTACTGCCCATCCCTAATTGCCCTTGAGAAGGTGGTGGTGAGCTGCCTTCTTGAACCGCTGCAGTCCGTGTGGTGAAGGTGCTCCCACAGCGCTGTTAGGGAGGGAGTTCCAGGATTTTGATCCAGCGACGATGAAGGATCGGCCATATACTTCTAAGTTAGGATCGTGTGTAACTTGGAGGGGAACTTGGAGGTAGTGGTGTTCCCATGCGCCTGCTGCCCTTGTCCTTCTAGCTGGAAGAGGTTGCGGGTTTGGGAGGTGCTGCTGAAGAGGCCTTGGCAAGTTGCTGCAGTGCATCTTGTAGATGGTACACACCGCAGCCACGGTACGCCGGTGGTGGAGGGAGTGAATGCTTAAGGTGGTGGATGGGGGGCCAATCAAGTGGGCTACTTTGTCCTGGATGGTGTCGAGCTTCTGTCAAGTTAGATGCCAAGGACAGGGCAAGAACCCATCGGCATGCAGTCTTGTGCCCCGTGATGTCTGTAAGGAACTGTCGGGTGCTTAAGGGCGGGGCGAGACCTGGCATTAGTTACAGCACAGTTGACACCCAAAGTAATGACAGAAACACTTGCTTTTATGTTAACACTTGAACACTTCTCTACGAAATGTCCCAAAGCACTTGACCCACAATGAATTGCTTTGTCGTGCGGTGAGGTGATTGATGTCACGTTGCTGAATGTGACACCGTAAAGTCCCACAAACAGCGACGGGAAGAACGGACCATTAATCTATTTTTAGTGATGAAGTTCATGTTAGGTTCATGAAGCTCAACTTAAGCTCGAGGAACAGCACCTCATCTTTCGATTAGGCACTTTACAGCCTTCTGGACTCAACATCGAGTTCAACTATTTCAGACCAGAACCTCGGCCCCCATTATTTCGGACAGCAGCTGTTGGTGATGATTCTGACATTCCCATTTACACCTCTAGACCCATCTTTTAGAATCATAGAAAGTTACGGCACAGAAGGAGGCCATTCGGCCCATCTTGTCCGTGCCGGCCGACAAAGAGCTATCCAGCCTAATCCCACTTCCCAGCTCCTGATCCGTAGCTCTGTGGGTTACGGCACTTCAAGGGCGGGTTTTATAACGGGTGGGTTCTATAACAGGTGACACCAAGGGGGTGGAGATCAAATTCTACCCCTTAAAAGCTGAAGTACTATCGTTCAAGTGGTGAGATTGAATTAAGTAAATACTTGGACATATTCTGAAACAGGAAAAGATTGCTGGGCTATGGGGGGGAAAGAGCAGAGGATAGTGAGGCTTATTGGAGAGCTCTTTCATAAAAGCCGGCACAGGCACGATGGGCCGAATGGCCTCCTTCTGTGCTGTCAGAGTCTATGGCAAGAAGCTAGATAAGTACATGAGGAAGGAAGGCATGGAAGGAAAGGTTGATAGGGTGAGATAAAGTAGGGTGGGCAGAGGCTCGTGTGGAGCAGAAAGACCAGCATGGGGCTGTTGGGCCGAATGGCCTGTTTCTGTGCTGTTAATGTATGTAATTCTATGTAAATCTGGTAGTTTGCGGACGGACACCATGAAAGCTGCCGGATTCTGTCTCAGGGATGCCCCTCGGGGAAGACCACCTGCCTCCGTACTCTGCCTGGCCTGGCCTACACATGACTTCAGGCCTAATGTACACAGGTGACTCGTCCTGCCCTTTGAAGTGGCCGAGCAAGTTTTCCAATGAAGACATCGCATCAGCCTGGTCATTTCAGACCGTCCCAAGGCCTCAGCCCTCCCTACGTTTACAGTCCCACATCCCCTCTACCATTGGCGCAAGTGCCTTTACAATCTGGACCTCCCTCCCTCAATCCATCCGCCTTGCTCCACCTTGCCATTTACAACACAATTGCTTGTGCCTTTTGTCACCTCCCCAAACCACCAATTACTTTAATACAAATCGTGAAGCAGTTTGTTTTGATATTGTAAATTTTTTTAAGTCGTTTTTGGGATGTGGGCTTCGCTGGCAAGGCCGGCATTTATTGCCCATCTCTAATTGCCCTTGAAGGTGGTGGTGAGCCGCCTTCTTGAACCGCTGCACTCCGTGTGGTGAAGGTGCTCCCAAAGTGCTGTTAGGGAGGGAGTTCCAGGATTGAAACCCGGCGACGATGAAGGAGCGGCGATATCTGCGTTATATATATAAAAAAACAAGTCCTGTACGTCAGGACATCCCAAAGCGCTTCACAGCCGTGAAGTACTTCTGAAAAGTAGTCGCTGATCTTAATCCAGCTCCCTCACACTGTCACTCAGTAACCCCTCCCCCCAGCGCCCTGTGTTACTGACTGTATCTCTACTAATGTTAATCCAGCTCCCTCACACTCAGTAACCCCTTTCCCCCAGCGCTCTGGGTTACTGACTGTATCTCTACTGATGTTAATCCAGCTCCCTCACACTGTCACTCAGTAACCCCTCTCCCCCAGCGACCTGTGTAACTGACTATCTCTACTGATGTTAATCCAGCTCCCTCACACTGTCAGTCAGTAACCCCTCTCCCCCAGCGCTCTGGGTTACTGACTGTATCTCTACTGATGTTAATCCAACTCCCTCACACTGTCACTCAGTAACCCCTCTCCCCCAGCGCCCTGTGTTACTGACTGTATCTCTACTGATGTTAATCCAGCTCCCTCACACTGTCACTCAGTAACCCCTCTCCCCCAGCGCCCTGTGTTACTGACTGTATCTCTATTGATGTTAATCCAGCTCCCTCACACTGTCACTCAGTAACCCCTCTCCCCCAGCGCCCTGTGTTACTGACTGTATCTCTACTGATGTTAATCCAGCTCCCTCACACTGTCACTCAGTAACCCCTCTCCCCCAGCGCCCTGTGTTACTGACTGTATCTCTACTGATGTTAATCCAGCTCCCTCACACTGTCACTCAGTAACCCCTCTCCCCCAGCGCCCTGTGTTATTGACTGTATCTCTACTGATGTTAATCCAGCTCCCTCACACTGTCACTCAGTAACCCCTCTCCCCCAGCGCCCTGTGTTACTGACTGTATCTCTACTGATGTTAATCCAGCTCCCTCACACTGTCACTCAGTATCCCCTCTCCCCCAGCGCTCTGGGTTACTGACTGTATCTCTACTGATGTTAATCCAGCTCCCTCACACTGTCACTCAGTAACCCCTCTCCCCCAGCGCTCTGGGTTACTGACTGTATCTCTACTGATGTTAATCCAGCTCCCTCACACTGTCACTCAGTAACCCCTGTCCCCCCAGCACCGTGTGTTACTGACTGTATCTCTACTGATGTTAATCCAGCTCCCTCACACTGTCACTCAGTAACCCCTCTCCCCCCAGCGACCTGTGTTACTGACTGTATCTCGACTGATGTTAATCCAGCTCCCTCACACTGTCACTCAGTAACCCCTCTCCCCCAGCGCCCTGTGTTACTGACTGTATCTCTACTGATGTTAATCCAGCTCCCTCACACTGTCACTCAGTAACCCCTCTCCCCCAGCGCCCTGTGTTACTGACTGTATCTCTACTGATGTTAATCCAGCTCCCTCACACTGTCACTCAGTAACCCCTCTCCCCCAGCGCCCTGTGTTACTGACTGTATCTCTACTGATGTTAATCCAGCTCCCTCACACTGTCACTCAGTAACCCCTCTCCCCCAGCGCCCTGTGTTACTGACTGTATCTCTACTGATGTTAATCCAGCTCCCTCACACTGTCACTCAGTAACCCCTCTCCCCCAGCGCCCTGTGTTACTGACTGTATCTCTACTGATGTTAATCCAGCTCCCTCACACTGTCACTCAGTAACCCCTCTCCCCCAGCGCCCTGTGTTACTGACTGTATCTCTACTGATGTTAATCCAGCTCCCTCACACTGTCACTCAGTAACCCCTCTCCCCCAGCGCCCTGTGTTACTGACTGTATCTCTACTGATGTTAATCCAGCTCCCTCACACTGTCACTCAGTAACCCCTCTCCCCCAGCACCCTGTGTTACTGACTGTATCTCTACTGATGTTAATCCAGCTCCCTCACACTGTCACTCAGTAACCCCTCTCCCCCAGCGCCCTGTGTTACTGACTGTATCTCTACTGATGTTAATCCAGCTCCCTCACACTGTCACTCAGTAACCCCTCTCCCCCAGCGCCCTGTGTTACTGACTGTACCTGTACTGATGTTAATCCAGCTCCCTCACACTGTCACTCAGTAACCCCTCCCCCAGCGCCCTGTGTTACTGACTGTATCTCTACTGATGTTAATCCAGCTCCCTCACTCTGTCACTCAGTAACCCCTCTCCCCCAGCGCCCTGTGTTACTGACTGTATCTCTACTGATGTTAATCCAGCTCCCTCACACTGTCACTCAGTAACCCCTCTCCCCCAGCGCCCTGTGTTACTGACTGTATCTCTACTGATGTTAATCCAGCTCCCTCACACTGTCACTCAGTAACCCCTCCCCCAGTGCTCTGTGTTACTGACTGTATCTCTACTGATGTTAATCCAGCTCCCTCACACTGTCACTCAGTAACCCCTCTCCCCCAGTGCTCTGTGTTACTGACTGTATCTCTACTGATGTTAATCCAGCTCCCTCACACTGTCACTCAGTAACCCCTCTCCCCCAGTGCCCTGTGTTACTGACTGTATCTCTACTGATGTTAATCCAGCTCCCTCACACTGTCACTCAGTAACCCCTCTCCCCCAGCGCCCTGTGTTACTGACTGTATCTCTACTGATGTTAATCCAGCTCCCTCACACTGTCACTCAGTAACCCCTCCCCCAGCGCCCTGTGTTACTGACTGTATCTCTACTGATGTTAATCCAGCTCCCTCACTCTGTCACTCAGTAACCCCTCTCCCCCAGCGCCCTGTGTTACTGACAGTATCTCTACTGATGTTAATCCAGCTCCCTCACACTGTCACTCAGTAACCCCTCTCCCCCAGCACCCTGTGTTACTGACTGTATCTCTACTGATGTTAATCCAGCTCCCTCACACTGTCACTCAGTAACCCCTCTCCCCCAGCGCCCTGTGTTACTGACTGTATCTCTACTGATGTTAATCCAGCTCCCTCACACTGTCACTCAGTAACCCCTCTCCCCCAGTGCTCTGTGTTCCTGACTGTATCTCTACTGATGTTAATCCAGCTCCCTCACACTGTCACTCAGTAACCCCTCTCCCCCCAGCGCCCTGTGTCACTGACTGTATCTCTACTGATGTTAATCCAGCTCCCTCACACTGTCACTCAGTAACCCCTCTCCCCCAGCGCCCTGTGTTACTGACTGTATCTCTACTGATGTTAATCCAGCTCCCTCACACTGTCACTCAGTAACCCCTCTCCCCCAGCGCCCTGTGTTACTGACTGTATCTCTACTGATGTTAATCCAGCTCCCTCACACTGTCACTCAGTAACCCCTCTCCCCCAGCGCCCTGTGTTACTGACTGTATCTCTACTGATGTTAATGCAGCTCCCTCACACTGTCACTCAGTAATCCCTCTCCCCCAGCGCCCTGTGTTACTGACTGTATCTCTACTGATGTTAATCCAGCTCCCTCACACTGTCACTCAGTAATCCCTCTCCCCCAGCGCCCTGTGTTACTGACTGTATCTCTACTGATGTTAATCCAGCTCCCTCACACTGTCACTCAGTAACCCCTCTCCCCCAGCGCCCTGTGTTACTGACTGTATCTCTACTGATGTTAATCCAGCTCCCTCACACTGTCACTCAGTAACCCCTCTCCCCCAGCGCCCTGTGTTACTGACTGTATCTCTACTGATGTTAATCCAGCTCCCTCACACTGTCACTCAGTAATCCCTCTCCCCCAGCGCTCTGGGCTACTGTCTGCATCTCTACTGATGTTAATCCAACTCCCTCACACTGTCACTCAGTAACCCCTCTCCCCCAGCGCCCTGTGTTACTGACTGTATCTCTACTGATGTTAATCCAGCTCCCTCACACTGCCACTCAGTAACCCCTCTCCCCCAGCGCCCTGTGTTACTGACTGTATCTCTACTGATGTTAATCCAGCTCCCTCACACTGTCACTCAGTAATCCCTCTCCCCCAGCGCCCTGTGTTACTGACTGTATCTCTACTGATGTTAATCCAGCTCCCTCACACTGTCACTCAGTAACCCCTCTCCCCCAGCGCCCTGTGTTGACTGTATCTCTACTAATGTTAATCCAGCTCCCTCACACTCAGTAACCCCTCTCCCCCAGCGCCCTGTGTCACTGACTGTATCTCTACTGATGTTAATCCAGCTCCCTCACACTGTCACTCAGTAATCCCTCTCCCCCAGCGCCCTGTGTTACTGACTGTATCTCTACTGATGTTAATCCAGCTCCCTCACACTGTCACTCAGTAACCCCTCTCCCCCAGCGCCCTGTGTTGACTGTATCTCTACTGATGTTAATGCAGCTCCTTCACACTGTCACTCAGTAATCCCTCTCCCCCAGCGCTCTGGGCTACTGACTGTATCTCTACTAATGTTAATCCAGCTCCCTCACACTCAGTAACCCCTCTCCCCCAGCGCCCTGTGTTACTGACTGTATCTCTACTGATGTTAATCCAGCTCCCTCACACTGTCACTCAGTAATCCCTCTCCCCCAGCGCCCTGTGTTACTGACTGTATCTCTACTGATGTTAATGCAGCTCCCTCACACTGTCACTCAGTAATCCCTCTCCCCCAGCGCCCTGTGTTACTGACTGTATCTCTACTGATGTTAATGCAGCTCCCTCACACTGTCACTCAGTAATCCCTCTCCCCCAGCGCTCTGGGCTACTGACTGTATCTCTACTGATGTTAATCCAACTCCCTCACACTGTCAGGCTGGTGTGATCATCACTTGAAACATGAATTTCCCCCAAGGGAAATAGAAAGAAATAAAGATAACTGTTTTAGTTAAGGTTATTGTGAATTCCGGGACATCTTTGGTTCTCTGAGCGAGTGCCTGTTGTGAACGGACTTTGTTATGAAGCTGGGAAAAGCTCATGGGAGGTCAAGGCTTCCTCCTGCTTCCGAGCAATTTGAAACAAATTGCAAAAAAACTGGTTGGACACTTGACAAAAAGAAAAGCTTAATCAGGCTGATTTGGTTGGGCTGAAAGCAGCTAATGAGGCCTTTATAAATCGATGGGGAAGCTTGGCCTTTCAAAAAGCTTTAGTCAAGGAATCTGCCTGCTTTACATCTGCACTGTTTGGGTAGAAAGAGGTCCTCACTATCAGTGACACATACCATGCGTGCGAGAAACCAGCTAATGAGTCTCGCTTGTACAGCCGAGCGAAATACGAACTAATCGTTGGTGTTCATTAATCGCAAAACAAGGAAGGAAATAATTGGTGGTTAGTGAGGTTATGGTTTTAAAAAAAATAGGAGTTCTTGGAGAGAGAGCAACCTTTGCCCAGTGCCTCGCTCCCGAGACCAGACCGCCAGACAACGGCCTGTAATCACCGCCGAAGGAGAACACGTTTACAATTAGCGGGGAAGATGATGATGGTCTCTGGTGTGACCAGTTGCCCCCTTGTTTACTTGGTTTGGGAGATTTATCACCCCTCGCCGACCTCTGGTTTTCCAGACTGATGACATGTTTCGGTGGCTCACTTGTCTCGGTGATACCCAGAACTTTCCGTTGATTGACTCATAATTTGAACAATTTGTTTAAGAGGAGGAAAAAGTCATTATTCCCAACTAACTAATCCCTTAGACTCAGATCAACCCCACCTACCCACCTTCTCCCCATATCCCTCAATCCCACCCACCCACCTTCTCCTCATATCCCTCAATCCCACCACCCACCTTCTCCCCATATCCCTCAATCCCACCTACCCACCTTCTCCCCATATCCCTCAACCCCACCTACCCACCTTCTCCCCATATCCCTCAATCCCACCTACCCACCTTCTCCCCATATCCCTCAATCCCACCTTCTCCCCATATCGCCAACCCCACCTTCTCCCCATATCCCTCAATCCCACCTATCCACCTTCTCCCCATATCCCTCAACCCCACCTACCCACCTTCTCCCCATATCCCTCAATCCCACCTACCCACCTTCTCCCCATATCCCTCAATCCCACCTTCTCCCCATATCGCCAACCCCACCTTCTCCCCATATCCCTCAATCCCACCTACCCACCTTCTCCCCATATCCCTCAACCCCACCTACCCACCTTCTCCCCATATCCCTCAATCCCACCTACCCACCTTCTCCCCATATCCCTCAATCCCACCTTCTCCCCATATCGCCAACCCCACCTTCTCCCCATATCCTTCAATCCCACCCACCCACCTTCACCTCATATCCCTCAATCCCACCACCCACCTTCTCCCCATATCCCTCAATCCCACCTACCCACCTTCTCCCCATATCCCTCAACCCCACCTACCCACCTTCTCCCCATATCCCTCAATCCCACCTACCCACCTTCTCCCCATATCCCTCAATCCCACCTTCTCCCCATATCGCCAACCCCACCTTCTCCTCATATCCCTCAATCCCACCTACCCACCTTCTCCCCATATCCCTCAACCTCACCTACCCACCTTCTCCCCATATCCTTCAACCCCACCTACCCACCTTCTCCCCATATCCCTCAACCTCACCTACCCACCTTCTCCCCATATCCCTCAATCCCACCTACCCACCTTCTCCTCATATCCCTCAATCCCACCTACCCACCTTCTCCCCATATCCCTCAACCCCACCTACCCACCTTCTCCCCATATCCCTCAACCCCACCGACCCACCTTCTCCCCATATCCCTCAACCTCACCTACCCACCTTTTCCTCATATCCCTCAATCCCACCGACCCACCTTCTCCCCATATCCCCAACCTCACCTTCTCCCCATATCCCTCAACCCCACCTACCCACCTTCTCCTCATATCCCTCAATCCCACCTACCCACCTTCTCCCCATATCCCCAACCCCACCTTCTCCCCATATCCCTCAATCCCACCTACCCACCTTCTCCATATCCCTCAATCCCACCTACCCACCTTCTCCCCATATCCCTCAATCCCACCTACCCACCTTCTCCCCATATCCCTCAATCCCACCTACCCACCTTCTCCTCATATCCCTCAATCCCACCCACCCACCTTCTCCCCATATCCCTCAACCCCACCTACCCACCTTCTCCCCATATCCCTCAACCCCACCTACCCACCTTCTCCCCATATCCCTCAACCCCACCTACCCACCTTCTCCCCATATCCCTCAATCCCACCTACCCACCTTCTCCCCGTATTGCTCAATCCCACCCACCCTCCTTCTCCCCATATCCCTCAACCCCACCTTCTCAACATATCCCTCAACCTCACCTACCCACCTTTTCCCCTTATCCCTCAATCCCACCCACCCACCTTCTCCCCATATCCCTCAATCCCACCTACCCACCTTCTCCTCATATCCCTCAATCCCACCTACCCACCTTCTCCCCATATCCCTCAATCCCACCTACCCACCTTCTCCCCATATCCCTCAATCCCACCTTCTCCCCATATCGCCAACCCCACCTTCTCCTCATATCCCTCAATCCCACCTACCCACCTTCTCCCCATATCCCTCAACCTCACCTACCCACCTTCTCCCCATATCCTTCAACCCCACCTACCCACCTTCTCCCCATATCCCTCAACCTCACCTACCCACCTTCTCCCCATATCCCTCAATCCCACCTACCCACCTTCTCCTCATATCCCTCAATCCCACCTACCCACCTTCTCCCCATATCCCTCAACCCCACCTACCCACCTTCTCCCCATATCCCTCAACCCCACCTACCCACCTTCTCCCCATATCCCTCAAACTCACCTACCCACCTTTTCCTCATATCCCTCAATCCCACCTACCCACCTTCTCCCCATATCCCCAACCTCACCTTCTCCCCATATCCCTCAACCCCACCTACCCACCTTCTCCTCATATCCCTCAATCCCACCTACCCACCTTCTCCCCATATCCCCAACCCCACCTTCTCCCCATATCCCTCAATCCCACCTACCCACCTTCTCCATATCCCTCAATCCCACCTACCCACCTTCTCCCCATATCCCTCAATCCCACCTACCCACCTTCTCCCCATATCCCTCAATCCCACCTACCCACCTTCTCCTCATATCCCTCAATCCCACCCACCCACCTTCTCCCCATATCCCTCAACCCCACCTACCCACCTTCTCCCCATATCCCTCAACCCCACCTACCCACCTTCTCCCCATATCCCTCAATCCCACCTACCCACCTTCTCCCCATATCCCTCAACCCCACCTTCTCCCCATATCCCTCAACCCCACCTACCCACCTTCTCCCCATATCCCTCAATCCCACCTACCCACCTTCTCCCCATATCCCTCAACCTCACCTTCTCCCCATATCCCTCAACCCCACCTACCCACCTTCTCCTCATATCCCTCAATCCCACCTACCCACCTTCTCCCCATATCCCCAACCCCACCTTCTCCCCATATCCCTCAATCCCACCTACCCACCTTCTCCATATCCCTCAATCCCACCTACCCACCTTCTCCCCATATCCCTCAATCCCACCTACCCACCTTCTCCCCATATCCCTCAATCCCACCTACCCACCTTCTCCTCATATCCCTCAATCCCACCCACCCACCTTCTCCCCATATCCCTCAACCCCACCTACCCACCTTCTCCCCATATCCCTCAACCCCACCTACCCACCTTCTCCCCATATCCCTCAACCCCACCTACCCACCTTCTCCCCATATCCCTCAATCCCACCTACCCACCTTCTCCCCGTATTGCTCAATCCCACCCACCCTCCTTCTCCCCATATCCCTCAACCCCACCTTCTCAACATATCCCTCAACCTCACCTACCCACCTTTTCCCCTTATCCCTCAATCCCACCCACCCACCTTCTCCCCATATCCCTCAATCCCACCTACCCACCTTCTCCTCATATCCCTCAATCCCACCTACCCACCTTCTCCCCATATCCCTCAATCCCACCTACCCACCTTCTCCCCATATCCCTCAATCCCACCTTCTCCCCATATCGCCAACCCCACCTTCTCCTCATATCCCTCAATCCCACCTACCCACCTTCTCCCCATATCCCTCAACCTCACCTACCCACCTTCTCCCCATATCCTTCAACCCCACCTACCCACCTTCTCCCCATATCCCTCAACCTCACCTACCCACCTTCTCCCCATATCCCTCAATCCCACCTACCCACCTTCTCCTCATATCCCTCAATCCCACCTACCCACCTTCTCCCCATATCCCTCAACCCCACCTACCCACCTTCTCCCCATATCCCTCAACCCCACCTACCCACCTTCTCCCCATATCCCTCAAACTCACCTACCCACCTTTTCCTCATATCCCTCAATCCCACCTACCCACCTTCTCCCCATATCCCCAACCTCACCTTCTCCCCATATCCCTCAACCCCACCTACCCACCTTCTCCTCATATCCCTCAATCCCACCTACCCACCTTCTCCCCATATCCCCAACCCCACCTTCTCCCCATATCCCTCAATCCCACCTACCCACCTTCTCCATATCCCTCAATCCCACCTACCCACCTTCTCCCCATATCCCTCAATCCCACCTACCCACCTTCTCCCCATATCCCTCAATCCCACCTACCCACCTTCTCCTCATATCCCTCAATCCCACCCACCCACCTTCTCCCCATATCCCTCAACCCCACCTACCCACCTTCTCCCCATATCCCTCAACCCCACCTACCCACCTTCTCCCCATATCCCTCAATCCCACCTACCCACCTTCTCCCCATATCCCTCAACCCCACCTTCTCCCCATATCCCTCAACCTCACCTACCCACCTTTTCCCCTTATCCCTCAATCCCACCCACCCACCTTCTCCCCATATCCCTCAATCCCACCTACCCACCTTCTCCTCATATCCCTCAATCCCACCTACCCACCTTCTCCCCATATCCCTCAATCCCACCTACCCACCTTCTCCCCATATCCCTCAATCCCACCTACCCACCTTCTCCCCATATCCCTCAATCCCACCTACCCACCTTCTCCCCATATCCCTCAATTTCACCTTCTCAACTCTCCCTTTCGGATGAGTCGTTAAACCGAGGCCCCATCTGCCCTCTCAGGTGGACATAAAATAATCCCACGGCCACTATTTGGAGGAAGAGCAGGGGAGTTCTCCCCGGTGCCCTGGACCAAGATTTATTCCTCAGCCAACATCACTAAAACACATTGGGGGAAAAATTGGGTGAGTAGCGCCACCTGTTAGCGCCTAAAGAGGCAGTCAGTGGCTGTAGCGCCACTGGCTGCGCCTCCCACAATATTCAGCAGGGGCGCTAATGGTGGCGTTAGCCTTTTGCGCTGCGCCGCCACCGATGACGTCATCGGTGTGCGCAGCGCCCCATTTGCACCCCGATCGCGATATTTGGTAGCGAACGCCGCTGTAGCGCCGTTCGCTACCCGTGCCCGGTTCACGGGGCCTTGCTGCGCCGGCAGAGGCGTAAGTTAAGGTGGAGGTGCGGGGCGGCCGCTTTTTCGGCGGCCGCCTGCCATCACCTCTGTCCCCGGCCTCCCGGTCCCCCCCCCCCACCCCACCCCCGCGGCATTGTCGGCTGTTTCCCGAGAGCCCGGCACTTCTCCTCGGTGCCGGGCTCTTTTGCCGGCACTCGCAATCGGGGCTCGCGCTGTTGATGGCCCCTCCCCCTTAACAGTGGGCGGAAGGCCTGCAGTACCGCAGCGTGCCGTGCCGCAGCGTGTGGCGCTGCGGCACGTAGCGCTGTGAAATTCACTTTCAGCGCCCTAAGAGGGACGCGGAGCGCCTCGAGCCGCGCCCCGTCTCCCTCTAGGGGCACTTCAACTGAATTTACGGCAATCGCTAATGCGGCGATCGCAGCGCAAATTCCAGCGCCCAGGCGAACTTTGCACCGCTTGGGCGCCTCAGGCCAATTTCTAGGCCATTATCTGGTCATTGTCACATTGCTGTTTGTGGGAGCTTGCTGTGCACAAATTGGCTGCTACGTTTCCTGCAACAGTGACTACACTTTAAAAAAAGTACTTCATTGGCTGTGAAGCACTTTGGGACATCCTGAGGTTGTGAAAGGCGCTATAGAAATGCAAGTTTGTTCTTTCTATGGGATTTTGAACCTCCACCTGAACCGACAGACAAGAAGCGAATGAAATGTTGATGAGTCGGGCCAAAGCCACGGACTGAAACGTCTGTGCTCCGTTATCATAAATGAGCACATGGCAGGACATTTCAACATTCAATAAAGAGTCCCTTCCCCCCCCCCCCAATCATACACAATCACTGATAATGGATCACTGGGAAGGGTCGAAGGCACGAGAGTGCCAACAGTATTCAGGAAAAGGAGACCAGGTTCAGAGAATCCTATTCCTTTTCAAGGCCTGTGGCGAGTTTATCTTTTTAATGAAGATCATGCCCGTTTAATAGAGGTTGCCTGGACTCTCTCTAAGTGCTGTCTGTTCAATTAAGGCTCTCTTTGCCAACCAATTTTACACGGCAGGATGGCGCTGGGGCCCAGAGAGACAGATGCAGCTTTCTGATTACATTGTGAATCCTAATATGTTTCAGGGCACAAGCTCGGGAGTTCAGTTCCTGCATTCACAAATACCAATCTTGCTCTCTCCGGCTAGAGGAAGAGCTAATTGAATGGGACCTTTCTTTAATCCGAGCGCTTGTTAACCTTCCCTTGGCTAACAGCAGCAACAACTTGCATTCGTTACAGGAACTTTATCACAAGGTCCCCGCACACCATGCCTCCGAGCCTGGGGTCGGAAACAAGCAGGCGTTAGGAAAGGGCAGGTGAGGAGAGGTGGGCTGAGAACACGGCTCGATCTACAGGAGGTCTTAGGTACTGTCGGGTGAGAGCTCAAAGAAAGAAAGAAATAGCTTGCATTACAACAGTGACCGCACTTCATTGGCTGTGAAGTGCTTTGGGACATCCTGAGGTCGAGAAAGGCGCTGTAGAAATTCAAGTTCTTTCATTCTGTTGATGGTCAGCTCTCAGTCCAAACAAGACCAACGCCAGTGATGGGAGTAAAAAGTAGCCAATTTGCGTACAGCAAGCTCCCAAAAACAGCAATGTGATAATGACCAGATAATCTGTTATTAGGGAGTGCAGTCCCACCGTCGTCCAGCTGGGTGGGACTGCACTCGCCTGGTTCCATTCTTATCTATCTAATCGTAACCAGAGAATCACCTGCAATGGCATCTCTTCCCGCTCCCACATCATTACCTCTGGTGTTCCCCAAGGATCTATCCTTGGCCCCTCCTATTTCTCATCTACATGTTGCCCCTTGGCGACATCATCCGAAAACACAGCGTCAGTTTCCACATGTTCGCTGACGACACCCAGCTCTACCTCACCACCTCTTCTCTCAACCCCTCCACAGTCTCTAAATTGTCAGACTGCTTGTCCGACATCCAGTTCTAGATGAGCAAAAATTTTCTCGAATTAAATAATGGGAAGACCGAAGCCATTGCTTTCGGTCCTCACCACAAACTCCGTTCCCGAGCCACTGACTCCGCCCCTCTCCCTAACATCTGTCTGAGGCTGAACCACACTGTTCGCAACCTTGGTGGCATATTTGACCCTGAAATGAGCTTCCGACCACATATCCGCAGCATAACAAAGACCGCCTACTTCCACCTCCGTAACATCGCCCGTCTCCGCCCCCGCCTCAGCTCATCCGCTGCTGAAACCCTCATCCATGCCTTTGTTGCCTCCAGACTTGACTATTCCAACGCACTCCTGGCCGGCCTCCCACATTATAATAATAATAATAATAATAATCAACTTTATTGTCATTGTTAGTGCACAAGTGCAGTACAACAAAATGTAGGCTTGCGGCTCCCGAGAGTGTACATTTAGATTAAGACATTTAAACATTCAACATTCATTTGACTTGTAATACATAAACATAAACAAAATAAAGTGCATTGGCAGATGTGCAGGCTTTAGAGTTTATTTGTGGAGTTCAGTAGGATGACAGCCCTGGGAAAGAAGCTGTTCCTAAATCTGGTTGTTCGGGTGCGAATGCATCTGTAGCGTCTCCCAGATGGCAGGGGGGTGAACAAACTGTGGCTGGGGTGGGTAGGGTCTTTCACAGAATCACAGAATCCCCACAGTGCAGATAGAGGCCATTTCGGCCCATCGAGCCTGCACCGACACATATCCCACCCTATCCCCGTAACCCCACGTATTTAATCCCCTAACACTAAGGGTCAATTTATCATAGCCAAATCAACCTAACCCGCACATCTTTGGACTGTGGGAGGAAACCGGAGCACCCGGAGGAAACCCACGCAGACACAGGGAGAATGTGCAAACTCCACACAGACAGTCGCCCGAGGCCAGATTTGAACCCGGGTCCCTGGCGCTGTGAGGCAACAGTGCTAACCACTATGCCACCGTGCCCCTCTTTGATGATGGTCAGTGACCTCCGTAAACAGCGTTTCTGGTAGATGTTCTCTATGGTCGGTAGCCGGGTGCCGGTAATGCGTTGGGCAGTTTTGACTACCCACTGCAGGGCTTTCCGGTCATAGTAGCTACAGCTGCCATACCATACTGTGATACAGTTTGTCAGGATGCTCTCTATTGTGCAGCGGTAAAAGTTAGAGAGGATCAGGGGTGACAGGTAGCATCCCTTCAGCCTCCTTAGGAATTCTCATCCTTGCTTTCAAATCCCTCCATGGCCTCGCCCCTCCCTATCTCTGTAATCTCCTTCAGCCCCACAACCCTCCGAGATATCTGCGCTCCTCTAATTCTGGCCTCTTGAGGATCCCTGATTATAATCACTCAACCTTTGGTGGCCGTGCCTTCTGTTGCCTGGGCCCTAAGCTCTGGAATTCCCTGCCTAAACCTCTCCGCCTCTCCACCTCACTTTCCTCCTTTAAGACGCTCCTTAAAACCTACCTCTTTGACCAAGCTTTTTGGTCACTTGCCCTAATTTATCCTTATGTGGCTCGGTGTCAAATTTTTTGTCTTAAAATACTCCTGTGCAGCGCCTTGGGACGTTTTACTACGTTAAAGGCGCTATATAAATACAAGTTGTTGTTGTTTTTGATTGAGGGATAACTATTGGCCGGGACACCAGGCGAACTCTCCTGCTCTTCTTTGAAATAGTGTTGTGGGATCTTTTACATCCACCTGAGAGGCCAGTTTAACATCTCATCCGATAGTGCGGCACTCCCTCAGTATGGCACTGGGGGTGTCAGCCGAGGTTTTTGTGCCCAAGTCTCTGACTGAGAGGCAAGTGGGCTACCAGCTGAGCCACTGCTGACGCATCAGAGAGAGAGAAAGAGAGAGAGAGGGGTGAGGAAGGTCACTGGCGAAAGCTCGGGTCCTTTCATCCCGCCTTCCCCCGCCTCCCCACCAACCCCCCCTTCCCGGTCCAGGTGCTTGAACTAATTTTCTGATGTCTTTGTTAAACCCTCTCAGATCCGGGGAGGAAAGCTGATGATCACCAACACGCGGAAGAGCGACGCGGGGAAATACGTCTGCGTGGGGACCAACATGGTGGGTGAGCGGGAGAGCGAAGTGGCGGAGCTGACGGTTCTGGGTGAGTGTGAGCAGCCTCGCGCGCGGATTGCGACCGGAATGGCCGATCGTTTGTGAGGGAAATGGCCAAGCACCTGTGGAATTGTCTCCCAGCCAGGAGACGACATCTTCAGGAGAGGAGCGGGGGGGGGGCAGTGAACATGGATGATGATCGAGTTGCTTTAAGATGTGTTGGAGAAAGATGTGCACAAGGGATGTGGTCTATGATCATTTTCCATCCCATTCATAGAATGATACAGCGCCGAAGGAGGCAATTCAGCCCAGCCTGTCTGTGCCGACACTTTGGTAAACCTCTCCAATTAGTCCCACCCCCCCGCTCTCTCCCCATAACCCTGTGAATTTTTTTCCTTTTCAACTATTTATCCAATTCCCTTTTGAAAGTTACTATTGAATCTGCTTCCACCGCCCTTTCAAGCAGCGCATTCCAGATCACAACAACTCGCTGCATAAAAAAAAATCCTTATCTGGCCTCTTTTGCCAACCACCTTCACTCTGTGTCCTCTGGTTACCCACCCTCCTGCCACTGGAAACAGTTTCTCCCTGTCCACTCTATCAAAACCGTTCATGATTTCGAACAGTTCTATTAAATATCCCCTTACCCTTCTCTGCTCTAAGGAACAACCCCAGCTTCTCCAGTCTCTCCACATAACTGAAGTCCCTCCTCCCAGGTACCGTTCTGGTAAATCTCCTCCGCACCCTCTCCAAGGCCTTGACATCCTTCCCAAAGTGTGGTGCCCAGAACTGAACACAATACTCTGGCTGAGGCCTAACCAGTGAAACGTATAAAATTCTGACAGGGCTAGACAGACTGGATGCAGGGAGGATGTTTCCCCTGGCTGGGGGTCTAGAACGAGGGGTCACAGTCTCAGGGTATGGAGTAGGACATTTAGGACTGAGATGAGGAGAAATTTCTTCACTCAGAGGGTGGTGAACCTGTGGAATTCTCTACCACAGAAGGCTGTGGAGGCCAAGTCACTGAATATATTTAAGAAGGAGATAGATAGATTTCTAGACACAAAAGGCAGCAAGGAGAATGGGAAGAGAGTGGGAATATGGTATTGAGATAGAGGATCAGCTATGATCATATTGAATGGTGGAGCAGGCTCGAAGGGCCGAATGACCTACTCTTGCTCCGATTTTTCTATGTTTCTATGTTTTATAAAGAGTGAGCATAACCTCCTTGCTTTTGTACTCTGTGCCTCTACTTATAAAGCCAAGGGCCCTGTATGTCTTTTTAACAGCATTCTCAACGTGTTCTGCCACCTTCAAATCTTTCTGTACCTACACCCCAGGTCTCTCCTTTCCTCCACCCTGCTCACAGAGCATTTTCTCATTAAAGCAGCGAAAATTAAAAGGAGTCATGGTAGGGGTCTGAAAAATGATGAAGGGGGTTTCATGAGGTACATTGGAGAAAACTATTACCAATAGTCCAAAAGCAAAATACTGCGGATGCTGGAAATCTGAAATAACAACAGAAAATGCTGGAAACACTCAGCAGGTCAGGCAGCATCTGTGGAGAGAGAAACAGAGTTAGCTGAGTTCTGACAAAAGGTCATCGACCTGAAACGTTAACTCTGTTCCAATAGTCGGTGAGTTGGTAATTATAGGGGGCAAAAGTTAAGAACACCACCAAAAGTACAATCTCATTGAAACTTTAAAAATTCTTAAAGGGCTTGACAGGGCAGGTGTTGGGACGATGTTTCCCCTGGCTGGGGCTGAGATGAGAAGAATTTTCTTCACTCAGAGGGGGACATTTTGGTTGTTTTGTGCCTCCTGTTAGTGCCCTAAGAGGGCGCTAACGGGGCGCAAAGCAACTAGCGCCCGGGCGCGGCACCGCCAACACCTCCCGCGAAATTCAGCGGGAGGTTAGCGGCAGAGGTAACCGTTAGCGCCCTGTGGCGCTGCGCCGCCGGTGATGACATCATCGCCGTGCGTAGCGCCCCGGCCGCGATCTTCGGTAGCGCCCCCGACTTACCGCCGGACGCTATGTCCGATGGGGTCAGGGGGGCCTACCTGCAGCCGGGGCGGCGCAAATTAAAGGCGAGGTGCCGGGCGGCCATTTTTGTTGCTGGCCGCCTGCCAGCACCTGCCTCCGCTCCCATCCCCGGCCTCCATACCTGCCCCCGCGGAGTGCCGGCTGCGTGCGCAGAGCCCGGCACTTCTCTTGAGTGCCGGGCTCTTTTGCCAGCACTCCCGATCCCCGGGGGCTCAGCTGGGCCCCGGGTCGCGCTACGCAAGGCCCCTCCCCTTTAAGAAGGCCTGTAATACCGCGGCGCAACGTGCCGCAGCGCCATGCCCCAAGAGGGAGGTGGGGTGCTTCCAGTAGCGTCCCCTTCCCTCCTGGGGCGCTACCACTCAATTTCCATCGCGGGGGGCGAGAATGTTTCCGAAGTTAGTGCCCCAAAGGGGGCGCGACTCAATATTTAGTCCACAGGGTTGTGAATTTTTGGAATTCTCTACCCCAGAGGGCTGTGGAGAGGCTCAGTCATTGAGTATATTCAAGGCTGAGATCAATAGATTGTTGGGCACTAAGGGAATCAAGGGATATGGGGATAGTGTGGGAAGCTGGGGTTGAGGTTGAAGATCAGCCGTGATCTTATTGAATGGTGGAGCAGGCTCGAGGGGCCGAATGGCCGACTCCTGCTCCTAACTCTTATGAGGGTTTAGGAGAATTTGTTTTTAAGCGGAGGGTTGTTAGGACATGGAATTAATGGCGGAAAAATGTGGGGCTGTGGAACCTCCCCAGAATTTCTGAGGCTCCCCATCCCACAGTGTAGACTCTTAAAATTACCCTTTAAATGTGTTTCTCTCCTCCCTTCTTTGGCCCCACAGGCACTGACTGTTGCTGGAATGACGTTCTGTAGACTCTGGTCAGTACCGCTCACGAATAGACATGCTTCTCCAGTGACTGCTATGCGGCTATGGCAGGCATCACTGCCGCGGCCAATTCTCTCCTGCTCCGACATAGAAGTCAGAGTCCCGGATGGTTTTTCCTCCCTCTGTAGTCCGCCACAAACCCCATTCCCAACCCACCGATTCCATCTCCCTCACTGGCCACTGTCTCAAGCTGAGCCAGACTGTTTGTAACCCCCAACGTCCTAGTTGAACCTGAGCTGAGCTTCTGACCATATAGCCGTTCCATCACCAAGACCGCCTACTTCCACCTCCGTAACATCGCCCGTCTCTGCCCCGCCTCAGCTCATCGGCTGCTGAAACCCTCATCCCTGCCATTCTTACCCCCAGACTCCACTATTCCAACGCTCTCCTGGCCAGCCTCCCATGTTCCACCCGCCATAAACTTGAGCTTATCCGAGGCACCGCTGCCCGTATCCTAACTCACACCTAGTCCCCCTGACCTACATTGGCTCCCGGTACAAGGCAAGGTGGTCAGTATTGATTGCCTTCCTGTAATCAGTGGGTCAATGCGCTGCCACATGAACCAGGAGATACCTCATCATCACAACAACAACTTGCATTTACATAGCGCCTTTAACGTAGTACAATGTCCCAAGGCCGGACGGATTACATCCGTGCATTTTAAAAGAATCTAAGGCAGAAATAGCAGAGGCATTACTACAGATATTTAGTAATTTGTTAGAAAAAGGTGTAGTGCCAGAGGACTGGCGGATAGCTAACATAATACCTGTATTTAAAAAGGGGGATAGAACATGTCCAGGGAACTATAGGCCAGTCAGCTTAACATCGGTGGTAGGAAAAATAATGGAACCCCTACTAAAAGAGAAAATAGAAGAACATCTAGAGACAAAAAATATTAAAATGAATAGTCAGCTTGGATTTCAAAAGGGAAAGTCTTACTTGACCAACCTCATCAAATTTTTTGAAGAGGTAACAGAGAGAGTAGACAAGGGTGAGGGAATAAATGTAATTTATCTAGATTTTCAAAAGGCCTTCGATAAGGTACCCCATAATAGACTGATGAATAAGGTCAGAGAATGTGGAGTCAGGGGACAAGTAGCAGAATGGATTGCTGGCTGGCTTCAGGACAGAAAACAGAGAGTAGAGAATGGCAGAAGGTGGGTAGTGGTGTTCCACAAGGATCAGTGCTGGGATCACTGTTCTTCACAATTTACATTAATGATTTAGACTTTGGAATCTAAAACACAATTTCTAAATTTGAGGATGACACCAAATTGGCGGGGGGGCGGGGGATAGTCAATACTGAGGAGGACTGCAACAAATTACAGGAGGACATTTAATAAACTTGCAGAATGGGCAAATAATTGGCAAATGAAGTTCAACACAGATAAATGTGAGGTATTACACTTTGGTAAGAAAAATAGGGAGATCACATATTATTTGGAAAATCAGAATCTAAATGGGGTGGAGGAACAAAGGGATCTCGGAGTACAAATACACAAATCACTAAAAGTATCGACACAGGATAACAAGGCCATAAAAAAAGCAAACCAAGCACTGGGGTTTATTTCTAGAGGGATAGAATTGAAAAGTAGGGAAGTTATGCTAAACCTGTATCGTACCTTGGTTAGACCACACAGAGTACTGCGTACAGTTCTGGTCGCCATATTATAAAAAGGATATAGAGGCACTGGAGAGGGTGCAGAGAAGATTTACAAGGATGATACCAGAAATGCGAGGGTATACATATCAGGAAAGGTGAACAGGCTGGGTCTCTTTTCTCTTGAAAAGAAAAGGCTGAGGGGTGACCTAATAGAGGTCTTTAAAATTATGAAAGGTTTTGATAGAGTGGATACAGAGAGAATGTTTCCACTTGTGGGGAAGAGCAAAACTAGGGGCCATCAATATAAGATAGTCACCAGGAAATCCAATAGGAAATTCAGGAGAAACTTCTTCACCCAGAGAGTGGTGAGAATGTGGAACTCGCTGCCACAGGGAGTGGGTGCGGCGAATAGTATCGATGCATTTAAGGGGAGGCTAGACAAGCATATGAGGGAGAAGGGAATAGAGGATGAAGCTGATAGATTTAGATGAGGAAAGACAGGAGGAGGCTTGAGTGGAGCACAAACACCGGCATGGACTGGTTGGGCCAAATGGCCTGTTTCTGTGCCCTATATCCTATATAATGCTCTGCAAGGTGCTTCACAGGATCGCAATTGGACATTACAACAGGTGACCAAAAGCTTGGTCAAAGAGGTAGGTTTTAATGAGCATCTTAAAGGAGGTAGAGAGGTGGAGAGGTTTAGGGAGGGAATTCCAGAGCTTGGGGCCTCGGCAGCTGAAGGCACGGCCGCCAATGGTGGAGCGATTAAAATCGGGGATGCTCAAGGGGCCAGAATTGGAGGAGCGCAGAGATCTCGGAGGGTTGTAGGGCTGGAAGAGGTTACAGAGATAGGGAGGGGTGAGTCCATGGAGTGATTTGAAAACAAAGATGAGAATTTTAAAATCGAGGCATTGCCAGACTGGGAGCCAGTGTAGGTCAGCGAGTACAGGGGGTGATGGGTGAACAGGACTTGGTGCGAGTTAGGACACGGGCAGCCGAATTTGTTCACCATTGATTGGTGATGTGATCTGTACGGGCTAATGTTGCAGAGTCCGCTCCCTGTGCTTTCACCAGTTGATTTTTAAAATTTAATTTGCATTAAATAGTGATTGGATGTTAATGAATGGAGTGCAAGGCATTTCCAATCTCAAATAAAAACTGGAAATACTCAGCAGGTCAGGCAGCATCTGTGGAGAGAGAAACAGAGTTAATGATACAGGTCGATGACCTTTCGTCAGAACCAGAAGATGTTCGAGTTGTGACAGGTTTTTAAGCAAGTGTAGGGGCTGGGAGAGGGGGGGGGGAGGAAAGAACAAAAGGGAAGGTCTGTGATAGGATGGAAGGCAGGAGAGATTAAATGACAAAAGGGATGATGGTGCACCCACCTTCAGACAATAGTTAAAACCTACCTCATTGATCACGTTTTTAGTCACCTGTCCTAATATCTCCTTTTGTGGCTTGGTGTTAAATTTTGTCTGATAATCGCTCCTGTGAAGTGTCTTGGGGCATTTTACTACGTTAAAGGCGCTGTGTAAATACAATTTGTTTTTCTCTTCAAAACCACAGTGGACAATATCCTCTTGACCAGATGGTCCAATTATTTTTAGTAAAGACCGATGCAAAATACTTATTAACTACCTCTGCCATATTCTGATCATCACCTACACTGGCAGTCTCTGTTCTAGTTCTGACGTTAGCTCATCGACCTGAAACGTTAACCCCACCTTCCTCTCTCCACACACGCTGCATGACCTTCTGAGTGTTTACCGCGCTCGCTTTGTTTTGTAAAAATTAATCCTTGGGATGTGGACGTCCCTGGCAAGGCCGGCATTTATTGCCCATCCCTAGTTGCCCTTGAGAAGGTGGTGTGCCGCCTTCTTGAACCGCTGCAGTGCGTGAGATGATGGTTTTCTAGCGGTTTGATACAACTGAGTGACTTGCTCGGCCATTTCAGAGGGCATTTAAGAGTCAACCACATTGCTGTGGGTCTGGAGTCACATATCGCCCAGACTGGGTGAGGCCGGCATAGTTTAAAACGGAGATGAGGAGGAATTTCTTCTCTCAGAGGGTCGTGAATGTTTGGAATTCTCTGTCCCAGAGAGCTGTGGAGGCGGAGTCATTGAATATATTCAAGGTGGAGATAGACAGATTTTTGACCAATAAGGGAGTGAAGGGTTATGGGGAGCGGGCAGGGAAATGGAACTGAGCCCAAGATCAGATCAGCCATAATCTCATTAAATGGTGGAGCAGGCTCGAGGGGCCAAATGGTCTACTCCTGCTCCGATTTCTTATGTTCTGTCCCTATAGGACATTAGTGAACCAGATGGGTTTTTATGACTATCCGGTAGTTTCATGGTTACCATTACTGATACAGGTACACTATCCCTTATCCGAAAGCCTTGGGACCAGCCGAGTTTCGGTTTTCGGAATTTTTCGGATTTCAGAAGGTATTATTATAAGACTGGGAAATTTGTATTTAATATAAATTTTAAAAGTTCAGGCTACCTCTTGCAACTGTTCCGTGTCTCATTCCCCTTCCTGCTTCCCTGGAAAGCCGGATATCGGCTGACTCCTACTAAGCTGGCCCGCAAATCAGGTCGGGTGGGGAGGGGGGGAGAAAAGAATATCGGACGGGCCACGATTCAGGTCGGGGGTTGGGGTTGGCGGGGGTCGTGGGGGGTCGGGGGGAGAAAAGAATATCGGACGGGCCGCGGTTCGGGTCGCGGGGGGTGGGGGTGGAAAAGAATATCGGACGGGCCGCAGTTCGGGTTGGGGGTCGGGTCGGGTGGCGGGGGGAGAAAAGAATATCGGACGGGTCGGGTCGGGGGGAGAAAAGAATATCGGACGGGCCGTGGTTCGGTTCGGGTCGGGTCGGGGGGAGAAAAGAATATCGGACGGGCCGTGGTTCGGTTCGGGTCGGGTCGGGGGGAGAAAAGAATATCGGGCGGGCCGCTGCAGCTATCGGACGGGCCGCTGTATTGTTGGGTTCACTCTCCCGGTACCTCCTTCACACTGCCCGGCTCGGCCTGCAATCTCCTACCCAGGAGGGAACTCTGTGACCCTCTGCCCTGCTCAGCGTAAGTCGTGCGCCACTCTGGTCATGTCGTGCGCACGACTTACGCTGAACGAAAAAACTTTCGGTTTTTAGAGGTTTTCGGTTTTCAGAAGTTCGGATAAAGGATAGTCTACCTGTACTGGCTTTTTATTCCAGATTTATTGAATTAAGCGAATTTCAATTCCCCAGCTGCCAGGGTGGAGTAGTTGAACTCTTGTCCCCCAGATTACTAGACCAGTAACAGCCACTCTGCTACCGTTACCATAGAAAGAAAGAGTGACTTACATTTCTGTAGCGCCTTTCATGATCTGAGGACTTTCCAAAGTGCTTTACAGCCAATGGTGGTGGGCCTTCTTCTTGAACCGCTGCAGTCCGTGTGGTGAAGGTGCTCCCACAGTGCTGCTAGGGAAGGAGTTCTAGGATCCTGACCCAGCGACGATGAAGGAACGGCCGATATATTTCTGAGTCAGGATGGTGTGTGACTTGGAGGGGAACTTGGAGGTGGTGGTGTTCCCTTGCACCTGCTGCCCTTGAACCTCTAGGTGGTAGAGGTCGCGGGTTTGGGAGGTGCTGTCGAAGTAGCATGATATCAGAACTGAGAGGGTAAAACTATCAGGAAAGACTGAACAGGCGAGGGTCTTTTCTCTAGAAAAGAGTACATAAGAGTATAAGAAATAGGAGCAGGAGTCAGCCGGTCAGCCCCTCGAGCCTGCTCCACCATTCAATAAGGTCAGGGCTGATTTTCTATCTCAACTCCACTTTCCTGCACTATCCCCATACCCCTTGATTCTCTTCATATCCAAAAATCTATCGATCTCTGTCTTGAATATACTCAATGACTGAGCCTCCACAGCCCTCTGGGGTAGAGAATTCCAAAGATTCACCGCCCTCTGAGTGAAGACATTTCCCCTCATCTCAGTCCTAAATGGCCGACCCCTTATCCTGAGACTATGCCCCCTGGTTCTAGACTCCCCAGCCAGGGGAAACATCCTCCCTGCATCTACCCTGGCAAGCCCTGTAAGAATTTTATATGCTTCACCTCTCATTCTTCTAAACTCTAGAGAATATAGGCCGAGTCTACTCAATCTCTCCTCATAGGACAATCCCCCCATCCCAGGAACCAGTCTGGTGAACCTTCGTTGCACTCCCTCTAATGGCAAGTATATCCTTCCTTAGGTAAGGAGACCAAAACTGTACACAATACTCCAGGTGTGGTCTCACCAGGGCCCTATATAATTGCAGTAAGACGTCTTTACTCTTATACTCAAATCCTCTTGTAATAAAGGCCAACATACCATTTGTTTTCCTAATTGCTTGCTGTACCTGCATGTTAACTTTCAGTGATTCGTGTACAAGGACACCCAGGTCCCTCTGAACACCAACATTTCCCAATCTCTCACCATTTAAAAAATACTCTGCTTTTCTATTTTTCCTACCAAAGTGGATAACTTCACATTTCTCAACATTATATTCCATTTGCCATGTTCTTGCCCATTCACTTAGCTTGTCTATATCCCCTTGAAGCCTCCTTGCATCCTCCTCACAACTTACATTCCCACCCAGCTTTGTATCATCAGCAAACTTGGATATATGACATTTGGTCCCCTCATCCAAATCATTGATATAGATTGTGAATAGCTGGGGCCCAAGCACTGATCCTTGCGGTACCCCACTAGTTACAGCCTGCCAACCCGAAAATGACCCGTTTATTCCTACTCTCTGTTTCCTGTCTGTTAACTAATCCTCAATCCAGGCTAGTATATTACCCCCAATCCCATGAGCCCTAATTTTGTTTAATAACTTCTTGTGTGGCACCTTATCGAATGCCTTCTGAAAATCCAAATACACCACATCCACTGGTTCCCCCTTATCTATTCTGCTAGTTACAACCTCAAAACACTCTAACAGATTTGTCAAACATGATTTCCCTTTCCTAAACCCGTGTTGACCCTGCCCAATCCTATTATTATTTTCTAAGTGCCCTGTTACCATGTCCTTAATAATAGATTCTAGTATTTTCCCTACTACTGATGTCAGGCTAACTGGTCTGCAGTTCCCTGTTTTCATTCTCCCTCCTTTCCTAAATAATGGAGTTACATTTGCTACCTTCCAATCCATGGGAACCGTTCTAGAATCTATGGAATTTTGGAAAATGACAACCAATGCATCCACTATCTCTATAGCCACCTCTTTCAAAACCCTAGGATGTAGGCCATCAGGTCCAGGGGATTTATCGGCTTTCAGTCCCATTAATTTCACCAGTACTACTTTTTTACTAATACTAATTTCTTTCAGTTCCTCATTTTCGCTAGACCCTTGGTCCAGGAAGAACTTTGCTTCTTCTTCCATGAAGACAGACACAAAGGGCAGGATTTTCATTGGGCCGTGGAGGCGGGATTGGAGGCATGTGGGGGGTTAAAATTCTGAAATCGGGGGGCACGAACCCATCCCGCCCCCAACCCGCCTCCATGCCAGTTTCAAAGGAGGCGGGTACCCGCCCCACACTGGGACCCGCCTCCCCGAGGCGGGAAGGGGATTAGTGCCAATTAACTGCCTGTTAACAGGTAGTTAACAGGCAGTTTTTAGCCTAAACCCTATTTTCATTCTTGAAGTGTGGGATTCCCGATGGCTCCAAACCACGCCAAGTTAGCGAGGCGGGCCGTCGGGCTGAAGGGCTTGGAGGGGTCGAGATGTCTGGTGTTCAGGTGAGTGATGGGTGCATGAGTTCAGAGGTTGTGTGTTTAAAGAAGTTTTACTTACATTTACTTACCTTTACAGCCTTCCTTCCTTCAGGTTTCGGGAGTCCCTCATCTCACCGGCACAGAAAGCAGAATGGCCGCGATCTGTCAAAAATTGCAGCATTCAGCTTTCTGTTCCGGAGAGATCTCTAAATCATCCTGAGAGGAAGGAATTAACTTGGAGTACAGATTGTCAGTGTTTGACAGCTTCAAACAGCTGTGAAACGCTGATATTTCATCTGTCAAAAGGTCTTGACAGATGAAATATCAATCTGTGACGTCACCTGTTGCCGGGTGGCCCTTAATTGGCCTGCTGAGCCCGCTGGACGGGCTCAACAAGGTCAATCAAGTCAAAATCGCGTGGGTTGGCTACAACTCGATGGAGGCGGGACTACAACCCCGAAAGTTGTAGTCCCGCCTCCTACCCAACTCCTCAATGAAAATCCAGCCCAAAGTATTTGTTTAATTTCTCTGCCATTTCCTTATTCCCCATTATAATTTCTCCTGTCTCAGCCTGTAAGGGACCCACATTTACTTTTGCTAATTTTTTCCGTTTTACATACCTATGGAAGCTTTTACAGTCTGTTTTTATGTCTCTCACTAGTTTACTCTCATATTCTATTTTCCCTTTCTTTATCAATGTCTTGGTTCTCCTTTGCTGAATTCTAAAATCCCCCCAATCCTCAGGCTTACTACTCTTTTTGGCAACATTAGAAGCCTCTTCCTTTGATCTAATACTATCTTTAACTTCTCTTGTTAGCCACAGTTGGACCACTTTTCCTGTGGGATTTTTGTGCCTTAAAGGAATGTATATTGGTTGTAAATTGTGTATTACTTCTTTAAGTGCTAGCCATTGCTTCTCTACCATCATACCTTTTAATGTAGTTTCCCAATCTACCTTAGCCAACTCGCCCCTCATACTTATGTAGTTTACTTTGTTTAGATTTAAGACCCTAGTTTTGGATTTAACTAAATCACTTTCAAACTCAATATAATATTCTATCATATTATGGTCACTCTTCCCTAAAGGCCCCTTTACTACAAGGTTATTAATTAACCCTTTCTCGTTGCACAATACTAGATCTAAAATAGCCTGTTCCCTAGTTGGTTCCTCAACATACTGATCTAGAAAACTATCTTGCATACATTCCATGAATTTGTCCTCCACACTATTACTGCAAATTTGGTTTGCCCAGTCTATATGTAGATTAAAGTCCCCCATGATTCCTGTATTACCCTTGTTACATGTGCTTCTAATTTCCTGATTTATACTCTGCCCTACATTACAACTACTGTTTGGGGGCCTATAAACAACTCCCACCAGTATTTTCAGCCCCTTGCTGTTTCTTAGCTCCACCTAAACTGACTCTACTTCTTGATTTTTGGAGCTAAGATCCTTTCTCTCGACTGTCTTTATCCCATCCTTTATTATCAGGTCTACCCCTCCTCCTTTTCCATTTTGCCTATCTCTTCTAAAGGATATTTAGTTCCCAACCTTGGCCACATTGCAACCACCTCTCCTTAATGAATATTGATCAAACCTATGAATTTCTATCTGTGCTATTAATTCATCTATTTTGTTGTGAATGCTTCGTGCATTCAGATATAGAGCCTTTAGCTTTGACCTATTTCTATTTTTCCCTGGTCACCTTAGTCACTGATGCCCTATTACCTTTGTTACTCTCTCTGTCCCTTCCTGACCCACTCTGCTTATTTTTAGCCAAAACTCTACTCTGCTCGAGAGCCTTGACATTTCTCTCGCTGCTTTTAAATTTACTCTTTTCTGAATCCTCCCACCCCCCGCCTTCATTAGTTTAAAGCCCTGTCTACTGCCCTAGTTATTCGATTCGCCAGGACACTGGTCCCAGCTCGGTTTAAGTGGAGCCCGTCCCAACGGAACAGCTCCCTCTTTCCCCAGTACTGGTGCCAGTGCCCCATGAACTGAAACCCCTTCCTCCCACACCGCTCTTTGAGCCACGCATTTAAACCTCTAATCTGTTTGTCCCTATGCCAATTTGCGTGTGGCTCAGGTAACAATCCAGAGATTATTACCTTTGAGGTTCTGCTTTTTAATTGGATCCTAGCTCCTCAAACTCCCTCAGCAGAACCTCATTCTTCGTTCTACCTATGTCGTTGGTTCCTATGTGGACCACAACAGCTGGATCCTCCCCCTCCCACTCCAAGTTCTTCTCCAGCTGCGAGGAGATGTCTTTAACCCTGGCACCGAGCAGGCAACATAACCATCGGAACTCCCGGTCGCGGCTGCAGAGAACAGTATCTATCCCCCTGACTATACTGTCTCCTATCACAACTACACTCCCTGCACTTGAATGGCCTCCTGCACCATGGTGCCATGGTCAGCTTGCTCATTCATCCTGCAGGCTTTTCCCTCATCCACACAGGCAGCAAGAACCTCATACCTGTTGGACAAGGGCAAAGGCTGAGGCTCCTCCAGCACTGCACCTGGGGTCCCCTTACCTGCCTGAGTTGCAGTCGCACCCTCCTGTCCCTGACCACTAACCAGACCTGTACCACTACCTAACCTAAGGGGTGTGACTGCCTCCTGGATCAGAGTGTCCAGGTAACTCTCCCCATCCCTGATGCCCCGCAATGTCTGCACCTCAGACTCCAGCTCAACAACTCTGAGCTGAAGTTCCTCAAGATGCAGGCACTTACTGCAAACGTGGTTGTCCGGGATCACAATACTCTCCACAAACTCCCACATGCTGCAGTTGCGGCACCACCTGCACTGCCATCCCTATATGACCTTGTTTCATTTAATTAAATTAAATTAAATTTGTAATTAGGTAACTTAGTTTACCGTGTAGTTTCTTGACTACTTACTTGATCTAGATTAAGTTAAGGATACTGAAATTAAATATCTACCTGTAACACAAAGCACTACAAGTAGTGTCGGCAAAAAGCAACAACTCCTTCCCACTCTTCTCCGAATTCCCACTCTTTCCAAATTCCCAAATAAAACACTCTTTTTAAGTATACTCCGTTTTAATCCCGCTCTGTGCAGAACGCTCTGTGCTGGAGCTGGGGGGTGACCTGATAGAGACCTTCAAGATTATTAAGGGGTTCAGTAGAGTCGACATGGCGTGGATGTTTCCACATGTGGTGGAGACCAGAACTAGGGGCCATCAATATAGGACAGCCACTAATAAATCCAATAGGGAATTCAGGAGAAACCTCGTTACCCAGAGAGTGGTGAGAATGTGGAACTCGCTGCCACAGGGTGTGGTTGAGGCGAATAGTATAGATGCATTTAAGGGGAAGCTAGATAAACACATGAGGGAGAAAGGAATAGAAGGATATGTTGATGGGGTGAGATGAAGAGGGGTGGGAGGAGGCTCATGTGGAGCATGAACACTGTCATGGACCAGTTGGGCCGAATGGCCTGTTTCTGCGCTGTTAATCCTCCGCCATATTTTGATCATCACCTACAAATTGACAATCCTCTGTCCCAGTACTGACATAAGTTCATCGACCTGAAACATTAACCCCATCTTCCTCCTGGGGTGAGAGGGCTGTCCTATGATGAGAGATTGTGTAGAATGGGCCGATACTCTCTGGAGTTTAGAAGAATGAGAGGTGATCTCATTGAAACATACAAGATTCTGAGGGGGATTGACAGGGTAGATGCTGAGAGGTTGTTTCCCCTGGCTGGAGAGTCTAGAACTAGGGGTCACAGTCTCAGGATAAGGGGTCGGCCATTTAAGACTGAGATGAGGAGGAATTTCTTCACTCAGGGGGTGGTGAATCTTTGGAATTCTCTGCCCCAGAGGGCTGTGGAGGCTCAGTCGTTGAGTATATTTAAGGCTGAGGTCGATAGATTTTTGGACTCTAGGGGAATCAAGGGATATGGAGATCGGGCGGGAAAGTGGAGTTGAGGTCGAAGATCAGCCATGATCTTATTGAATGGCGGAGCAGGCTCGAGGGCCGTATGGCCGACTCCTGCTCCTAACTCTTGTGTTCTCCCTCCACAGACACTGCCTGACCTGGTGAGTGTTTTTATGCTCCAATGGCCTTTCTTCTGTCTCCCCAGAGCGGCCCTCCTTTGTGAAGAAGCCAAGTAGCCAGGTCTTGCTGGTTGATCAGACGGTGGAGTTTAAGTGCGAGGCTCGAGGGGACCCAACCCCTAATGTGCACTGGAGGAAGGAGGATGGCCTGCTGCCGAAGATCAGGTATGGAAGCTCTGCTCGCAAGCGCACCGATCGCAACTCTCACTGCTGTGAACAAAGACAGTCGGAGGACAAAGAAAGACTTGCATTTCTATAGTGTCTTTCATCACCTCAGGACGTCCCAAAGTGCTTCACAGCCAATGAAGTACTTTTTGAAGTGTAGTCACTGTTGTAATGTAGGAAACACGGCAGCCAAATTGCACACAGCAGGATCCCAGAAACAGCAACGTGATAATGACCAGATAATCTGTTTTTTGTGATGTTGATTGAGGGATAAATATTGGCCCAGGACACCGGGGAGAACTCCTCTGCTCTTCTTCGAAATAGTGGCCGTGGGATCTTTTACGTCCACCTGAGAGGGCAGACGGGGCCTCGGTTTAACGTCTCATCCGAAAGACAGCACCTCCGACAATGCAGCACTCCCTCAGCACTGCACTGGAGTGTCAGCCTGGATTTTTGTGCTCAAGTCCCTGGGGTTGAACTCTGAACCCACGACCTCTCTGACTCAGAGGTCAGAGTGCTACCCGCTGAGCCACGGCTGACACCCTGAACCGATGCATTGTCTCTGTGCCTGTCTGGACGTTGACTGGGGCCAGCCTGTAATCTGTGTCAATCTCTTCCGCAGGTCCGAGATCCAGGGGGGCAACACCCTGGTCATTCGACACGTCACAGCGGCCGATGTGGGAACCTACAGCTGCGTGGCCGAGAACATGGTGGGGAAAACCGAGGTGTCAGTCACGCTGACGGTGCACGGTGAGTGCCGCACAACCCCTTACCCAATCACACCGAGAGAGCGAGAGGGAGGGAGAGAGAGAGAGGGGGAGGGAGAGAGAGAGAGGGGGAGGGAGGGAGAGAGGGAGCAAGAGGGAGAGAGAGAGGGAGAGAGAGGGAGGGAGAGAGAGAGGGAGAGAGAGAGGGAGAGAGAGAGGGAGAGAGAGGGAGGGAGCGAGAGAGAGAGGGAGGGAGCGAGAGAGGGAGAGGGAGGGAGCGAGAGAGAGAGGGAGGGAGAGAGAGAGGGAGAGAGAGGGAGGGAGCGAGAGAGAGAGGGAGGGAGCGAGAGAGGGAGAGAGAGGGAGGGATCGAGAGAGAGAGGGAGAGAGAGAGGGAGAGAGGGGGAGGGAGCGAGAGAGAGAGGGAGGGAGCGAGAGAAAGAGGGAGAGAGAGAGGGAGGGAGAGAGAGAGGGAGGTAGAGAGAGAGGGAGGGAGAGAAGGAGGGAGGGAGAGAGAGAGGGAGAGAGAGGGAGGGAGAGAGGGGGAGGGAGAGAGGGGGAGGGAGGGAGGAAGAGAGAGGGAGGGAGGGGGAGAGAGGGGGAGGGAGGGAGGAAGAGAGAGGGAGGGAGGGAGAGAGGGGGAGGGAGGGAGGGAGTGAGAGAGAGAGGGAGAGAGAGGGAGGGAGAGAGGGGGAGGGAGGGAGGAAGAGAGAGAGGGAGGGATGGAGGGAGGGAGGAAGAGGGAGAGAGAGGGAGGGAGAGGGAGGGAGGGAGAGATGGAGGGAGCGAGAGAGAGAGGGAGAGAGAGGGAGGGAGAGGGAGGGAGGGAGAGATGGAGGGAGCGAGAGAGAGAGGGAGAGAGAGGGAGGGAGAGGGAGGGAGGAAGAGGGAGAGAGAGGAAGGGAGAGGGAGGGAGGGAGAGAGGGAGGGAGCGAGAGAGAGAGAGGGAGGGAGGAAGAGGTGAGAAGGAGGGAGGGAGGGAGAGAGAAAGATGGAGGGAGACAGACAGGGGGAGACACTTTAAGATGCTCCTTAAAACCTACCTCTTTGACCAAGCTTTTTGTCGACTGCCCTAATTTCTCTTTATGTGGCTCTGTGTAAAAAAATTTTTTAGTCTTATAATATTCCTGTGCAGCGTCTTGGGATGTTTTACTACATTAAAGGTGCTATATAAATACAAGTTGTTGTTGTTGTTGAGAGGGTGATGGGAGAGACTGAGAGAGAGAGAGAGACAGACATAGGGCGAGTTAGGGCGATGGGAGAGACAGAGGGTGAAAAGGAGCGAGGGAGAGAGGAGGCAGGGAGAGAGAGGGAGAGACAGAAAGTCAGAGAGAGAGAAAGAGAGAGAGGGTAGGAGAGAGACACAGAGAGCACGAGGGAGACAGAGAGAGAGAGAGAAGGGGTGTGGGGGCAGGGCTAGTATCTAACCTGTTTTAACCTTGATCCCTGTTGTAAGTGCTGATAGGGACTGGAGATTCTTATCAGTGGCAGGCTGGGTCTGGCTACATCCTGCTGCTCCTGCTGTCCTGTAATCAGGTCCTACTTATCGCACATGGTAATCAGCTCTGATTGTAGGTGTGATCTCACTCAATTGCCATGCAGGACTCTCGACTTTCTGGTCTCTTTCTGTCTGTTTGTGTGCACATGCGCGCGTCTGCCTGCATGTGTACATGTACGTGTGCATTTGTGTGCGTGTGTTTGTGTGCACGTATGTTTGCGTGTTTGAGCTCATCTATGTGCGTGTCTACCCGATTGTTTGTGTATGCGTGGGTGTATCTACCTGTATGTGTTTGTGGGTGCACGTGTGTGTGTGTGCGTAGGGGTGTGTGCGTGGGCATGTGTGGAATAGTCCACGGACATCGAGCCCCGGCCCTCGGTGCCACGTTTTGAGAAGTGATTGTTAGAGTGGAGCCTCGTTAGACGGACGCTCCCACTGATTGGTGCTCCCCACTGTGAGTGCAGCACTGTAAAACCACCCCTGAAATGTGCCAATCCCCAATTGCCAATTCACGGAGAAGGCCCACCACCACCTTCTCAGGCCAACTAGGGATGGGTGATGAATGCTGGTCTTACCCACACCCCAAAACAACAACAACTTGCATTTCTATAGCGCCTTTAACATCCCAAGGCGCTTCACAGGAGCGATTATCAAACAAAATTTGTCACATAGCAACGTAAGGAGATATCAGGATATCAAAGAGGTAGGTTTTAAAAGCGTTTTAAAAGAGGGGAGAGGCAGAGAGATTTAGGGAGGGAATTTCAGAGCTTAGGGCCCAGGCAGCTGTAATTGTTGCTAACCTCGGTCCCAGTCTGCATCCCCAGCACTGAGCACGGGTCATTTGGTTTTCTAGGTTAGGCTTCAGGGCCTACAAGCCCTCAGTCAGAGCAGAGCCTTAATGTTATGTAAAAATGTTTTTTCCCCCTTGCTGTTCCAGAGATTTATTTGTATGTTTATTTATAGTTTCCTCTATTCCTCTCAAAGGAAATGAGACATAACAAAGTTTGACTGACTGATAACTTTGACCCTTGAGAATACACAAGGCTTTAGATCAAACCCGATAGGATTGAGGCCCAAATACATAAACAATTCATTCCATTCCTGGGAGCTGACTTGAAAATATGTGCCGTTTACCTTCACCGCACCTTCTGTGGTGTTAGGTTCACGGTATCGTGGCCTGTACGTTGCCTCACTGAGAACAAATGGGCCTTGACTTAGAGGTCACAGATTCTCCACAAGTACTGGGAACGCTGGTGCCGCGATTATGTTACTGGACTAGTCATCCAGATGCCTGCACTCATAATCCGGAGAGTGTGATTGGCAGTTTGAGAACTTGAATTCATTTTTAAACTCACCTACAGGTCCGGGTGCCTCTCACTGGTAAAGAAGCAAGAGTTTGGTGACTCGTTTTGTATCAGCCGGGTTTGTCGAAGTTAAAGAAGGGTGGGAGACGGTGGCATCCATCAGTTCAGTTTTAAATGTTCAACGTGGGGAGGGGGGGCGGCGACATCGCTAGAGGGAAAAAGACCCAGGTCCATCCAGTTCGCCTTCTACCAACCTGGCAGTCGCATGATACAACGATAATGGAGTTGTTGACCAATCACAGCCATCAATCTCCATCAATGAGTTTACAACAGACCCAGACCCGAGGCGAGGAAAACCCCCAGTGGTGGAGAGCTTTGGGAAGCCTAGGGGTGGAGAGCTTTGGGAAGCGTAGGGGTGGAGAGCTTTGGGAAGCGTAGGGGTGGAGAGCTTTGGGAAGCCTAGGTCCAAAGTCACCTGTTCCTTCCAAATTACAACCAAGCACGCTACACAATTACCACGTGTCACGTCCAAATTTCCCGTTAAGCAGCCGCGCATCGCTCTGGAGGTCCCACAGAGGTTGCTTGCTGGTTTCCCAGTGGGGAAAAAACGCGCATGGGCTGAAATTTTAATGGGCCACGCACATTAAAAAAAATTTAAAGGAACATTGGCCATGTCTCAAATTGCTCATATACCATGTCCCAAAATGTTATGTTCTGAGAGCAGTCTCTAATGCTGGCTATTACTCCCATTTTAACCCCTCTTCCTCTTTAGATCACAGCCAGAGTCACTCTCAATTTGCACTATGAACTCTGCACCAACTGTAACTCTGGATTGTGTTGTTCCTCACTATGTTTCACAATGATGTTGATCTCGGCGTTTGCTTCTCAATGCAATGAGGTGCCTTTTCTTTCCCCGCCACTCATTCTTTGAACAGTTACCCTCGAGCTCCTCCCTTGTCCCAGAGACTAAAGGCTCAGTTACTGAAAGTTCCTGAGCTCGCTCAGGGTGGCTGCTGGGAGGACTGCACTTGGCCCCACGACGTTCCTGGGTTAGGGAGGGGAAAAACCCCTGGAGCTCACGCTGCAAGGGCTGAGATCAGCCTGGCATCCAAACTGGAACCTTCCCGGTTTGTATGGCTCCGTTCCATACCTCACGGTGAATACAAACGGAGCCACTAGGGGTCAGCCTGGCTCCTGCTTTAAAGCATTGCAACACATTTTATCCATGGGTCATCTCTGATATCATCGCACTGGATTTCAAACTTCACAGGCAAATGCAAAACACACACCTGCAATCGCAAAACACACACACGCAAGCGCAAAATACACACGCAAACACAAAACACACACACACAAAACACACATGTGCAATGCAAAACACACACACACAAATACAAAACACGCAAACACAAAACATACTAATGCAAAACACACATACGTGCAATTGCAGAATACACACATATACACAAAGTCACACACTCACAAAGATGCACAAACAACACACACACAGTTTACACACACAAAGATGCACAAACACAAAACAGATAAATACATAAAGACACAGACACAGCACACAGGTACAAACAACACGCGGAAAGACACAGACTTCTAAACTCATCAAGCTGCAATCATTCGCCATGATGGATGCAGCCAATTTATGCCTATTCTTCAGCGACAATGAGATTGCAAGCCTCAAAAACCATGTTACAGAAACGAGCAGCGCGCTTATCAGATTGCTGCAACCTCAGAGAGATGCTTGTGTCAACTGTAGCTTTGCAGGGCATGCCAGGGCTAGCCTGAACAGACATCGATCAAAAAGGATTGAGGGCTCGTTATTCTAAGTGCTACAAGCAGTGCGTGGCCAGCGAAAGAAAGGGCACCTCTGTCTCATAACCATTAAAGTTACCCTTTTGATTTTTTTGTTTGATGTGTCCGTGCCACTTCCCGCTCGCCTAATTATACGTGCCGGAACTCCAGCCCGTGAAACCGCAAGGGTCTCCAAACCCCTGACAGTCTGAGGCTGGTGAGCACCGGGCAACTCAGACCAGTGCCACCTTACACTGCTCAACTCGTGTTCCAACTTTGTGCATCGACACAACACAAAAACTCGACCAAGCTCAGCAAAATAATGGGCCAACCCTAAACGGAATCTGACTCGGAGGGAGTGCAAGCTCGCCGGGAATCTGACTTGGAGGGAGTGCAAGCTAGCCGGGAATCTGACTTGGAGGGAGTGCAAGCTAGCCAGGCATTCGAATTGGAAAAGGAACGCTTGCTGCCAAAATCAATCAGCAAACCTTTTCGGGAGTGATTACAGGTTCCAGTTGCATTTTATATCGTTGCCCCATCTCTTCCCCTTCCGCGAAGGTGCTGGGGTTTAAAAAAAAAAATTAATTTTATTAATTCACAGGATGTGGGCATCACTGGCTGATCCAGCATTTAATCCCCATCCCTGTACAGCCGAGTGACTCGCTGGGCCATTTCAGAGGGCAGTTAAGAGTCAACCACATTGCTGTGGGTCTGGAGTCACATATAGGCCAGACCGGGTAAGGACAGCAGATTTCCTTCCCTAAAGGACATTAGTGAACCAGATGGGTTTTTATGACTATCCAGCAGTTTTATGGTCACCATTACTAATGCTAGCTTTTTATTCCCAATTTATTTAATTAACTGAATTTAAATTCCCCAGCTGCTGTGATGGGATTTGAATTTATGTCTCAGGATCATTAGTCCAGGTCTCTGAGATTACTAGCCCAGTGACATTACCACAATGCCACCATTATAGATTGGGAATAGGTCATCTACCATTGGTTGTCCGTCCTATCTGAGCCTGGAGGTTGAGTCTTAGCAGGATATTTGAGTGCAGAGGGACACAGGAGCAGAAGGAGGCCATTCAGCCTCTCGAGCCTGTTCCACCATTCAATTAGATCAGGGCTGATCTGTATCTTAACTCCATCCACCCGCCTTGGTTCCGTATCCCTTAATACCCTTTGCCTAACAAAAATCCATCAATCTCAGTTTTGAAATTTCCAATTGACCCCCAGCCTCAACAGCTTATTGGGGGCGAGAGTTCCAGATTTCCACCACCCTTTGTGTGAAGAAGTGCTTCCTGACATCACCCCTGAACGGCCTGGCTCTAATTTTAAGGTTGTGCCCCCTTGTTCTGGACTCCCCCCACCAGAGGAAATAGTTTCTCTCTATCCACCCGATCAACTCCTTTAATCATCTTAAACACCTCGATTAGATCACCCCTTAATCTTCTAAACTCGAGGGAATACAAGCCCAGTCTGTGCAACCTGGCCTCGTAATTTAACCCTGGGATCATTCTGGTGAATCTGCGCTGCTCCCCCTCTGAGGCCGATATACCCTTCCTGAGGGGCGGGGCCCAGAACTGAACGCAGTGCTCCAGATAACTCTGTTGAGACTGCACCTAAGCTGCTAGATGTGAATTGACTGCATTGACAGACTGCTCGAGGTACAATGTTGTAGTGGTTATGTTACTGGACTAATAATCCAGGGAACCATGAGTTCACATCCCACACTTGAGAATTTTGAATATTTAAATCAGTAAAAGTGACCGTGAAGCTGTCGGATTGTCGAAAAACTCCATCTGGTTCACTAATGTCGCTTTAGGGAAGGAAACCTGCTGTCCTTACCCGGTCTGGGCCTACACGTGACTCCAGTCCCACACCAACGTGATTGATTCTTAACTATTATCTGAAGTGGCCCAGCGAGCCACTCAGTATCAAATCACTACTGGTTCAAGAAGAAGGCCCATCACCACCTTCTCAAGAGCAGCTAGGGGATGGCCGATTAATGCCGACCTTGCCAGTCAGAACGAAAAACATAAGAACATAAGAATTAGGAGCAGGAGTTGGCCATTCGGCCCCTCGAGCCTGCTCCGCCATTCAATAAGATCATGGCTGGTCTTCTACCTCAACTCCACTTTCCCGCCCGATCCCCATATCCCTTGATTACTCTAGAGTCCAAAAATCTATCGATCTCAGCCTTGAATATACTCAACGACTGAACATTCACAGCCCTCTGGGGCAGAGAATTCCAAAGATTCACCACCCTCTGAATGAAGAAATTCCTCCTCATCTCAGTCTTAAATGGCTGACCCCTTATCCTGAGACTATGCCCCCCTAGTTCTAGACACTCCAGCCAGGGGAAACAACCTCTCAGCATCTACCCTGTCAATCCCCCTCAGAATCTTATGTCTCAATGAGATCACTTCTCATTCTTCTAAACTCCAGGGAGTATAGGCCCGATCTACTCAATCACAAAATATGCGTCACGTATAAAGGTTGCAGGAAGTGGCACCGCTCTGCCTTTTCGCATCGTGTTGCTACAGTTGTGAATCATCCTATTGTTTTAGTTATTTTTGTTTACCTGTTTTTGTTTTGTTCTAGTTGGGTCAGTTGGTAAGTTGAAATCTCATCCGTCATTCTCTGCGCTTCATGCCGCCAGGGGATTCACAGTCACAGTCTCTCACTCATCCAAACCCTCCATCCTCCATCAACCAACCGACCCGCTTACCATGGTTCTGTTGTCCCTGGCAACAGCAGGAGGCAACAGGAAGTGTTTTATTAAAAAAAAACTGAGAAGGGAGTATGGGTAATGTTGAACCAGGAGATAAGGTAAAAGTATGTCTTACGTCACTTTAAAAAAAATATACAAATTTCTCCACAGGTTTCAAAAAAAGGAATGAGGTAATTGAAGGATTTTAATGCGAGACTTTCTAGTTTTGAGTGGGCATGAGGTTGGTCATTGTTCATGCTATGGAGAAGGAATTTGAATGCTTCTCGAGTGGGATAGTTTGATAAGTGACTTTGGTCCCTAAAGGAAAAAAGAAAGTCTTGCATCTCTCCAGCGCCTTTCATGACCGTATGATGTCCCAAAGAGCTTCACAGCCAACGAGGTACTTTTGAAGTGTGGTCACTGTTGTAATGTAGGAAACACGGCAGCCAGTTTGCGCACAGCAAGCTCCCACAGACAGCAATGTGATAAATGACCAGGTAAATCAGCTGTTTTTAGCAATGTTGGTTGAGGAATAAATATTGGCCCCAGGACACCGGGGAGAACTCCCCCCCCCTGCTCTTCTTCAACATAGAGGCCATGGGATCTTTTACATCATCTAAGCGGGCAGACAAGAACTCTGTTTAACATTTCATCCAAAGGACTGCACCTCTGACAGTGCAGCACTCCCTCCGTACTGTAGTGGAGCGCCAGTGTGGATTTTTGTACTCAAGTCTTTGGAGTGGGAATTGAACCTACAACCTTTGTCAACTAGCTGAGGTAAAAGAGAGAGTGCTACCCACTTTTTTTTACTTTTTATTATACTTTATTGAACATTAAAAACATTTACAACATCGTGATCAGTACATTGTATGATACAAATCAATTCCACCGCTCTGCACAGCCATTCCGCCACCACATTTTAACATCAAAACTTGAAGTTTAATTTGTCTCCTGTAACATATATTAATCGATTGTACGTTAAAAATTGGTTGTAAAATACTGTCCTTAAATTCCTTTCTGAATAAAACATCCACAGAGCCTTATAATGGTCTTTTAGCTTATATTTAAAATACTCTTTTAGATTGATTCTCCTCCCCTTAAAAAACAGAGCATTCCTTCTTTGCACAATCACGAATCTAGCCAAACTGAACATTAAATTAATTGCCGCTCCGCTAGACTCTGGCAGACTCTCCTGCAATCCCCATCTCAAAATTGAGTCCCACGGGATTCCCATTCTCGCTCTTTGGTCCCCACCCAGCAAAAAAGCTTCACACAACTGTCGAACATAGTACTTAAAGTCACTTAACTGCGGACATAACACCAGTAAATGGGACAGAGTCTCATCCTGTGTCCCACACATTGGGCAAGTTGCCGCCTCCACTCGTCCAATCTTGCACAAGACCATCATGGTAAAAATCCGGTTATGAGCCAATTTGAAATCCAGTTCAATCCATTCTGGGCATTTAAAATTCGCCCACACTCCCTTCCAAATCCTGTTGAAGTCCAGCTGTGGGTATATACTCTGCCAAAACTCCTGACCAGCAGGTGTCTTGAATCTCCATTCTCTGAATACCTCATAGAAATCTCGAGTATTACAGTTGTCAAATTGGACCAACTCTCCCCCTTTCTCCAGTACAAAGCTTGGAAAAGCAGGACGCATTTTACTTCCTTTGGAGATTTCCGCATTTATTTCTTCCATCCAATCCTGTGGCATTGCCCTCACAATCTTCTTATACATGATTCCTATTGCTTTTCCTTCTACTTCCTGATCCTCCTCCCACACCATGTCCCTCACTATCGCTTCCGGCAACCAACCTGGAATCACCTCGTATAATACATCTTTCACCGATATAATCCCAGCTTTTACAAAAGCTTGATTAAATAAAACCTCTCTTTCGATGTTGACCCACCTATTCAAAAATAAGGGCTGTTCTAAAAATTCCTCAGCCCCCTTGGGCATAAACTGCACACGTTTTAAAAATTGAGCCTAAGTCTCTACAACCCCCTTATAAAATCTAGGGAGAAGTTTAGTCGATTTCAAAAACATATTATTGTATTCCATATACAATATCCCCTGCCCTCCTATCCCACTTCGTTTTAAAAAATGCTCAGAAGAACTTTTCCAAAAACTTGTATTTGACTTCTGAAGAAATCTCTTCACCCATTTGATTCTAAAGGATTTTTTCTTCAAATCAATATCTGGGAAATTGAGTCCTCCCTGATTTCTCCGTCCAATGATGGTATTGTAAGCCACCAAGGCTGGTTTCCCTCCCCATATAAACCTCACACAAGCCTCTCGGATGGACTTTTCCACCCACTCAGGAATATCCTCCACTGTCAATAAGTACCATAGCTTAGATAGCAGGAGAGCAGACACCACTGTCGCTCTTCCTTGCACTTTCAACCACCTTCTTTCCCATCTTCCCAAAATCTTTTTAATTTTCATAACCTTCGGTTCCCAATTTAATCGATCCACTTCTTCCCTGTCTTTCTTGCACCCCATATGCACCCCCAGAACTTCCAAAACCTCCACCACCTTAAAGGGACATACCCCCAACCATTCCCCCCTACCCCTCCCTGCAACCAGGCATTGGGACTTACTTTAATTCACTCTGGCACCTGAAGCTCTACAATATTCCTCCACTACATCCATAGCTTTCCTCACTGACTCCCCATTTCTCAATGTTAAGGTTGTGTCATCTGCATATTGGTATATCACCGACACCAGCCCAGAACTGGGTACCACAATCCCAACTACACCTTGTTTCTTTCGCATCATGTAACCTAATGGTTCTGCTACCAATGTGTACAGCAATGGGGACAGGGGACAACCCTGTCTCACTGATCTCTGTATCAGAAAATACTTGGATAAAAAACCATTACATTTAACACAGCTAAATAAGTTTGAATAAAAAATCCTTATCCACTGAATTAAATTTTCCTAGAAACCAAATGCTTCCAAAACCTTCAATAAAAACTCATGAGAGACCCAATCAAAGGCTTTCTCTTGATCTATCTTTAATACATAAGCCTCCCTCCCACTCTCTTCCATGAGCTCTATCGCATCTCGGATTGAGACCACAGAGCCTGCGATGTCCCGGCCTATGACTCCATAGGACTGAGAGGGCCAAACTATCTCCGGTAACACCTCCTTCAAACGATTTGCCATAACCCTCGCCAAGATCTTATAATCCACATTTGATAGTGTGATGGGCCTCCAATTCTTCAGATCCTGCCTATCCCCTTTATTTTTATATAAGCTAAAGCTTATGATACCTCTCTGATGTGCCTTCAATAACCACAAAACTAGAAGTTATAGACTTAAACAAGTTGGCTTTTAATCACTAAGATCAGAGCTAACATCTCAACACGCCGACTGGTTCACAGGAATGAGTCATACAGATCCTGGGATCGTTATGTAAGAGAAGTCAGGGGCGGAGCCAAGAGCCAAGACCTGGAACCTTCCAGGTTAGTCAGGAAAGAGGAAGTGAAACTATACACAGTGTGGGGGAGGGTAATATACATGAGTGCAAAACGAATACAGGAAATACAGGATCAAGACAAACAGATTTCATTACACTCTCCTCATAGATGGGGCCAGGCTGCCCTCAATTTTAATTTCCTTAAAAACTTCTAAGAGCAATGGACTTAAAATCTCAAAAAATTCCTTATAAAATTCTGCACTTAGTCCATCGGACCCTGGGCTTTTCCCCCCTTCATTCCACTTATTGTTATTTTTATTTCCGCTAATCCTACTTCTTTATCACACATGCTTCTCTCATCCTCCTTTAAACCCTCTTCAATAAAAGCAGAAACCTTCTCCATCTCCAAATTGGAAATGTCTTCTTTTGTATATAGCTCTTGATAAAAGCTGCTAGCCGCCTCTAAAATCTCTTCACTTTCATGAATGATCTTCTCCCCAACCTTCAACTCCTCAATTAACGATAATCTCTGTCGCAGCTTTTCTTGCTCTAGAAAATATCTAGTGCATCTTTTGCCCTCCAATGCATCTCTAGCCTTTGCACGGAGAATGGCCCCCTTGCATTTTTCAGCTTGCAATAATTCCCACTCTTCCTTTAGCACCCGGAACTTAGTCTCAGCTCCCTTATCCCCTCCGTCAACTGCTTTACAGACATCCGTATACCTTTTGTTTATATTCTCTTCTCGATGCCAGTTAGCTGCTGCCCTCTTTTTCCCGTAACGTACCGAAAAAACTTTTACCTCATATTTGAAATTGTCCTGCCAAACTCTTCTTTCTTTCAAGAACAAAAGTTCCTTCCGAGCATTGTTTATTATATTTATAATCCCTTCTTTATAAGCAATTTCTTTCAAGTATTGATTGTTTAAAATCCACACCCCTGAACCGATCTTAACTCTGCTGTTCCTAATTCTAAGAACCAAAGCCGAGTGATCACTAAAAAATACTTTTTTATAATAAATCTCCATTACCTCCGAACTTAACCCTTCCCGCATTAACACAAAATCTATTCGGCTCTGTTTTAAAACATCACCCACCCAACCTGCTCTGGAGAACTCCCTTTTTATGGGGTTCCGGTCCCTCCATAAGTCTCTCAAATTTAAATTTGCCATCATTTTTACAATCATCCCTCTGGAGTTATCATCTTTAAAGGTCATCTGGGCTGAAATGTCCATCCAAGATAAAAATACATTAAAATCCCCCACTATACAAGGATTTTCCACCTCTGCCACTTCAGTGAATAACCCCCGAAAAAACTCGCGACGCTTGCAATGGTCGTTCGGTGCATAGATATTAAAGAGATCACAATTAAATCCCTCCATTTTTACCCTTAGCTGTAAAAACCTCCCCTCAGTGTCCTTGTCCACCAAGGCAACGTTCTCTTCTATGGACGGACTCACCAAAACAGCCACCCCTCTACGGTTATTGTTTGCACAACTTGTAAACACCTCTCCCTTCCAAACCTTCTGAACTCTTTCTAGAATATCCTCATCCCAAAAGGTTTCTTGCAGACACAACAAGTCCGTGCCTTTAAAACCCTGCAACAACTGCTGCAATTTCTTCTCACCCCTCAGTCCGTTCACATTAATCGAGACCAATGTAATCATGGCTCCAAAGAAGGGAAGTATGCCCAATAATCTCCCTATCATTTAATCTCTGGCTCTTCCCTCCTCTCATGCTCCTTCTCAACTTTTCGGGCAGCTGTTGCTTTTTCCTGCAGCCTCCGGCTCTTTTTCACCTCCTGTTTGACCCCTCCCTGCTGTTTCAGCCTCTTCCTTGCATTAATTTTGGACCCAGGAGCAGCCCTTTCTCCCTCCTTCTGCCCCTCACTAACCTTTCCCTTTCCACATGATGCCACCCCACCCCCCACTTCCATGTCTCTGTCCCTCTCTAATTCCTCACACTCAAGCTCTTCTGCAACCCCCTGTGCCTGCTCCCCGTCAGATACATAATCCTGCTCCCCGTCAGATACTTCATCTCCCATAGAGAGTCTTCCTGCTATCGCAGTTTCTCCCACTGTACCGCCCCCTTCGACCACATCTCCACCTCTGACCCTTGCACCTTGTTCCCTCACTCCATGGGACAATGGCGCACCTAAATTGTTCCCTTCTGACGTTTCTATCTTGCTGATCCCATCCTGCTGTCCCTTTAAGGCTCCTGCCTCTTGCACCCTCTCCCCGCCCTGCCCCCTCCCGCTCACCAAAATATCCGACTCCCCGCCTCTCCCCGGAGCACTCACATCCACCACACACCCCGCTCCTGCCTCCTCTCCCCCCGCAGACACCAGACTCCCCAGGGGGAGCCGAACTGCACTAATGCTCGAGTCTGCACTCGACCCTTGCTGCCCGCTGCTGTCTTTGTTCCCCTCCATAGCACTCGCCGTGTTTTCCACCATCTCCATCTCGATCTCCACTCCGCCATCCTCTGCCTCTTCCTGTGCTCCTTTTTCCTTCATTTTACCGGCTGTGTCCTCCGACTGCACTGCACCTCCGGCCGTTCCACGCCCCTCTCCTGCTCCTTCTCTCATCTCCTCATCACTCATTTCGCTCCCTTCTGCCACACACTCACAGCGGGTGGGGCGTTTACGACACACCCCACAGCTCTCCGCCTTGCAGCTCCGAGCGATATGTCCCGACTCACCACAATTGTAACAATACAAATCAGGACAGTTTCTTATGAGATGGTCATGTCCCAGACAATAGTAACACACCTTTACTTGGTTATCGTGCAGCACACGAAAGTACTGCACTCCTTCCAGTGTCTCGAACTTCATACTGTACGGCAAAGACCTCACCCCCTATGGGAACCGCACCTTTACATACCGGGTTCCATCTGCTACCCGTGTTCCCGGATAGTACCTCCTCTTTATTTCAGAACAGATTTTAATGTCCCACGACTCCAACTTTTTGCTCAGCACTTCGTCCTCGATGTACACAGGCAAGTTCAAAAATGAAACCACCGCCTCCTCTGAATATAGCAGAGTCACCTCTTAGAATTACTCCCGAACTTTCAGACTGAGCAGCAGTTTTTCCACCTCCTCACGGCCACTGACCGTCACCTCAAATCCCACATTTGGTTTTGGGCGGCAGGCAAAACAGCTTCCCTCACCACAGTCCTCATGAACCGCCTGGATTATATCCCAGGCTCGAATCTTCTTATCTTCACATTGCACCACCACCGTATTTTCTTTACCAAACCTCCTGAGGTCCCGGCCCAAATCTTTGGGCCTTTTTTTTCCCCTTCCCACCACAGTTTCTTCCCTAATAAAATTCCTCTCGGGAATATTGTCCTCTGAGTGGCCCGGCACTCCGGACCCCTCAGCAGCCATCTGGCTGTTTTTTGTGGGCCAAAAAGGCCTGAAAGCAACACCCCAAACCCCTCCACCAACTTTTTACAAAACTCCCTCTAACACCCAGCTGCAATTAGGCAACCAGTCCCACCTGGCTCACTCCTAGCCCCTCCCACCTAGCGAGTGCCACCCACTGAGCCACTGGCTGACACCTGACTCCTGGCTCCTGGTGGAAAGTCGATGTCGGGCAGGTGAAGAACGGATCAGAGCTTGCCTGTGCTGCGCCCCCTTCCTGGGGCAAAATGGCCCGCACACATGACAATTGTCCAGTAATGCAGAGTGACGCCAGGCCGTCAGTGCTTGTCGACCAGTACACACCACCAGCGAGGAACGTTGGAGCAAAGCACCCAACGTGGAAATTGATAAGGGCTTGAAGGCAATTTACGGGGCCTTTCGAATACAGAGTGAGGTGGGAATTACGAATGAATCTGGTTTAAATCAGACCTGGTTTATCGTGGGCCCCATCATCAATCACAACACCAAACTCAACCTATTCCTAAAGCAAAATGGCGCATGATCCCTGTATCTGACGAGCTAATTAATGAGTTCTTTTTAAGGTAATTGGCAAAAGAACCAGGGGCGGCATGAGGACTTTTTTTTTTTACGCAGCGTAAGAATATTGTTCTCTAGAAAGAAGAAGTGAGGAGAAAAAACCTCTGATCCGTTCTTCACCTGCCCGACATCTACTTTCCACCAGGAGTCGGGAGTCGGCTGTCAACCGTGGCTCAGTGGGTAGCACCCTCTCTCTTACCTCAGCTAGTTAATGAAGGTTTGTAGGTTCAATTCCCACTCCAAAGACTTGAGTACAAAAATCCACACTAGCGCTCCACTGCAATACAGAGGAGATCCCACAGCCAAGGGAGCGCGCTGTAAAGAATGAAATTGGCTGCAATGAATTATAATTATAAGGGGACTTCGAGGTGATTAAATGAAGCGGTCAAGATTATTGAAGGGAATTGACAAAAGTTGATCTGGACAAATTTTTCTCTGTAGGCGCAAATCCCAGCGAGGTGTGAGGAATTTAGGGCAAGTGGGCGATATTGTGAGTGGGTTCCTGGCCTTTTCACCTCTGAGACCTGATAGTTATCTCTCATTTGAATTTAGGAACATAGGAACAGGAGGAGGCCATTCAGCCCCTCGAGCCTGTTACACAGGAAGAGGCCATTCAGCCCCTCGAGCCTGTTACACAGGAACAGGAGGAGGCCATTCAGCCCCTCGAGCCTGTTACACAGGAAGAGGCCATTCAGCCCCTCGAGCCTGTTACACAGGAACAGGAGGAGGCCATTCAGCCCCTCAAGCCTGTTACACAGGAACAGGAGGAGGCCATTCAGCCCCTCGAGCCTGTTACATAGGAACAGGAGGAGGCCATTCAGCCCCTCGAGCCTGTTACACAGGAACAGGAGGAGGCCCATTCAGCCCCTCGAGCCTGTTACACAGGAGCAGGAGGAGGCCATTCAGCCCCTCGAGCCTGTTACACAGGAACAGGAGGAGGCCATTCAGCTGCTCGAGCCTGTTACACAGGAACAGGAGGAGGCCATTCAGCCCCTCGAGCCTGTTACACAGGAACAGGAGGAGGCCCATTCAGCTGCTCGAGCCTGTTACACAGGAACAGGAGGAGGCCCATTCAGCCTCTCGAGCCTGTTACACAGGAACAGGAGGAGGCCATTCAGCCCCTCGAGCCTGTTACACAGGAACAGGAGGAGGCCCATTCAGCCCCTCGAGCCTGTTACACAGGAACAGGAGGAGGCCATTCAGCCCCTCGAGCCTGTTACACAGGAGCAGGAGGAGGCCATTCAGCCCCTCGAGCCTGTTACACAGGAACAGGAGGAGGCCATTCAGCCCCTCGAGCCTGTTACACAGGAACAGGAGGAGGCCATTCAGCCCCTCGAGCCTGTTACACAGGAACAGGAGGAGGCCATTCAGCCCCTCGAGCCTGTTACACAGGAACAGGAGGAGGCCATTCAGCCCCTCGAGCCTGTTACACCATTCCAATAGATGGTGGCTGATCTGCATCACAACTCCAGAGAGTTCCAGATTTGCCCTGTTACCTATTGTGTGAAAACAAACTGTTTCAGCATCAATTGAAGAGGAAATTAATGAATTCAAGATTGTCCCGTAATGCTAAATACTTTACAGAGAGAGGGAGATGTGGATTTCCTGGTGTTTCTGAGTCCTGGACCGGTGTTACACACGGTGATACTGGTTCAGAGCTGGCCAGCACACATAGGTGTTCCCTAGCAGAGGCATCATTATAAAGGGTCAGTGCAGTGAAAACACGACAGCACTTGCTGTTCCGTGGCTCAGTGGGTAGCCCTCTCGCCTCTGAATCAGAAGGTTGTGGGTTTAAGCCCCGCCCCAGAGGCTTGAGCACAAAAATCTAGGCTGACACTCCCAGTGTCAGTACTGAGGGAGTGCTGCACTGTCTGGAGGTGCGGTCTTTTGGCTAAGACGTTAAACCGAAGGCCTTGTCTGTTCTCTTTCAGGTGAATGTAAAAGCTCCCACGGCCACTATTCGAAGAAGAGCAGGGGAGTTATCCCTGGTGTCCGGGGCCAATATCTATCCCACAACCAACATCACTAAAACAGATTATTTGGTCATTAGCACATTGCTGTTGGTGGGAGCTTGCTGTGTGTAAATTGGCTGCCGCGTTTCCTACATTACAACAGTGACTACACTTCAAAAAGTACTTCATTGGCTGTAAAGCGCTTTGGGACGTCCTAAGGTTGTGAAAGGCGCTATATAAATGCAAGACTTTCTTTTCTTTTTTTTCATGCCTACTGTTGGGAGAGAGGAGTGAGGGGATTTTCTACACGGTGATTGTCCTTCAGAATCACCAGTAATCAGCCAGAAATACGGGAGTGTGAGACGGCTATCATAGTAGACTGTTTCTGATGGGATGGTCCCAGCAGGACAGGGACGAGGGGTTACGTGGAGAGACTGGAGAAGCTGGGGGTGTTCACCTTAGCGGGCAGAAGGTTAAGGGGAGATTTAATGGAGGCGTTCAAAATTATGAAGGGAGAATAAATATGGAGAAACTGCTTCCAGTGGCAGAAGGGTCGGTAATCAGAGGGCACAGATTTAAAGTAATTGCCAAAAGAACCAGAGGGGAGATGAGGAGAATTTATTTTTTACGCAGCGAGTTGTTGTGATCTGGAATGCGCTGCCTGAAAGGGCGGTGGAAGCAGATTCAACAGTAACTTTCAAAAGGAAATTGGATAAATACTTGAAAAGGAAAGGTTTGCAGGGCTGTGGGGAAAGAGCAGGGGGGAGTGGGAATAATTGGAGAGCTCTTTCAAACAGCCGGCACAGGCACGATGGGCCGAATGTCCTCCTGTGCTGTGTGATTCGACATGGATAGCTGTTGTAGGAAAAACATTGCTTCAATTGTGCTGATCAGTGGCAGAGTGTTGTATCTAACTCTAACCGGAGCTCTGCCAGTCCAGGTGAACCACTCAAGGGGCTTCCTGAGTGTAAATATTTTATACACGGGAATTTCCCTCCAGGACTGAGACTGGATCTCAGGACCTGGAGCAGATACATGTGAGAATCTCTCCGCCATAAAGCCCTGTCCAGTCAGCTCAGTCTGTGTGTGTGTGCATAGCTCAGCAGAGTAATAGGGAGAGTCGCTGGGAGTTTCAAGGCTGAATTAAGTTTCCCTTCATTGAATCATAAAATAGTCCAGCACAGAAGGAGGCCATTCGGCCCATCGAGTCTGCACCGGCTCTTTCGAAGAGCAATCCAGGTAGTCCCACTCTCCTGCTCTTTCCTCATATCCCTGCAATTTTTTCTCCTTCAACTATGTATCCAATTCCCTTTGAAGGCTACTATTGAATCTGCCTCCTCCACTCTACCAGACAGTGCATTCCAAATCCTAACCACACGTTGCATAAAAAAGGTTTTCCTCATGTCACCTTTAGTTCTTTTGCCAATCTCCTTAAACCTGTGTCCTCTGGTTGTTAAACCTTCCGCCAATAGGAACAGTTTCTCTCTATCTGCTCTGTCCAGACCCCTCATGATTTTGAACATCTCTATCAAATCTCCTCTCAATCTTCTCTGCTCCAAGGAGAACAACCCCAGCTTCTCCAGTCTATCCACGTAACTGAAGCCCCTCATCCCTGGAACCATTCTAGTAAATCTCTTCTGCACCCTCTCTAAAGCCTTCACATTCCCTCCTGAAGTGTGGTGCCCAGAATTAGACACAATCCTCCAGCTGGGACCAAACTAGTGACAGTCTTACAATAAACTCCTGTCTGTTCCTCGTTTAATGAACATCCTGCACCGCTCACAGAGCTGGGACCACCTCTGTGGAACCCACAGGATTACCGTGCAGCTACATCACCCTCGCTCGCTCGCAAGTATTTAGGATTCTGTGGTTTTTTGCTGGCAAATTAACTTCACTTTAAAAATAAAATTGGATATTTTAAACACTGGAACTTGGGACTGATGGAAATTATATTGAAGGAAAGAAACAATGCGATTAGCTGCATAGGTGCAGCACCGTGTCAAACGTAGACAAACCAGCGAGACTTTATTTAAATAGACGAGGATAATTTTTTTTTTACGCAGCGAGTTGTTGTGATCTGGAACGCGCTGCCTGAAAGGGCGGTGGAAGCAGATTCAATAGTGACTAATAGAAAGGGAATTGGATAAATACACGAAGGGGAGATATTTGCAGGGCTGTGGGGAAAGAGCAGGGGGAGTGGGACTAATTGGAGAGCTCTTTCAAAGAGCCGGCACAGGCACGATGGGCCGAATGGCCTCCTCCTGTGCTGTATCAGTCTAGGATTCTATGTGATAAACCTTCGATGGCTCCTGTGGTAATCTGTGCTCTTTTTTCTCTCTTTGCCCTCGCCAGCTCCGCCGCAGTTTGCGGTGAAACCGCGGGACCAGGTGGTGGCGGTCGGGCGGACGGTCACGTTCACGTGCGAGGCGACAGGGAATCCCCAGCCGGCCATTTTCTGGCAGAGGGAGGGCAGCCAGGTAGGTGCATGGAGGAGGAGGAGGAGGCGGAGGCTTCTGCGCGTCGGGTGTGTGGCAAACACGACTTGGAGCCGGCGTTCCGTGCGCCCGGAACCATGCGGCGACGCGTCATGGTGGGGGAGGGGAGGGGAAACACGCCGGCCGGGGGAGGAGAGGAGGGACGGCGTGACATTGACTCCGTTTCCCACTTCCTGTCAGTTTTGCAACAGTGTTAATGGCATTGAGAACTGCATCGCGACGCCATGCGCCATCTCACGTCAGAGAGGGTCCTCATTGCCAACGGAAGTCCTCGGGGAAGTAAATCTTCTCCACTGAGCGCGCAGTGAGAAAATGCACAGTGCCGTCAGTGACTGAGACTCACGGAAGGGCCCCAGGCTCCAGCCCCTGTCGGAGCTGGGTTAGCGGATTTCAGTCAGGAGATGGTAGGGGACCTACATGGCACATTGCACCGGGGTTTCCAGTGGTCCTGTGTGTGTGAGTCCATGTGTGTACATGTATATGAGCGACTGCATGCATGTGTTGGTATGCGTGTGCATGTGTGTGTGAGTGCAAGTGTGTGTGCGCGTGCATGTGTGTACTTTGTGTGTGTGCGATCATGTGTATAATGGTGAGCATGTGTTTGTGCACATGTGTGCGAATGCACATGTGTACGTACATCATGTGCATCCAGGATCACATTTGGTGAGTGGCCCCCATGGTTAATTAATCTTCTGCCGTTGACTGTCTAGGCTCAAACATAAACAATAGTTCCCATCAGAGGACACCCCGAAGAACTGGGCCTTAATCAGGGTCAGCTCCTCAGGGGAAGACTGAGGAAAAATCCCCGCTCTACCCTCTCCGCCAAGACCCATGAAAGGGACACCAGTGGCTCCGCTGGAAATGCCACCGATCGGCATTCCCATGGGAATCGCCGGGTCTGAGGTGGGATAAATCCGCTGTGTCCTGACCAGCTGCTCGTTGAGAGGGTCCTGCTCCCCCCTTTCCCCACATTCCCCCTCCCGGCCCACCCTCCCCACCCCCTGCTCTCCCCTCCCCCACCCTCCTCCCCACCCCCTGCTCTCCCCTCCCCCCACCCTCCTCCTCACCCCCTGCTCACCCTCCCCACCCCCTGCTCTCCCCTCCCCCCACCCTCCTCCCCACCCCCTGCTCTCCCCTCCCCCCACCCCCTGCTCACCCCTCCCCTACCCCGCCCTCTCCACCCCTCGTTGGATCTCCGTTTAATTTTCTCCCTTGTGATTTGTTTTGTTTCAGAATCTGCTTTTCTCCTACCAGCCTCCGGAACCTTCCAGCAGATTCTCCGTGTCCCAGGTGGGGGACCTCACCATCACCAACGCCCAGAGGCCTGATGTCGGTTACTACAGCTGCCAAGCGCTCAACGTGGCCGGGAGTGTCATCATCAAAGCCTTCCTGGAAGTGACTGATGGTAAAGTGACGAGGCTCGAGACAAGAGGTTCAGGTTAAGGGTCAATGCGGCCCAACAATCTCTGACTGAATAGGCTGCCTACATCTGACTGTCCAAGCTCACGGAGTCGAGGAGTGGCCACGCAGGAAGAGGGGGAGGCCGTTCAGCCCCTCGAGCCTGTTCCGCCTTTCAATCAGATCACAACTGATCTGTACCTCAACTTCATTTCCACCATATTCCTTGATACCGTGACCCAACAAAATTGTGAGTAGGGATTAGAAGGATATGCAGCTAAAGTGAGATGAAAGTGATTAAGGTGATTGCCAGAAGATCCAAAGGCGACATGAGGAAATACTTTTTTACTCAGCGAGTGGTTAGGATCTGGAATGCACGGCCTGAAAGGGTGGTGGAGGCAGACTCAATCGTGGCTTTCAAAAGGGAGTTGGATAAGTACCTGAAGGAAAAATAATTTGCAGGGCTCCGGGGAAAGGGCGGGGGAGCGGGACTAGCTGAAGTGCTCTTGCAGAGAGCCGGCACGGGCTCGACGGGCCGAATGGCCTCCTTCTGTGCTGTAACCATTCCATGATTCTATGAATCTAAGTAAGGGTGGGAGGAGGCTCGTGTGGTGCATAAACACCGGCATGGACCAGTTGGGCCGAATGGCCTGTTTCTGTGCCCTGAACACTATGTAATTCTATGTAAAAGTTCATCTGCTTTTCCTGGATCTCAATCCCCTCTTTACCTGCCTGTTCACCTTCACCAAGGTGCAGGCTCTCACCAGCCATTCACCTCTTCGATGTGAGGCTTGGCTCAGTGGGCAGCACTCTCACCTCTGAGTCAGACAAGTGTGAGTTCGAAATCCCGCTCCAGAGACTTGAGCTCATAATGCAGGCTAAGGGAACGCTGCACTGTCGGAGGGGCCGATAAACTGAGGCCCCCGTCTGCCCTCTCAGGTGGACGTAAAAGATCCCACGGCCACTATTTCGAAGAAGAGCAGGGGGAGTTATCCCTGGTGTCCTGGGGCCAATATTTATCAACATCACTAGAAACAGATTATCTGGTCATCATCACATCGCTGTTTGTGGGAGCTTGCTGTGCGCAAATTGGCTGCTGCGTTTCCCACATTACAACAGTGACCACACATCAAAAAGTACTTCATTGGCTGTAAAGCGCTTTGGGACGTCCTGAGTTCATGAAAGACGCTATAGAAATGCTAGTTCTTGCTTTCGTTGATCCAAAGGTTGAGGGTTCAAGCCTCGTGCTGTGATTTATTCCTGAGGGAGTGCTGCATTGCCAGAGGTGCTGTCCCCAAACTTTAAACTGAGGTTGTTCTGCCTGTACAGACGCTATCTAAATGTAAGTTATTGTTGTTGCCGTCGTCAAGCTGGTATCTTCTGGAACATTCTCTCCAGTGAACCGCCTTCCTCCGCAGAGGGAAAGAAAGACTTGCATTTCTATAGCGCCCGTCACGACCACTAGACGTCTGAAAGCGCTTTACAGCCAGTGAAGTACATTTTTTGAAGTGTAGTCACTGTTGTAATGTGGGAAACACGGCAGCCAATTGGCACACAGCAAGATCCCACAGACAGAAATGTGATAATGACCGGATAATCTGTTTCTAGTGATATTGGCTGAGGGATAAATATTGGCCCCCGCTTTTCTTCAAAATAGTGCCATGGGATCTTTTACATCCACCTGAGAGAGCAGACGGGGCCTCGGTTTAACGTCTCATCCGAAAGACGGCATCTCTGACAGTGCAGCACTCCTCAGCACTGCACTGGGAGTGTCAGCCTAGCTTTATGTGCTCAAGTCCCTGGAGTGGGAGTTTGAACCCACAACCTTCTGACCCAGAGGTGAGTGTGCAGCCCACTGAGCCACAGCTGACAATACCAAGAAGGGGGTTCACTCCTCACTGGGGCACTGAAGGGGGAGGCCTGACTGTTTCTGATTGGCCCGACTGATCCCGGTAGGCCTCATCGATCCCGGTAGGCCTCACCGATCCCGGTAGGCCACACCGATCCCGGTAGGCCTCACCAATCCCGGTAGGCCTCACCAATCCCGGTAGGCCACACCGAACCCGGTAGGCCTCACCAATCCCGGTAGGCCTCACCAATCCCGGTAGACCTGACTGATCCTGGTAGGCCTCACCGATCCTGGTAGGCCCGACTGTTCCTGGTAGGCCCGGCTGTTCCTGGTAGACCTGACTGATCCTGGTAGGCCTCACCGATCCTGGTAGGCATCACCGACCCTGGTAGGCCCGACTGTTCCTGGTAGGCCCGACTGTTCCTGGTAGGCCTCACCGATTCTGGTAGGCCCGACTGTTCCTGGTAGACCTGACTGTTCCTGGTAGGCCTCACCGATTCTGGTAGGCCCGACTGTTCCTGGTAGACCTGACTGTTCCTGGTAGGCCTCACCGATTCTGGTAGGCCCGACTGTTCCTGGTAGACCTGACTGATCCTGGTAGGCCTCACCGATTCTGGTAGGCATCACCGACCCTGGTAGGCCCGACTGTTCCTGGTAGACCTGACTGTTCCTGGTAGGCCTCACCGATTCTGGTAGGCCCGACTGTTCCTGGTAGACCTGACTGTTCCTGGTAGGCCTCACCGATTCTGGTAGGCCCGACTGTTCCTGGTAGACCTGACTGATCCTGGTAGGCCTCACCGATTCTGGTAGGCATCACCGACCCTGGTAGGCCCGACTGTTCCTGGTAGACCTGACTGATCCTGGTAAGCTTCACCGATCCTGGTAGGCCTCACCGATCCTGGTAGGCCTCACTGATCCTGTTCTGCTTCTTTTTATTGCTTCCAGGCGACGTGCAGTTGTGGGGCTGTTCATTATTAACACAATGTGCGGGAAGATTCTTCACCATATGTTTACATTTTCCTCTACTGGGATGCACCAGTTATAATTAATCCTTTATTTAGAGATTGGCTGTGCGATAGACATTTGGCATTGATAAAAAAAAATTAAATAAATTGCTTCCATTTGTTTAAATTTTAATGGCTTCGTTTTTGTCTTTGTTGCAGTCATTTCGGACCGGCCTCCTCCTGTCATTCGCCAGGGCCCCATCAATCAGACGGTTGCCGTGGACAGCACCGTGGCCCTTGGGTGCCTGGCCAGTGGCTCCCCGCCACCCACCATCCTCTGGCGGAAGGACGGGGTCCTGATCTCCACCCACGACTCACGCATCAAGCAGCAGGAGACGGGAACCCTACAAATCCGCTATGCCAAGGTACGGCGGGGGGGGGGGGGGTTCGTCCCTCACGAATTCGCCGCTCGCTCCGCTATTTTGCCGACTATTTTCCAGGGAACAATCCACCGCCACTTGCAGCGGGCATGAATTACCCGCTACACGCGCTGAACAGTGTACCAGGCAGCGCAATTAAATTAAAAATCATTTCATTTACCGTTTGAAAGGCTGCCAGAACGGACAGCTCAAATTCACGCTGCGCTGTCGGAGGTGCCGTCTCTCAGATGAAACGTTAAACCAAGGCCTTGCCTGCTCTCTCAGGTGGAAGTGAAAGATTTTGCCAATATTTCGAAGAAGAGCAGAGGAGTTCTCCCCGTGTGTCCTGGGGCCAATATTAAATCCCTCAACTAACATCACTAAAACAGATTATCTGGTCATTATCACATTGCTGTTTGTGGGAGCTTGCTTTGCGCAAATTGGCTGCCGCGTTTCCTACATTACAACAGTGACTCCACTTCACAAAAATACTTCATTGGCTGTGAAGCGCTTTGGGGCGTCCTGAGGTCATGAAAGGCGCTATAGAAATACAATATTCCAATTATTACGAGCCCCTCAGACAACGTGCTGACCACCAGAGGCACTCAGTAAACTCGGAGGCCTAACAGCGAGCTCACACTGATCCTAAGCTGCGTTTTATGTTGAATTGATTCAGCGTACATCACTGGCCAGCTCCACAAGACTGTCCGGGTCTTGGCAGCCGAAATTGATTCGCAAAAGTGGCGCGGTGGACTGTCATTTTATTCGTGTCATTCCTCACGTATCTCTACTGAAGGCACGGGTTAGATACAGAGTAAAGCTCCTTCTACACTGTCCAATCAAACACTCCCAGGGCAGGTACAGCACGGGTTAGATACAGAGTAAAGCTCCCTCTACACTGTCCCATCAAACACTCCCAGGGCAGGTACAGCACGGGTTAGATACAGAGTAAAGCTCCCTCTACACTGTCCCATCAAACACTCCCAGGGCAGGTACAGCACGGGTTAGATACAGAGTAATGCTCCCTCTACACTGTCCCATCAAACACTCCCAGGGCAGGTACAGCACGGGTTAGATACAGAGTAAAGCTCCCTCTACACTGTCCAATCAAACACTCCCAGGGCAGGTACAGCACGGGTTAGATACAGAGTAAAGCTCCCTCGACACTGTCCCATCAAACACTCCCAGGGCAGGTACAGCACGGGTTAGATACAGAGTAAAGCTCCCTCTACACTGTCCCATCAAACACTCCCAGGGCAGGTACAGCACGGGTTAGATACAGAGTAAAGCTCCCTCTACACTGTCCCATCAAACACTCCCAGGGCAGGTACAGCACGGGTTAGATACAGAGTAAAGCTCCCTCTACACTGTCCCATCAAACACTCCCAGGGCAGGTACAGCACGGGTTAGATACAGAGTAAAGCTCCCTCTACACTGTCCCATCAAACACTCCCAGGGCAGGTACAGCACGGGTTAGATACAGAGTAAAGCTCCCTCTACACTGTCCCATCAAACACTCCCAGGGCAGGTACAGCACGGGTTAGATACAGAGTAAAGCTCCCTCTACACTGTCCAATCAAACACTCCCAGGGCAGGTACAGCACGGGTTAGATACAGAGTAAAGCTCCCTCTGCACTGTCCCATCAAACACTCCCAGGGCAGGTGCAGCACGGGTTAGATACAGAGTAAAGCTCCCTCTACACTGTCCCATCAAACACTCCCAGGGCAGGTACAGCACGGGTTAGATACAGAGTAAAGCTCCCTCTACACTGTCCCATCAAACACTCCCAGGGCAGGTACAGCACGGGTTAGATACAGAGTAAAGCTCCCTCTACACTGTCCAATCAAACACTCACAGGGCAGGTACAGCACGGGTTAGATACAGAGTAAAGCTCCCTCTACACTGTCCCATCAAACACTCCCAGGGCAGGTACAGCACGGGTTAGATACAGAGTAAAGCTCCCTCTACACTGTCCAATCAAACACTCCCAGGGCAGGTACAGCACGGGTTAGATACAGAGTAAAGCTCCCTCTACACTGTCCCATCAAACACTCCCAGGGCAGGTACAGCACGGGTTAGATACAGAGTAAAGCTCCCTCTACACTGTCCCATCAAACACTCCCAGGGCAGGTACAGCACGGGTTAGATACAGAGTAAAGCTCCCTCTACACTGTCCCATCAAAGCCCCCAGGGCGGGTACAGCACGGGTTAGATACAGAGTAAAGCTCCCTCTACACTGTCCCATCAAACACTCACAGGGCAGGTACAGCACAGGCTAGATACAGGGTAAAGCTCCCTCTACACTGTCCCATCAAACACTCCCAGGGCAGGTACAGCACGGGTTAGATACAGAATAAAGCTCCCTCTACACTGTCCCATCAAACACTCCCAGGGCAGGTACAGCACGGGTTAGATACAGAGTAAAGCTCCATAATAATATGGTTGAATTCCAAATTCAGTTTGAGGGTGAGAGAGTTGGATCTCAAACCAGCGTACTGAGCTTAAATTAAGGAGACTATGAAGGTATGAGAGTAGAATTGACTAAAGTGGACTGGGAAAACAGATTAAAGTGTAAGACGGTACAAGAGCAGTGGTCTACATTCAAGGAGATATTTCACATCTTTCAAGATAAATATATTCCACTGAGGAAAAAGGGGAGTAAAAGAAAAGACAGCCATCCGTGGCTTAGTAAAGTAATAAAGGATAGTATCCGACTGAAAACAAGGGCAAATAAAGTAGCCAAATCTAGTGGAAGGATAGAAGATTGGGAAGCATTTAAAAGCCAGCAAACAATAACTAAAAGATTAATTAAGAAAGGGAAGATAGATTATGAAAGTAAACTAGCAAAAAATATAAAAACAGATAGCAAGAGTTTCTACAGCTATATAAAAAGAAAAAGGGTGGCTAAAGTGAACGTTGGTCCCTTAGAGGATGAGACCGGGAAACTATTGGTGGGGAACATGGAGATGTCAAAGACGCTGAACAAATATTTTGTATCAGTCTTTACAGTAGAGGACACTAAAAATATCCCAACACTGGACAAACAGGGGGCAATGGGGGGGGCGGAGGAGCTAAACACGATTAAAATCACTAAGGAGATGGTACTCGGTAAAATAATGGGACTTAAGGCGGATAAATCCCCCGGACCTGATGGCCTACACCTAGGGTCTTGAGAGAAGTGGCGGTAGGGATTGTGGATGCATTGGTGATTATTTTCCAAAACTCCCTGGACTCAGGAAAGGTCCTGGCAGATTGGAAAACTGCTAATGTAACACCCTTATTTAAGAAGGGAAGTAGACAAAAAGCTGGAAACTATGGACCAGTTAGCCTAACATCTGTGGTTGGCAAAATGTTGGAGTCCATTATTAAGGAAACAGTAACAGAGCATTTGGATAAACATAATTTAATAGGACAGAGTCAGCATGGTTTTATGAAGGGGAAGTCATGTTTGACAAATTTGCTCGAATTCTTTGAGGATGTAACATACAGGGTGGATAAAAGGGAACCAGTGGATGCAGTGTATTTGGACTTCCAAAAGGCATTTGACAAGGTTCCATACAAAAGATTACCGATCAAGATAAGAAATCACGGGATTGGGGGTAATATACTGGCATGGGTGGAAGATTGGCTATTTAACAGAAAACAAAGAGTTGGGATAAATGGTTCGTTCTCGGGCTGGTAATCAGTAACTAGTGGTGTTCCGCAGGGGTCAGTGCTGGCACCCCAACTCTTTACAATCTATATTAACGATTTGGAGGAAGGGACCGAGTGCAACATATCCAAGTTTGCCGACGATACAAAGATGGGAGGGAAAGCAGTGAGTGAGGAGGACATAAAAAACCTGCAAAAGGACATAGACAGACTAAGTGAGTGGGCAGAGATTTGGCAGATGGAACATAATATTGGAAAGAGTGAGGTTATGCACTTTGGCAGAAAAAATCAAAGAGCAAGTTATTATCTAAATGGAGAGAATCTGCAAAGTGCTACAGTACAAAGGGATCTGGGGGTCCTGGTGCATGAAACACAAAAAGTTAGTATGCAGGTGCAGCAGGTGATCAGGAAGGCCAATGGAATCTTGGCTTTTATTGCAAGGGGGATGGAGTATAAAAACAGGGAAGTCTTGCTGCAGTTATACAGGGTATTGGTGAGGCTACACCTGGAATACTGCATGCAGTTTTGGTTTCCATATTTAAGAAAATATATACTTGCTCTCGAGGCGGTTCAGAGAAGGTTCACTCGATTGAATCCGGAGATGAGGGGGTTGACGTATGAGGAAAGGTTGAGTAGGTTGGGCCTCTACTCATTGGAGCTCAGAAGAATGAGAGGCAATCTTATCGAAACATGTAAGATTGTGAGGGGGCTTGATCGGGTGGATGCGGTGAGGATGTTTCCACTGATGGGTGAGACTAGAACTAGGGGGCATAATCTTAGAATAAGGGGCTGCCCTTTCAAAACTGAGATGAGGAGAAACTTCTTCACTCAGAGGGTAGTAAATCTATGGAATTTGCTACCCCAGAGAGCTGTGGAAACTGCGACATTAAATAAATTTAAAACGGAGATAGACAGTTTCCTAGCAGATAAGGGAATTAGGGGTTACGGGGAGAGGGCAGGGAAGTGGACGTGAGTCTAGATTCGGATCAGCCATGATCCTATTGAATGGCGGAGCAGGCCCGAGGGGCCGTATGGCCTACTCCTGCTCCTACTTCTTATGTTCTCTACACTGTCCCATCAAACACTCCCAGGGCAGGTACAGCACCGGTTAGATACAGAGTAAAGCTCCCTCTACACTGTCCCATCAAACACTCCCAGGGCGGGTACAGCACGGGTTAGATACAGAGTAAAGCTCCCTCTACACTGTCCCATCAAACTCTCCCAGGGCAGGTACAGCACGTGTTAGATACAGAGTAAAGCTCCCTCTACACTGTCCCATCAAACACTCCCAGGGCAGGTGCAGCACGGGGTTAGATATAGAGTAAAGCTCCCTCTACACTGTCCCATCAAACACTCCCAGGGCAGGTACAGCACGAGTTAGATACAAAGTAAAGCTCCCTCTACACTGTCCCATCAAACACTCCCAGGGCAGGAACAGCAGGGGTTAGATACAGATTAAAGCTCCCTCTACACTATCCCATCAAACACTCCCAGGGCAGGTACAGCATGGGTTAGATACAGAGTAAAACTCCCTCTACATTGTCCCATCAAACACTCCCAGGGCGGGTACAGCACAGGTTAGATACAGAGTAAAGCTCCCTCTACACTGTCTCATCAAACACTCCCAGGGCAGTTACAGCACGGGTTAGATACAAGGTAAAGCTCCCTCTACACTGTTCCATCAAACACTCCCAGGGCAGGTACAGCACGGGTTAGATACAGAATAAAGCTCCCTGTACACTGTCCCATCAAACACTCCCAGGGCAGGTACAGCACGGGTTAGATACAGAGTAAAGCTCCCTCTACACTGTCTCATCAAACTCTCCCAGGGCAGGTACAGCACAGGTTAGATACAGAGGAAAGCTCCCTCTACACTGTCCCATCAAACACTCCCAGGGCAGGTGCAGCACGGGGTTAGATACAGAGTAAAGCTCCCTCTACACTGTCCCATCAAACACTCCCAGGGCAGGTGCAGCACGGGGTTAGATACAGAATAAAGCTCCCTGTACACTGTCCCATCAAACACTCCCAGGGCAGGTACAGCACGGGTTAGATACAGAGTAAAGCTCCCTCTACACTGTCTCATCAAACTCTCCCAGGGCAGGTACAGCACAGGTTAGATACAGAGGAAAGCTCCCTCTACACTGTCCCATCAAACACTCGCAGGGCAGGTGCAGCACGGGGTTAGATACAGAGTAAAGCTCCCTCTACACTGTCTCATCAAACTCTCCCAGGGCAGGTACAGCACAGGTTAGATACAGAGGAAAGCTCCCTCTACACTGTCCCATCAAACACTCCCAGGGCAGGTGCAGCACGGGGTTAGATACAGAGTAAAGCTCCCTCTACACTGTCCCATCAAACACTCCCAGGGCAGGTACAGCACAGGTTAGATACAGAGGAAAGCTCCCTCTACACTGTCCCATCAAACACTCCCAGGGCAGGTGCTGCATGGGGTTAGATACAGAGTAAAGCTCCCTCTACACTGACCCACCAAACACTCCCAGGTCAGGTGCAGAACGGGGTTAGAAACAGAGTAAAGCTCCCTCTACACTGACCCACCAAACACTCCCAGGGCAGGTACAGCACAGGTTAGATACAGAGTAAAGCTCCCTCTACACTGTCACATCAAACACTCCCAGGGCAGATACAGCACAGGTTAGATACAGAGTAAAGCTCCCTCTACACTGTACCACCAACACTCCCAGGGCAGGTACAGCAAGGGTTAGATACAGAGTAAAGCTCCCTCTACACTGTCACATCAAACACTCCCAGGGCAGGTACAGCATGGGGTAGATACAGAGTAAGGCTCCCTCTACACTGTCCCATCAAACACTCCCAGGGCAGGCACAGCACGGATTAGATACAGAGTAAAGCTCCCTCTACACTGTCCCATCAAACACTCCCAGGGCAGGTACAGCACGGGTTAGTTACAGAGTAAAGCTCCCTCTACACTGTCCCATCAAACACTCCCAGGGCAGGTACAGCACGGGTTAGATACAGAGTAAAGCTCCCTCTACACTGTCCCATCAAACACTCCCAGGGCAGGTACAGCACGGGCTAGATACAGAGTAAAGCTCCCTCTACACTGTATCACACAGGGCAGTTTATTTAGCAATTAGGACCTCCGCAACAACTGCGTGTGCTAACAAAATATACCCTCATTGACAGGGACATTTTGTAACTCGTTGTACAATTTTGAAGGAAACTTAATTTGGTCATAGAATCAGAATCTTACAGCACAGAAGGAGGCTATTCAGCCCATCGTGTCTGTGCCGGCCCTTTGAAAGAGCTCTCCAAGTAGTTCCACTCTCAACTGCTCTTTCCCCCATCGCCCTGAAAATGTTTCCATTGCAGGGATTTATCCAATTCCCTTTTGAAAGTCACTATTGAATCTGCTTCCACCGCTCTTTCAGGCAGCGCATTCCAGATCACAACAACTCGCTGTGTAAAAAAAAAACTTACCCTCATCTCCCCCCTGGATCTTTTGCCAATTACCGTCAATCTGTGTCCTCTGGTTACCGACCCCCCCGCCAGTGGAAACAGTTTCTCCTTATTTACTCTATCAAACCAGCTAATAAAAGTGGATTCTCATTCCCGTGATACACAGTCCTGTAACTGCTGCAGGCTTTCAGAACTTTCGTCTCCTGGTCTGGACTCGGCACATCAATTTATCTTTCTGTCTGTCTGTCTCCTAGCTGGGTGACTCGGGTATCTACATGTGTATTGCCTCAACGCCGAGCGGTGAAGCATCGTGGAGCGCACGCATTGAAGTTCAAGGTAAAAGGCTCTTTTAAATCTACAAACCTCTTCTTCTGCCTGCAGATCAAGGTGAGAGTGTTAGGATTGGGAATAAAAAAACTCCCAATTCAGGCACACAGTGTCAGCTCCAAAACTCCCAGGGCCGGTCCAGTATGGGTTAGATACAGAGTAAAGCTCCCTCTACACTGTCCCATCAAACACTCCCAGGGCAGGTACAGCACAGGTTAGATACAGAGTAAAGCTCCCTCTACACTGTCCCATCAAACACTCCCAGGGCAGGTACAGCACGGGTTAGATACAGAGTAAAGCTCCCTCTACAGTGTCCCATCAAACACTCCCAGGGCAGGTACAGCACGGGTTAGATACAGAGTAAAGCTCCCTCTACACTGTCCCATCAAACACTCCCAGGGCAGGTACAGCACGGGTTAGATACAGAGTAAAGCTCCCTCTACAGTGTCCCATCAAACACTCCCAGGGCAGGTACAGCACGGGTTAGATACAGAGTAAAGCTCCCTCTACACTGTCCCATCAAACACTCCCAGGGCAGGTACAGCACGGGTTAGATACAGAGTAAAGCTCCCTCTACACTGTCCCATCAAACACTCCCAGGGCAGGTACAGCACGGGTTAGATACAGAGTAAAGCTCCCTCTACACTGTCCCATCAAACACTCCCAGGGCAGGTACAGCACGGGGTTAGATACAGAGTAAAGCTCCCTCTACACTGTCCCATCAAACACTCCCAGGGCAGGTACAGCACGGGTTAGATACAGAGTAAAGCTCCCTCTACACTGTCCCATCAAACACTCCCAGGGCAGGTACAGCACGGGTTAGATACAGAGTAAAGCTCCCTCTACACTGTCCCATCAAACACTCCCAGGGCAGGTACAGCATGGGTTAGATACAGAGTAAAGCTCCCTCTACACTGTCCCATCAAACACTCCAAGGGCAGGTACCGCACGGGTTAGATACAGAGTAAAGCTCCCTCTACACTGCCCCATCAAACACTCCCAGGGCAGGTACAGCACGGGTTAGATACAGAGTAAAGCTCCCTCTACACTGTCCCATCAAACACTCCCAGGGCAGGTACAGCACGGGTTAGATACAGAGTAAAGCCCCCTCTACACTGTCCCATCAAACACTCCCAGGGCAGGTACAGCACGGGTTAGATACAGAGTAAAGCTCCCTCTACACTGTCCCATCAAACACTCCCAGGGTAGGTACAGCCTGGGTTAGATACAGAGTAAAGCTCCCTCTACACTGTCCCATCAAACACTCCCAGGGCAGGTACCGCACGGGTTAGATACAGAGTAAAGCTCCCTCTACACTGTCCCATCAAACTCTCCCAGGGCAGGTACAGTACGGGTTAGATACAGAGTAAAGCTCCCTCTACACTGTCCCATCAAACACTCCCAGGGCAGGTACAGCACGGGTTAGATACAGAGTAAAGCTCCCTCTACACTGTCCCATCAAACTCTCCCAGGGCAGGTACAGCACGGGTTAGATACAGAGTAAAGCTCCCTCTACACTGTCCCATCAAACACTCCCAGGGCAGGTACAGCACGGGTTAGATACAGAGTAAAGCTCCCTCTACACTGTCCCATCAAACACCCCCAGGGCAGGTACAGCACGGGTTAGATACAGAGTAAAGCTCCCTCTACACTGTCCCATCAAACACTCCCAGGGCAGGTACAGCACGGGTTAGATACAGAGTAAAGCTCCCTCTACACTGTCCCATCAAACTCTCTCAGGGCAGGGACAGCACGGGTTAGATACAGAGTAAAGCACCACTGTTGCAACATTTGAACAGCTTTCCCAACTGCCTCAGTGTGGAATGATCCCAATTCCTGCATCAGGGAATCCTGAGGTCTCTCTAACTGAAATTGTTAATGAGTGTAAGGCCAGTTTGATATGAGCCATCTAGAAAATAGACATAAGACTGTCTGAACCCATTTTACCTAGAACTCTCTGACTCCTCCCTTCCCTTCCTTGACTTCTCCGTCTCCATCTCTGGGGATAAGCTATTGACAAACATTCAGTCTCAGCCCACTGACTCCCACAGCTACCTGGACTACACTTCCTCCCACCCCGCTTCCTGTAAGGACTCTATTCCATTCTCCCATTTTCTCCGTCTCCACCGCATCTGTTCCGACGATGCCACCTTCCATACCAGTGCTTCTGACATGTCTTCCTTTTTCCTCAACCGAGGATTCCTCTCTACCGTGGTTGACACGGCCCTTGACCGTGACCATTCCATTTCCTGCACTTCTGCCCTCACCCCTGCCCCTCCCTCCCAGAACCACGATAGAGTTCCCCTTGCCCTCACCTTTCACCCCACCAGCCTCCACATTCAATGGATCATCCTCCGCCATTTCTGCCACCTCCAGCGTGATCCCACCACCAAACATTTAAGATAGAGATGAGGAGAAATGTTTTTTCTACAGAGGGTCGTGGGTCTTTGGACCTCTCTTCCTCAGAGGGCGGTGGAAGCAGAGTCTTAGAATATTTTTAAGGCAGATTCTTGATAACCAAGGGGGTAGGCGGGAATGTGGAGTAATCGGATCAGCCATGATCTTATTGAATGGCGGCGCAGGCTCGAGGGGCCGAGTGGCCAACTCCTGCTCCTAATTCGTATGTTCGTATGTAAACATATCTTCCCCTCCTCTCCCCTTTCAGCATTCCGAAGGGACCGCTCCCTCCGCGACACCCTGGTCCACTCCTCAATCACCCCCAACACCCCTTCCCCTTCCCATGGCACCTTCCCGTGCAAGCGCAGAAGATGCAACACATGCCCTTTTACCTCCCCCCTTCCTACTGTCCAGGGCCCCAAACACCCCTTCGAGGTGAAACAGCGATTTACTTGTACTTCTTGCAATCTAGTATACTGTATTCGCTGCTCACGATGTGGTCTCCTCTACATTGGGGAGACCAACCGCAGATTGGGCGACCACTTTGCGGAACACCTCCGTTCAGTCCGTAAGGGGGACCCTGAGCTTCCGGTCGCCTGTCACTTTAATTCTCCGCTCCACTCCCACTCAGACCTCACCGTCCTCGGCCTCTTGCATTGTTCCACTGAAGCTCAGCGTAAGCTCGAGGAACAGCACCTCATCTTCCGATTAGGCACTTTACAGCCCTCTGGACTCAACATCGAGTTCAACAATTTCAGACTATAACCCCGGTCCTTATGTTTTCTTTTCTCTCTCACACGGCAGCTGTTGATGATTCTTCCAGTATCATTCATACCTCCTCTAGACCCATTTTTTGTTTCTTAACTTGTCCCATTACCATCTCCTTTTGCCTTGCACCATCATCCCTTTTGTCATTTCATCTCTCCTGCCTTCCACCCTATCACAGACCTTCCCTTTTGTTCTTTCCTCCCTCCCCCCTCTCCCTGCCCCCACACTTGCTTAAAAATCTGTTACTTCTCCAACTTTTTCCGGTTCTGACGAAAGGTCAACGACCTGGAACGTTGACTCTGTTTCTCTCTCCATGATGCTGCCTGACCTGCCGAGTGTTTCCAGCATTTTCTGTTGTTGTTTCAGATTTCCAGCATCCGCAGTATTTTGCTGTTGTGTTACCTAGAACTCCTACAGCCAGAGATAGAGGCAAATCCAGGTCAAGTGGTTACAGACTTAACCAGCTATGACATTCCATAGAATGTACAGCACAGAAACAGGCCATTCGGCCCAGCTGCTCCGTGCCGGTGTTTATGCTCCACACGAGCCTCCTCCCACCCCTCTTCATCTCACCCTATCACCATATCCTTCTGTTCCTTTCTCCCTCATGTGTTTATCCAGCTTCCCCTTAAATGTATCTCTGCTATTCGCCTCAACCACTCCCTGTGGTAGCGAGTTCCACATTCTCACCACCCTCTGGGTAAAGAAGTTTCTCCTGAATTCCCTATTGGATTTATTAGTGACTATCTTACATTTATGGTCCCTAGTTTTGATCTCCCCCACAAGTGGAAACCTCTTCTCTACATCTGCCCCATCGAAACCCTTCATAATTTTAAAGACCTCAATTAGTTCTTGGTATATGGAGTTAGGTCACAGATCAGCCATGGTCTCATTGAATGGCGGAGCAGGCTCAAGGGCTGAATGGCCTCCTCCTATGTTGCATTGTTACGACACCGTGAGGCAAAAAATAACCTTCTTTTCCCATTACTTCCCCTCGCCTCCGACGGCACCAACTCTCGCTGGGGTACAGGGTCCACAGTCACGCTACGCCCTCTGACACCTCACCCGATCGGCTCAGTCTCCATGCCTGAGCCTGGACAACGTGTGTGCAGCCAAACCCGATTCCCAGTGCTTGCCCGAAACTCAAGCCCACATGCTCCAGGACGGGGGGCAGTTATTGGATGGCGATCAGGATTGGGAAACCTGGCTGATTTTGGTTCCCCATCTCTGTAACCGTTGGGTTCATGACTCGGGGTCGCCAACCCTCCAGGATTGCCCTGGAGTCTCCAGGAATGAAAGATTAATCTCCAGGTCAACTGCCCCGAGCAAAGGCAGGAGAAAAACCATAGGGAGCATTAAAGAAAATTGTGTGTGTTTATTAACACTTTTGTTTGGTAGTTATATAAATATTGGAGATGGGGGGAAAAATGGCTGTTTGACTGATTGTCAAGAATCATCCAATTGGCGAGTCTGTTTGCGTTCTCATTGGCTGTGGAAAGGCGGGGAGCCCTTCTGGGCGGCCAATGGAGGGAGCGTGGGGGCGGGGCGGTTGGAGGCGGGAGGTCATGTGCTGAAATCTCCAGGAGTACATCCAATCAGAGTTGGGAACCTTATTTATGACCCAAGCTGAGATTAACTGAGCCAGTACAGACGGCGGAACAAATCTGGGTCTTCCTACGGTTTAGTGCCACATATCAGGCAGGGTCAAGGGGAGGGTGTGGGTACGTAATCTACTTAGGACCTGTTATGGACAAACTGTAACAGTCAAAAGGAAAACTTTTGGAAGCCTAAGAACATAAGAAATAGGAGCAGCAGTAGGCCATATGGCCCCTTGAGCCTGCTCTGCCATTCAATAAATGTAAGAAGTCACACAACACCAGGTTATAAAGTCACCAGCTTTCGGAGCGCTGCTCCTTCGTCAGGTGAAGTGGAGAGATGCATAAAGACACAGCTTATATAGTCAGAGAATAATGTCAGATGTTTACAGGTAATCTTTCTAACTGCCATTTATCACACCTCGGCAGAGAGATAATCACAGCAATCAAAGGTGTGAATGGTGTCCAAACAGGTCAGTCAGGAAAACATTACATCAAAGAACAATGAGGTGGGGTCACAAGGGGTCAAATGTTGCAGATGCTGGGGTCTGTGTGAAAAACAAAAAAAAGACAAAAAAGTTAGTAAGATTACCTGTAAACATCTGACATTATTCTCTGACTATATAGGCTGTGTCTTTATGCATCTCTCCACTTCACCTGACGAAGGAGCAGCGCTCCGAAAGCTTGTGACTTCAAATAAAGCTGTTGGACTATAACCTGGTGTTGTGTGACTTCTTACATTTGTCCACCCCAGTCCAACTCCGGCATCTCCACACCATGGCCCTTCAATAAGATCATGGTGGATCATCGATCTCAACTCCACTTTCCCGCCCGATCTCCATATCCCTTGATTCCCCTAGAGTCCAAAAAATCTATCGATCTCAGCCTTGAATATACTCAAAGACTCAGCATTCTGGGGCAGAGAATTCCAAAGATTCACCACCCTCTGAGTGAAGAAATTCCTCCTCATCTCAGTCTTAAATGGCCGACCCCTTATCCTGAGACTGTGACCCCTGGTTCTAGACTCTCCAGCCAGGGGAAACAACCTCTCAACATTCACTCTGTCAATTCCCCTCAGAATCTTACATGTTTCAATGAGATCACCTCTCATTCTTCTAAACTCCAGAGAGTATCGGCCCATTCTACACAATCTCTCATCATAGGACAGCCCTCTCATCCCAGGAATCAATCTAGTGAACCTTCGTTGCACCGCCTCCAAGGCAAGTATATCCTTTCTCAGATAAGGGGACCAAAACTGTGCACAGTACTCCAGGTGTGGTCTCACCAAAGCCTTACACTTGTACTCCAACCCTCTAGAAATAAAGGCCAACATGCCATTTGCCTTCCTAATTGCTTGCTGTACCTGCATGCTAACTCTCCGTGTTTCCTGTAAGACAAGTGTAATTCAGCTGCAGGGACATGAATGTACTACACACATGATGTTTAACAGGCGTGATTGGCTCCCAGTTCAGCAACGCCTCGATTTAAAAATTCTCATCCTAGTGTTCAAATCCCCTCCATGGCCTCTCCCCTCCCTATCTCTGTAACCTCTCCCAGCCCTACAACCCTCCGAGAGCTCAGCGTTCCTCCAATTCTGGCCTCTTGTGCATCCCCCTGATATCCATCGCTCCACCATTGGCGGCTGTGCCTTCAGCTGCCTGGGCCCCAAGCTCTGGAATTCCCTCCCTAAACCCTCGCCGCTTCTCTATTCTTTAAGACGCTCCTTTAAACTTACCTCTCATCTGTCCCAATATCTTCTTATATGTGGCTCAGTGTCAAATTTTGTCTGATAATCGCTCCTGTGAAGCACCCTGGGGCGTTTTTTTTACTACGTTAAAGGCGCTATGTAAATGCAAGTTGTTGTTGATTGACTTTATTTCCCCTTTCTCTCTCCTTGGCTCCCTGTGGATGTTGGCACACCAGAATTCGGAACCCCAGTTCTGCCTCCTCGAGTACCGGATCCCAACCTGATCCCCGGTGTGCCATCCAAACCAGAAGTGACGGACGTCAGCAAAAATGGGGTCATGTTGATATGGCAACCGAACACGAGCGTTGGAGCCTCCCCAACATCCTACATCATCGAGGCCTTCAGGTCAGTCACGCTTCGAAGTATCTCTTTGCCCCAATATTTAATTGCCTCTCCTAAAGTTGCTGGTTCCCGTTGGGGTACAGATCCACAGGCGACAGCCGCGCCCACCCCGCTCTCCCACCCCACCCCCCCAATCACGCGTGAATTAGTGGGAGGGGGCGAGGGGAACCATTCGCCTGATCTTGCCTGATGTCCGCAGTCAAGGGTTGCCGAACCTCCCGGGTTGTCCTGGTGTCACCCAGAATTAAAGATGGCTCTCCCGGACACACCTGCAGGCAACACAGGGAGAGAAAAAAAAATCATAGGGGTCATTGTCTTTCCTGCCTCGCTCCGCAGCGGGCCCAGGATACAATGGGGCCTTAGCCCGTGCGCGCTCAGGTAAGACCATGTGATGGATAGGGTGGTTTCTGGAACGCAGAGGATTGTGGGTATTGCAGCCGCCATTATTGACTTGTTGATCTATCAGGTGACCAATGACGTGAGAGTGGGAGTGGGGCGGCAGCAGGCAGGAGTGATGAAAGCTCGCTGAATCCCACCAGAGTTGGGAATTCCTCGTCCACACACACAGGTCCTGGTGCCACTGGATAGTGAGCGGGAGTGAGAGGAGCCCTGGTTGATTTTTCCCTTTCCAAAACCCTGGGGTACCGAAGGCAAATTTCGAGCCCTGACTATTGCACTGGCCGAAACTAGCTAGCTCAGCACAGGCCAGCAATGGAGCCTTACTGTATGGTTCAGGAAGTCAATAATCTTTTTTTGAAGAGGAATGGGAAACCGCGGGAGACTGAAGCAGGGTATTTCCGAAAGCTTTGATTTTGGCTTGTGCCCGTGTGATTTTCCTCCTGTCAATTTGTGTGACGTTATTTACAGCCATGCAACAGGCAGCAGTTGGCAAACAGTAGCAGACCGTGTGAAGACCGAAACATACTCCGTCAAAAATCTGAGATCCAACGCTGTCTACCTCTTCCTCATCCGCTCAGTCAATGCTTACGGCCTCAGTGACCCCAGTCCAATATCAGACCCGGTAAAAACACAAGGTGAGCCTCAATCAACCTGATATCAAACGGCAGAAAAAAAGGTCGTTGGTTCTATCCCTGGGAGTGTTTGATGGGACAGTGTAGAGGGAGCTTTACTCTGTATCTAACCCGTGCTGTACCTGCCCTGGGAGTGTTTGATGGGACAGTGTAGAGGGAGCTTTACTCTGTATCTAACCCCTGCTGTACCTGCCCTGGGAGTGTTTGATGGGACAGTGTAGAGGGAGCTTTACTCTGTATCTAACCCCTGCTGTACCTGCCCTGGGAGTGTTTGATGGGACAGTGTAGAGGGAGCTTTACTTTGTATCTAACCCGCGCTGTACCTGCCCTGGGAGTGTTTGATGGGACAGTGTAGAGGGAGCTTTACTCTATCTAACCCGTGCTGTACCTGCCCTGGGAGTGTATGATGGGACAGTGTAGAGGGAGCTTTACTCTGTATCTAACCCGTACTGTACCTGCCCTGGGAGTGTTTGATGGGACAGTGCAGAGGGAGCTTTACTCTGTATCTAACCCGTGCTGTACCTGCCCTGGGAGTGTGTGATGGGGCAATGTAGAGGGAGCTTTACTCTGTATCTAACCCGTACTGTACCTGCCCTGGGAGTGTTTGATGGGACAAGGTAGACGAGCTTTACTCTGTATCTAACCCGTGCTGTACCTGCCCTGGGAGTGTTTGATGGGACAGTGCAGAGGGAGCTTTACTCTATCTAACCCGTGCTGTACCTGCCCTGGGAGTGTATGATGGGACAGTGTAGAGGGAGCTTTACTCTGTATCTAACCCGTGCTGTACCTGCCCTGGGAGTGTTTGATGGGACAGTGTAGAGGGAGCTTTACTCTGTATCTAACCCGTGCTGTACCTGCCCTGGGAGTGTTTGATGGGACAGTGTAGAGGGAGCTTTACTCTGTATCTAATCCATGCTGTCCCTGCCCTGGGAGTGTTTAAATCTGGCATTGGGTACAAGAAAATTCTGGAATATCCCATCTGTGTGCTACTTGATGAGTGAAAATTATGGTTAAAAATAGGAGGGGGGAAGATTTGTATGAGGTTTGTTGTCTGTCGACTGGGAGCTGATGCGTGATTGTTTAATTCTTGCAGACGTGCTGCCCACTGGCCAAGGTGTAGACCATAGACAAGTGCAGCGAGAACTTGGCGACGTGGTTGTCCATCTCCACAATCCCATCATCCTCTCTTCATCTTCCATCCAGATCCATTGGACCGTGAGTAACAATCCATCGATTTTGCGTGACCTTTTTTGAACACAGATCTGAAGCTCAACCGATATAAGGCCCAGTGTGGCACCGAGGGACACGGCGAGTCCCAGGCTCAGTTCCCTCACTGGCGCTCAGTTAGCAGGTCTTTGCTTGCTTGGTACTTGAGTTCATAGAGTTGGCCTCAGCACCCTTGAGTTAGGGAGGAAGCGAAAATAAAAATCAGCCAGGAGTTCAGGGAGGTTTCATCACATGACCTCCCTCATGCAACCGCCCCAGTCTCACGTTCCTGCCATTGGTCGGCTGGTATGTCAATCGGTCAATAATGGCGGCTGCAATACCCACAAACCTCTGCGCCCCAGAAACCTCTATCCATTGAGTGTGACTGGTGGCTGTGGGGTAATTGAGAGTGGCTCACCCGAAATAGCTGAGGACAGAGGGAAACCCAGCGTGTGGAACCGTAGCACGGCAAGACTCAGTGTCTTCAAGGAAGGAGAGAAAGTTTGAGACATCCCACACTCCCAGCCCAACATTCCACTCACCCAGCCCAGCATGCGTGTGATCTGTCAATCGCTGTGTGTCTCACGGTAGATGAAGCCCTCCCCATTTGCTGCTCCTCCCACTTACCCCCTTGACAGCTCTCCCATAAGAATATAAGAAATAGGAGCAGGAGTTGGCCATTTGGCCCCTCGAACCTGCTCCACCATTGAATAAGATCATGGCTGATCATCGACCTCAACTCCACTTTCCCGCCCGATCTCCATATCCCTTGATTCCCCTAGAGTCCGAAAATCTATCGATCTCAGCCTTGAATATACTCAACGACTGAGCCCTCTGGGGTAGAGAATTCCAAACATTCACAAACAATCTGTCCTCCGCAGGTGGACCAGCAGTCGCAGTACATCCAGGGATACAGGATACTGTACAGGCCGTCTTTGCCGAACAATCGTCCGGAGTCCGACTGGTTAGTCTTTGAGGTGAGGTCGGCAACAGATCGCAGCACCGTGGTCCCGAAACTACGGAAGGGCGTGGGCTACGACATCAAGGTGCGGCCATTCTTTAACGAGTTTCAGGGTGCAGACAGCGATGTGAAATATGCCAAGACCTTGGAAGAAGGTAAAGCATTTAATATTTCAAGCTTCTACATTTTGATTCGTTCAGTGATTTGGTTCCATTTCATCTTCCTACCAGTTTATTTGTCGGTTTCCCATATGGGGATAGCAGCCCAGAGCAGTCGGGTGTGAGCTTTGAGTTCAGTGGTGGCATTCCCGCCTCTGGGGCAGAAAATGTAGAGATCGAGCCCCGCTCCAGACAGGCAAGTGGAGACCAGAGCTGCGATCATCTTACTCAGCCAGTCCGACATCACACTCACCCCGTCCGACATCACAATCACCCAGTCCAACATCACACTCACCCAGTCCGACATCACACTCACCCAGTCCGACATCACACTCACCCAGTCCGACATCACACTCACCCAGTCCGACAGCACACTCACCCAGCCCGACATCACACTCACCCAGCCCGACATCACACTCACCCAGCCCGACATCACACTCACCCAGTCCGACATCACACTCACCCAGTCCGACATCACACTCACCCAGCCCGACATCACACTCAGCCAGTCCGACATCACACTCACCCAGTCCGACATCACACTCACCCAGTCCAACATCACACTCACCCAGCCCAACATCACACTCACCCAGTCCGACAGCACACTCACCCAGTCCGACATCACACTCACCCAGTCCGACATCACACTCACCCAGTCCAACATCACACTCACCCAGTCCAACATCACACTCACCCAGCCCGACATCACACTCAGCCAGCCCGACATCACACTCACCCAGTCCGACATCACACTCACCCAGTCCGACATCACACTCACCCAGTCCGACATCACACTCACCCAGTCCGACATCACACTCACCCAGTCCGACATCACACTCACCCAGTCCGACATCACACTCACCCAGTCCGACATCACACTCACCCAGCCCGACATCACACTCACCCAGTCCGACATCACACTCACCCAGTCCAACATCACACTCACCCAGCCCGACATCACACTCACCCAGTCCGACATCACACTCACCCAGTCCGACATCACACTCACCCAGCCCGACATCACACTCACCCAGTCCGACATCACACTCACCCAGTCCGACATCACACTCACCCAGTCCGACATCACACTCACCCAGTCCGACATCACACTCACCCAGCCCGACATCACACTCACCCAGTCCGACATCACACTCACCCAGTCCGACATCACACTCACCCAGTCCGACATCACACTCACCCAGTCCGACATCACACTCACCCAGTCCGACATCACACTCACCCAGCCCGACATCACACTCACCCAGTCCGACATCACACTCACCCAGTCCGACATCACACTCAGCCAGTCCGACATCACACTCACCCAGTCCGACATCACACTCACCCAGTCCGACATCACACTCACCCAGTCCGACATCACACTCACCCAGTCCGACATCACACTCACCCAGTCCGACATCACACTCACCAGTCCGACATCACACTCACCCAGCCCGACATCACACTCACCCAGTCCGACATCACACTCACCCAGTCCAACATCACACTCACCCAGCCCGACATCACACTCACCCAGTCCGACATCACACTCACCCAGTCCGACATCACACTCACCCAGTCCGACATCACACTCACCCAGTCCGACATCACACTCACCCAGCCCGACATCACACTCACCCAGTCCGACATCACACTCACCCAGTCCGACATCACACTCACCCAGTCCGACATCACACTCACCCAGTCCGACATCACACTTACCCAGTCCGACATCACACTCACCCAGTCCGACATCACACTCACCCAGTCCGACATCACACTTACCCAGTCCGACATCACACTCACCCAGTCCGACATCACACTCACCCAGTCCGACATCACACTCACCCAGTCCGACATCACACCCACCCAGTCCGACATCACACTCACCCAGTCCGACATCACACTCACCCAGTCCGACATCACACTTACCCAGTCCGACATCACACTCACCCAGTCCGACAACACACTCACCCAGTCCGACATCACACTCACCCAGTCCGACATCACACTCACCCAGTCCGACATCACACTCACCCAGTCCGACATCACACTTACCCAGTCCGACATCACACTCACCCAGTCCGACAACACACTCACCCAGTCCGACAACACACTCACCCAGTCCGACATCGCACTCACCCAGCCCGACATCACACTCACCCAGTCCGACATCACACTCACCCAGTCCGACATCACACTCACCCAGTCCGACATCACACTCACCCAGTCCGACATCACACTCACCCAGCCCGACATCACACTCACCCAGTCCGACATCACACTCACCCAGTCCGACATCACACTCACCCAGTCCGACATCACACTCACCCAGTCCGACATCACACTCACCCAGTCCGACATCACACTCACCCAGTCCGACATCACACTCACCCAGTCCGACATCACACTCACCCAGTCCGACATCACACTCACCCAGTCCGACATCACACTCACCCAGTCCAACATCACACTCACCCAGCCCGACATCACACTCACCCAGTCCGACATCACACTCACCCAGCCCGACATCACACTCACCCAGTCCGACATCACACTCAGCCAGTCCGACATCACACTCACCCAGTCCGACATCACACTCACCCAGTCCGACATCACACTCACCCAGTCCGACATCACACTCACCCAGTCCGACATCACACTCACCCAGTCCGACATCACACTCACCCAGTCCGACATCACACTCACCCAGCCCGACATCACACTCACCCAGTCCGACATCACACTCACCCAGTCCGACATCACACTCACCCAGTCCGACATCACACTCACCCAGTCCGACATCACACTCACCAGCCCGACATCACACTCACCCAGTCCGACATCACACTCACCCAGTCCGACATCACACTCACCCAGTCCGACATCACACTCACCCAGTCCGACATCACACTTACCCAGTCCGACATCACACTCACCCAGTCCGACATCACACTCACCCAGTCCGACATCACACTTACCCAGTCCGACATCACACTCACCCAGTCCGACATCACACTCACCCAGTCCGACATCACACTTACCCAGTCCGACATCACACTCACCCAGTCCGACAACACACTCACCCAGTCCGACATCACACTCACCCAGTCCGACATCACACTCACCCAGTCCGACATCACACTCACCCAGTCCGACATCACACTTACCCAGTCCGACATCACACTCAGCCAGTCCGACATCACACTCACCCAGTCCGACATCACACTCACCCAGTCCGACATCACACTCACCCAGTCCGACATCACACTCACCCAGCCCGACATCACACTCACCCAGTCCGACATCACACTCACCCAGTCCGACATCACACTCACCCAGTCCGACATCACACTCACCCAGTCCGACATCACACTCACCCAGTCCGACATCACACTCACCCAGTCCGACATCACACTCACCCAGTCCGACATCACACTCACCCAGTCCTACATCACACTCACCCAGACCGACATCACACTCACCCAGTCCGACATCACACTCACCCAGTCGACATCACTCTCACCCAGACCGACATCACACTCACCCAGTCCGACATCACACTCACCCAGCCCAACATCACACTCACCCAGTCCTACATCACAGTCACCCAGTCCGACATCACACTCACCCAGTCCGACATCACACTCACCCAGCCCGACATCACACTCACCCAGTCCGACATCACACTCACCCAGTCCGACATCACACTCACCCAGTCCAGCATCACACTCACCCAGTCCGACATCACACTCACCCAGTCCGACATCACACTCACCCAGCCCGACATCACACTCACCCAGTCCAACATCACACTCACCCGGCCCAACATCACACTCACCCAGCCCGACATCACACTCACCCAGTCCGACATCACACTAACCCAGCCCAACATCACACTCACCCAGTCCGACATCACACTCACCCAGTCCGACATGCACACTCACCCAGCCCGACAACACACTCACCCAGTCCGACATCACACTCACCCAGTCCAGCATCACACTCACCCAGTCCGACATCACACTCACCCAGCCCGACATCACACTCACCCAGTCCGACATCACACTCACCCAGCCCAACATCACACTCACCCAGTCCGACATCACACTCACCCAGTCCGACATCACACTCACCCAGTCCGACATCACACTCACCCAGTCCAGCATCACACTCACCCAGTCCGACATCACACTCACCCAGTCCGACATCACACTCACCCAGTCTGACATCACACTCACCCAGCCCGACATCACACTCACCCAGCCCGACATCACACTCACCCAGTCCGACATCACACTCACCCAGTCCAGCATCACACTCACCCAGTCCGACATCACACTCACCCAGCCCGACATCACACTCACCCAGTCCGACATCACACTCACCCAGTCCGACATCACACTCACCCAGCCCGACAACACACTCACCCAGTCCGACATCACACTCACCCAGTCCAGCATCACACTCACCCAGTCCGACATCACACTCACCCAGTCCGACATCACACTCACCCAGTCCGACATCACACTCACCCAGCCCGACATCACACTCACCCAGCCCGACATCACACTCACCCAGTCCGACATCACACTCACCCAGCCCGACATCACACTCACCCAGTCCGACATCACACTCACCCAGCCCGACATCACACTCACCCAGTCCGACATCACACTCACCCAGTCCGACATTACACTAACTCAGCCCGACATCACACTCACCCAGTCCGACATCACACTCACCCAGTCCGACATCACACTCACCCAGTCCGACATCACACTCACCCAGTCCGACATCACACTCACCCAGTCCGACATCACACTCACCCAGCCCAACATCACACTCACCCAGTCCGACATCACACTCACCCAGCCCGACATCACACTCACCCAGTCCGACATCACACTCACCCAGTCCGACATCACACTCACCCAGCCGGCCTTCACACTCACCCAGTCCGACATCACACTCACCCAGCCCAACATCACACTCACCCAGTCCCACATCACACTCACCCAGCCCGACATCACACTCACCCAGCCCGACATCACACTCACCCAGTCCCGACATCACACTCACCCCAACATCACACTCACCCAGCCCGACATCACACTCACCCAGTCCGACATCACACTCACCCAGTCCGACATCACACTCACCCAGTCCGACATCACACTCACCCAGTCCAACATCACACTCACCCAGTCCAACATCACACTCACCCAGCCCGACATCACACTCACCCAGTCCGACATCACACTCACCCAGTCCGACATCACACTCACCCAGTCCGACATCACACTCACCCCAACATCACACTCACCCAGTCCGACATCACACTCACCCAGCCCGACATCACACTCACCCAGTCCGACATCACACTCACCCAGCCCAACATCACACTCACCCAGTCCGACATCACACTCACCCAGTCCGACATCACACTCACCCAGTCCGACATCACACTCACCCAGTCCAGCATCACACTCACCCAGTCCGACATCACACTCACCCAGTCCGACATCACACTCACCCAGTCCGACATCACACTCACCCAGCCCGACATCACACTCACCCAGCCCGACATCACACTCACCCAGTCCGACATCACACTCACCCAGTCCAGCATCACACTCACCCAGTCCGACATCACACTCACCCAGCCCGACATCACACTCACCCAGTCCGACATCACACTCACCCAGTCCGACATCACACTCACCCAGCCCGACAACACACTCACCCAGTCCGACATCACACTCACCTAGTCCAGCATCACACTCACCCAGTCCGACATCACACTCACCCAGTCCGACATCACACTCACCCAGTCCGACATCACACTCACCCAGCCCGACATCACACTCACCCAGCCCGACATCACACTCACCCAGTCCGACATCACACTCACCCAGCCCGACATCACACTCACCCAGTCCGACATCACACTCACCCAGCCCGACATCACACTCACCCAGTCCGACATCACACTCACCCAGTCCGACATTACACTAACTCAGCCCGACATCACACTCACCCAGTCCTACATCACACTCACCCAGTCCGACATCACACTCACCCAGCCCGACATCACACTCACCCAGCCCGACATCACACTCACCCAGTCCGACATCACACTCACCCAGCCCGACATCACACTCACCCAGCCCAACATCACACTCACCCAGTCCGACATCACACTCACCCAGTCCGACATCACACTCACCCAGTCCGACATCGCACTCACCCAGTCCGACATCACACTCACCCAGTCCGACATCACACTCACCCAGTCCGACATCGCACTCACCCAGTCCGACATCCCACTCACCCAGTCCGACATCACACTCACCCAGTCCGACATCACACTCACCCAGTCCGACATCACACTCACCCAGCCCGACATCACACTCACCCAGTCCGACATCACACTCACCCAGCCCGACATCACACTCACCCAGCCCAACATCACACTCACCCAGTCCGACATCACACTCACCCAGTCCGACAACACACTCACCCAGCCCGACATCACACTCACCCAGCCCGACATCACACTCACCCAGTCCGACATCACACTCACCCAGTCCGACATCACACTCACCCAGTCCGACATCACACTCACCCAGTCCGACATCACACTCACCCAGCCCAACATCACACTCACCCAGTCCGACATCACACTCACCCAGCCCGACATCACACTCACCCAGTCCGACATCACACTCACCCAGTCCGACATCACACTCACCCAGCCGGCCTTCACACTCACCCAGTCCGACATCACACTCACCCAGCCCAACATCACACTCACCCAGTCCCACATCACACTCACCCAGCCCGACATCACACTCACCCAGCCCGACATCACACTCACCCAGTCCCGACATCACACTCACCCCAACATCACACTCACCCAGCCCGACATCACACTCACCCAGTCCGACATCACACTCACCCAGTCCGACATCACACTCACCCAGTCCGACATCACACTCACCCAGTCCAACATCACACTCACCCAGTCCAACATCACACTCACCCAGCCCGACATCACACTCACCCAGTCCGACATCACACTCACCCAGTCCGACATCACACTCACCCAGTCCGACATCACACTCACCCCAACATCACACTCACCCAGTCCGACATCACACTCACCCAGCCCGACATCACACTCACCCAGTCCGACATCACACTCACCCAGCCCAACATCACACTCACCCAGTCCGACATCACACTCACCCAGTCCGACATCACACTCACCCAGTCCGACATCACACTCACCCAGCCCGACATCACACTCACCCAGTCCGACATCACACTCACCCAGCCTGACATCACACTCACCCAGTCCGACATCACACTCACACCAGCCCGACATCACACTCACCCAGTCCGACATCACACTCACCCAGTCCTACATCACACTCACCCAGTCCGACATCACACTCACACCAGCCCGACATCACACTCACCCAGTCCGACATCACACTCACCCAGTCCGACATCACACTCACCCAGTCCTACATCACACTCACCCAGTCCGACATCACACTCACCCAGTCCGACATCACACTCACCCAGCCCGACATCACACTCACCCAGTCCGACATCACACTCACCCAGTCCGACATCACACTCACCCAGTCCAACATCACACTCACCCAGCCCGACATCACACTCACCCAGCCCAACATCACACTCACCCAGTCCGACATCACACTCACCCAGTCCGACATCACACTCACCCAGTCCTACATCACACTCACCCAGTCCGACATCACACTCACCCAGTCCGACATCACACTCACCCAGTCCAACATCACACTCACCCAGCCCGACATCACACTCACCCAGCCCAACATCACACTCACCTAGTCCGACATCACACTCACCCAGTCCGACATCACACTCACCCAGCCCGACATCACACTCACCCAGTCCGACATCACACTCACCCAGTCCGACATCACACTCACCCAGTCCTACATCACACTCACCCAGCCCGACATCACACTCACCCAGTCCGACATCACACTCACCCAGTCCGACATCACACTCACCCAGTCCTACATCACACTCACCCAGTCCGACATCACACTCACCCAGTCCGACATCACACTCACCCAGTCCTACATCACACTCACCCAGTCCGACATCACACTCACCCAGTCCTACATCACACTCACCCAGTCCGACATCACACTCACCCAGTCCGACATCACACTCACCCAGTCCTACATCACACTCACCCAGTCCGACATCACACTCACCCAGTCCAACATCACACTCACCCAGCCCGACATCACACTCACACCAGCCCGACATCACACTCACCCAGTCCGACATCACACTCACCCAGTCCGACATCACACTCACCCAGTCCGACATCACACTCACCCAGTCCGACATCACACTCACCCAGTCCGACATCACACTCACCCAGCCCGACATCACACTCACCCAGTCCGACATCACACTCACCCAGTCCGACATCACACTCACCCAGCCCGACATCACACTCACCCAGTCCAACATCACACTCACCCAGTCCGACATCACACTCACCCAGTCCGACATCACACTCACCCAGCCCGACATCACACTCACCCAGTCCAACATCACACTCACCCTGTCCGACATCATACTCACCCAGTCCGACATCACACTCACCCAGTCCGACATCACACTCACCCAGTCCGACATCACACTCACCCAGTCCGACATCACACTCACCCAGTCCAACATCACACTCACCCAGTCCGACATCACACTCACCCAGTCCGACATCACACTCACCCAGTCCGACATCACACTCACCCAGTCCGACATCACACTCACCCGGTCCGACATCACACTCACCCAGTCCGACATCACACTCACCCAGTCCGACATCACACTCACCCAGCCCTACATCACACTCACCCAGTCCGACATCACACTCACCCAGCCCGACATCACACTCACCCAGTCCGACATCACACTCACCCAGCCCGACATCACACTCACCCAGCCCGACATCACACTCACCCAGTCCGACATCACACTCACCCAGCCCGACATCACACTCACCCAGTCCGACATCACACTCACCCAGCCCGACATCACACTCACCCAGTCCGACATCACACTCACCCAGCCCGACATCACACTCACCCAGTCCGACATCACACTCACCCAGCCCGACATCACACTCACCCAGTCCGACATCACACTCACCCAGCCCGACATCACACTCACCCAGCCCGACATCACACTCACCCAGTCCGACATCACACTCACCCAGTCCAACATCACACACACCCAGTCCAACATCACACTCACCCAGTCCGACATCACACTCACCCAGTCCGACATCACACTCACCCAGTCCGACATCACACTCACCCAGTCCCACATCACACTCACCTAGTCCGACATCACACTCACCCAGTCCGACATCACACTCACCCAGTCCGACATCACACTCACCCAGCCCGACATCACACTCACCCAGCCCGACATCACACTCACCCAGTCCGACATCACACTCACCCAGTCCAACATCACACTCACCCAGTCCGACATCACACTCACCCAGTCCGACATCACACTTACCCAGCCCGACATCACACTCACCCAGCCCGACATCACACTCACCCAGTCCGACATCACACTCACCCAGTCCGACATCACACTCACCCAGCCCGACATCACACGAACCCAGCCCGACATCACACTCACCCAGCCCGACATCACACTCACCCAGCCCGACATCACACTCACCCAGCCCGACATCACACTCACCCAGTCCGACATCACACTCACCCAGACCGACATCACACTCACCCAGTCCGACATCACACTCACCCAGTCCGACATCACACTCACCCAGTCCGACATCACACTCACCCAGCCCGACATCACACTCACCCAGTCCGACAGCACACTCACCCAGTCCGACATCACACTCACCCAGTCCGACATCACACTCACCCAGTCCAACATCACACTCACCCAGCCCGACATCACACTCACCCAGCCCGACATCACACTCACCCAGTCCGACATCACACTCACCCAGCCCGACATCACACTCACCCAGTCCAACATCACACTCACCCAGTCCGACAACACACTCACCCAGACCGACATCACACTCACCCAGTCCAACATCACACTCACCCAGTCCGACATCGCACTCACCCAGTCCGACATCACACTCACCCAGTCCGACATCACACTCACCCAGTCCGACATCACACTCACCCAGTCCGACATCACACTCACCCAGCCCGACATCACACTCACCCAGTCCGACATCACACTCACCCAGTCCGACATCACACTCACCCAGTCCGACATCACACTCACCCAGTCCGACATCACACTCACCCAGTCCGACATCACACTCACCCACCCCGACATCACACTCACCCAGTCCGACATCACACTCACCCAGTCCAACATCACACTCACCCAGCCCGACATCACACTCACCCAGTCCGACATCACACTCACCCAGTCCGACATCACACTCACCCAGCCCGACATCACACTCACCCAGTCCGACATCACACTCACCCAGTCCGACATCACACTCACCCAGTCCGACATCACACTCACCCAGCCCAACATCACACTCACCCAGTCCGACATCACACTCACCCAGTCCGACATCACACTCACCCAGCCCAACATCACACTCACCCAGTCCGACATCACACTCACCCAGTCCGACATCACACTCACCCAGTCCGACATCACACTCACCCAATCCGACATCACACTCACCCAGTCCGACATCACACTCACCCAGTCCGACATCACACTCACCCACCCCGACATCACACTCACCCAGTCCGACATCACACTCACCCAGTCCTACATCACACTCACCCAGACCGACATCACACTCACCCAGTCCGACATCACACTCACCCAGTCCGACATCACACTCACCCAGACCGACATCACACTCACCCAGTCCGACATCACACTCACCCAGCCCAACATCACACTCACCCAGTCCTACATCACAGTCACCCAGTCCGACATCACACTCACCCAGTCCGACATCACACTCACCCAGCCCGACATCACACTCACCCAGTCCGACATCACACTCACCCAGTCCGACATCACACTCACCCAGCCCGACAACACACTCACCCAGTCCGACATCACACTCACCCAGTCCGACATCACACTCACCCAGTCCGACATCACACTCACCCAGCCCATCATCACACTCACCCAGTCCGACATCACACTCACCCAGCCCAACATCACACTCACCCAGTCCGACATCACACTCACCCAGTCCGACATCACACTCACCCAGTCCAGCATCACACTCACCCAGTCCGACATCACACTCACCCAGTCCGACATCACACTCACCCAGCCCGACATCACACTCACCCAGTCCAACATCACACTCACCCGGCCCAACATCACACTCACCCAGTCCGACATCACACTCACCCAGTCCGACATCACACTAACCCAGCCCAACATCACACTCACCCAGTCCGACATCACACTCACCCAGTCCGACATCACACTCACCCAGCCCGACAACACACTCACCCAGTCCGACATCACACTCACCCAGTCCAGCATCACACTCACCCAGTCCGACATCACACTCACCCAGCCCGACATCACACTCACCCAGTCCGACATCACACTCACCCAGCCCAACATCACACTCACCCAGTCCGACATCACACTCACCCAGTCCGACATCACACTCACCCAGTCCAGCATCACACTCACCCAGTCCGACATCACACTCACCCAGTCCGACATCACACTCACCCAGTCCGACATCACACTCACCCAGCCGACATCACACTCACCCAGCCCGACATCACACTCACCCAGTCCGACATCACACTCACCCAGTCCAGCATCACACTCACCCAGTCCGACATCACACTCACCCAGCCCGACATCACACTCACCCAGTCCGACATCACACTCACCCAGTCCGACATCACACTCACCCAGCCCGACAACACACTCACCCAGTCCGACATCACACTCACCCAGTCCAGCATCACACTCACCCAGTCCGACATCACACTCACCCAGTCCGACATCACACTCACCCAGTCCGACATCACACTCACCCAGCCCGACATCACACTCACCCAGCCCGACATCACACTCACCCAGTCCGACATCACACTCACCCAGCCCGACATCACACTCACCCAGTCCGACATCACACTCACCCAGCCCGACATCACACTCACCCAGTCCGACATCACACTCACCCAGTCCGACATTACACTAACTCAGCCCGACATCACACTCACCCAGTCCTACATCACACTCACCCAGTCCGACATCACACTCACCCAGCCCGACATCACACTCACCCAGCCCGACATCACACTCACCCAGTCCGACATCACACTCACCCAGCCCGACATCACACTCACCCAGCCCAACATCACACTCACCCAGTCCGACATCACACTCACCCAGTCCGACATCACACTCACCCAGTCCGACATCGCACTCACCCAGTCCGACATCACACTCACCCAGTCCGACATCACACTCACCCAGTCCGACATCGCACTCACCCAGTCCAACATCACACTCACCCAGTCCGACATCACACTCACCCAGTCCAACATCACACTCACCCAGTCCGACATCACACTCACCCAGCCCGACATCACACTCACCCAGTCCGACATCACACTCACCCAGCCCGACATCACACTCACCCAGCCCAACATCACACTCACCCAGTCCGACATCACACTCACCCAGTCCGACATCACACTCACCCAGCCCGACATCACACTCACCCAGCCCGACATCACACTCACCCAGTCCGACATCACACTCACCCAGTCCGACATCACACTCACCCAGTCCGACATCACACTCACCCAGTCCGACATCACACTCACCCAGCCCAAAATCACACTCACCCAGTCCGACATCACACTCACCCAGCCCGACATCACACTCACCCAGTCCGACATCACACTCACCCAGTCCGACATCACACTCACCCAGCCGGCCTTCACACTCACCCAGTCCGACATCACACTCACCCAGCCCAACATCACACTCACCCAGTCCCACATCACACTCACCCAGCCCGACATCACACTCACCCAGCCCGACATCACACTCACCCAGTCCCGACATCACACTCACCCCAACATCACACTCACCCAGCCCGACATCACACTCACCCAGTCCGACATCACACTCACCCAGTCCGACATCACACTCACCCAGTCCGACATCACACTCACCCAGTCCAACATCACACTCACCCAGTCCAACATCACACTCACCCAGCCCGACATCACACTCACCCAGTCCGACATCACACTCACCCAGTCCGACATCACACTCACCCAGTCCGACATCACACTCACCCCAACATCACACTCACCCAGTCCGACATCACACTCACCCAGCCCGACATCACACTCACCCAGTCCGACATCACACTCACCCAGCCCAACATCACACTCACCCAGTCCGACATCACACTCACCCAGTCCGACATCACACTCACCCAGTCCGACATCACACTCACCCAGCCCGACATCACACTCACCCAGTCCGACATCACACTCACCCAGCCTGACATCACACTCACCCAGTCCGACATCACACTCACACCAGCCCGACATCACACTCACCCAGTCCGACATCACACTCACCCAGTCCTACATCACACTCACCCAGTCCGACATCACACTCACCCAGTCCGACATCACACTCACCCAGTCCGACATCACACTCACCCAGTCCGACATCACACTCACCCAGCCCGACATCACACGAACCCAGCCCGACATCACACTCACCCAGCCCGACATCACACTCACCCAGTCCGACATCACACTCACCCAGTCCGACATCACACTCACCCAGTCCGACATCACACTCACCCAGCCCGACATCACACTCACCCAGCCCGACATCACACTCACCCAGTCCGACAGCACACTCACCCAGTCCGACATCACACTCACCCAGTCCGACATCACACTCACCCAGTCCAACATCACACTCACCCAGCCCGACATCACACTCACCCAGTCCGACATCACACTCACCCAGTCCGACATCACACTCACCCAGACCGACATCACACTCACCCAGCCCGACATCACACACACCCAGTCCGACATCACACTCACCCAGCCCGACATCACACTCACCCAGTCCAACATCACACTCACCCAGTCCGACATCACACTCACCCAGTCCTACATCACACTCACCCAGTCCGACATCACACTCACCCAGCCCGACATCACACTCACCCAGCCCGACATCACACTCACCCAGTCCGACAGCACACTCACCCAGTCCGACATCACACTCACCCAGTCCAACATCACACTCACCCAGCCCGACATCACACTCACCCAGTCCGACATCACACTCACCCAGTCCGACATCACACTCACCCAGACCGACATCACACTCACCCAGCCCGACATCACACTCACCCAGTCCGACATCACACTCACCCAGCCCGACATCACACTCACCCAGTCCAACATCACACTCACCCAGTCCGACATCACACTCACCCAGTCCGACATCACACTCACCCAGTCCGACATCACACTCACCCAGCCCGACATCACACTCACCCACCCCGACATCACACTCACCCAGACCGACATCACACTCACCCAGCCCGACATCACACTCACCCAGTCCGACATCACACTCACCCAGCCCGACATCACACTCACCCAGTCCAACATCACACTCACCCAGTCCGACATCACACTCACCCAGTCCGACATCACACTCACCCAGTCCGACATCACACTCACCCAGTCCGACATCACACTCACCCAGCCCAACATCACACTCACCCAGTCTGACATCACACTCACCCAGTCCGACATCACACTCACCCAGCCCAACATCACACTCACCCAGTCCGACATCACACTCACCCAGTCCGACATCACACTCACCCAGTCCGACATCACACTCACCCAGTCCGACATCACACTCACCCAATCCGACATCACACTCACCCAGTCCGACATCACACTCACCCAGTCCGACATCACACTCACCCAGTCCGACATCACACTCACCCAGTCCTACATCACACTCACCCAGACCGACATCACACTCACCCAGTCCGACATCACACTCACCCAGTCCGACATCACACTCACCCAGACCGACATCACACTCACCCAGTCCGACATCACACTCACCCAGTCCTACATCACACTCACCCAGTCCGACATCACACTCACCCAGTCCGACATCACACTCACCCAGCCCGACATCACACTCACCCAGTCCGACATCACACTCACCCAGTCCGACATCACACTCACCCAGCCCGACAACACACTCACCCAGTCCGACATCACACTCACCCAGTCCGACATCACACTCACCCAGTCCGACATCACACTCACCCAGCCCATCATCACACTCACCCAGTCCGACATCACACTCACCCAGCCCAACATCACACTCACCCAGTCCGACATCACACTCACCCAGTCCGACATCACACTCACCCAGTCCAGCATCACACTCACCCAGTCCGACATCACACTCACCCAGTCCGACATCACACTCACCCAGCCCGACATCACACTCACCCAGTCCAACATCACACTCACCCGGCCCAACATCACACTCACCCAGTCCGACATCACACTCACCCAGTCCGACATCACACTAACCCAGCCCAACATCACACTCACCCAGTCCGACATCACACTCACCCAGTCCGACATCACACTCACCCAGCCCGACAACACACTCACCCAGTCCGACATCACACTCACCCAGTCCAGCATCACACTCACCCAGTCCGACATCACACTCACCCAGCCCGACATCACACTCACCCAGTCCGACATCACACTCACCCAGCCCAACATCACACTCACCCAGTCCGACATCACACTCACCCAGTCCGACATCACACTCACCCAGTCCAGCATCACACTCACCCAGTCCGACATCACACTCACCCAGTCCGACATCACACTCACCCAGTCCGACATCACACTCACCCAGCCCGACATCACACTCACCCAGCCCGACATCACACTCACCCAGTCCGACATCACACTCACCCAGTCCGGCATCACACTCACCCAGTCCGACATCACACTCACCCAGCCCGACATCACACTCACCCAGTCCGACATCACACTCACCCAGTCCGACATCACACTCACCCAGCCCGACAACACACTCACCCAGTCCGACATCACACTCACCCAGTCCAGCATCACACTCACCCAGTCCGACATCACACTCACCCAGTCCGACATCACACTCACCCAGTCCGACATCACACTCACCCAGCCCGACATCACACTCACCCAGCCCGACATCACACTCACCCAGTCCGACATCACACTCACCCAGCCCGACATCACACTCACCCAGTCCGACATCACACTCACCCAGCCCGACATCACACTCACCCAGTCCGACATCACACTCACCCAGTCCGACATTACACTAACTCAGCCCGACATCACACTCACCCAGTCCTACATCACACTCACCCAGTCCGACATCACACTCACCCAGCCCGACATCACACTCACCCAGCCCGACATCACACTCACCCAGTCCGACATCACACTCACCCAGCCCGACATCACACTCACCCAGCCCAACATCACACTCACCCAGTCCGACATCACACTCACCCAGTCCGACATCACACTCACCCAGTCCGACATCGCACTCACCCAGTCCGACATCACACTCACCCAGTCCGACATCACACTCACCCAGTCCGACATCGCACTCACCCAGTCCAACATCACACTCACCCAGTCCGACATCACACTCACCCAGTCCAACATCACACTCACCCAGTCCGACATCACACTCACCCAGCCCGACATCACACTCACCCAGTCCGACATCACACTCACCCAGCCCGACATCACACTCACCCAGCCCAACATCACACTCACCCAGTCCGACATCACACTCACCCAGTCCGACAACACACTCACCCAGCCCGACATCACACTCACCCAGCCCGACATCACACTCACCCAGTCCGACATCACACTCACCCAGTCCGACATCACACTCACCCAGTCCGACATCACACTCACCCAGTCCGACATCACACTCACCCAGTCCGACATCACACTCACCCAGCCCAACATCACACTCACCCAGTCCGACATCACACTCACCCAGTCCGACATCACACTCACCCAGTCCGACATCACACTCACCCAGTCCGACAACACACTCACCCAGCCCGACATCACACTCACCCAGTCCGACATCACACTCACCCAGTCCGACATCACACTCACCCGAACATCACACTCACCCAGTCCGACATCACACTCACCCAGCCCGACATCACACTCACCCAGTCCGACATCACACTCACCCAGCCCAACATCACACTCACCCAGTCCGACATCACACTCACCCAGTCCGACATCACACTCACCCAGTCCGACATCACACTCACCCAGCCCGACATCACACTCACCCAGTCCGACATCACACTCACCCAGCCTGACATCACACTCACCCAGTCCGACATCACACTCACACCAGCCCGACATCACACTCACCCAGTCCGACATCACACTCACCCAGTCCTACATCACACTCACCCAGTCCGACATCACACTCACACCAGCCCGACATCACACTCACCCAGTCCGACATCACACTCACCCAGTCCGACATCACACTCACCCAGTCCTACATCACACTCACCCAGTCCGACATCACACTCACCCAGTCCGACATCACACTCACCCAGCCCGACATCACACTCACCCAGTCCGACATCACACTCACCCAGTCCGACATCACACTCACCCAGTCCAACATCACACTCACCCAGCCCGACATCACACTCACCCAGCCCAACATCACACTCACCCAGTCCGACATCACACTCACCCAGTCCGACATCACACTCACCCAGTCCTACATCACACTCACCCAGTCCGACATCACACTCACCCAGTCCGACATCACACTCACCCAGTCCAACATCACACTCACCCAGCCCGACATCACACTCACCCAGCCCAACATCACACTCACCCAGTCCGACATCACACTCACCCAGTCCGACATCACACTCACCCAGCCCGACATCACACTCACCCAGTCCGACATCACACTCACCCAGTCCGACATCACACTCACCCAGTCCTACATCACACTCACCCAGCCCGACATCACACTCACCCAGTCCGACATCACACTCACCCAGTCCGACATCACACTCACCCAGTCCTACATCACACTCACCCAGTCCGACATCACACTCACCCAGTCCGACATCACACTCACCCAGTCCTACATCACACTCACCCAGTCCGACATCACACTCACCCAGTCCTACATCACACTCACCCAGTCCGACATCACACTCACCCAGTCCGACATCACACTCACCCAGTCCTACATCACACTCACCCAGTCCGACATCACACTCACCCAGTCCAACATCACACTCACCCAGCCCGACATCACACTCACACCAGCCCGACATCACACTCACCCAGTCCGACATCACACTCACCCAGTCCGACATCACACTCACCCAGTCCGACATCACACTCACCCAGTCCGACATCACACTCACCCAGTCCGACATCACACTCACCCAGTCCAACATCACACTCACCCTGTCCGACATCATACTCACCCAGTCCGACATCACACTCACCCAGTCCGACATCACACTCACCCAGTCCGACATCACACTCACCCAGTCCGACATCACACTCACCCAGTCCGACATCACACTCACCCAGTCCGACATCACACTCACCCAGTCCGACATCACACTCACCCAGTCCGACATCACACTCACCCAGTCCGACATCACACTCACCCGGTCCGACATCACACTCACCCGGTCCGACATCACACTCACCCAGTCCGACATCACACTCACCCAGTCCGACATCACACTCACCCAGTCCGACATCACACTCACCCAGCCCGACATCACACTCACCCAGTCCGACATCACACTCACCCAGCCCGACATCACACTCACCCAGTCCGACATCACACTCACCCAGCCCGACATCACACTCACCCAGCCCGACATCACACTCACCCAGTCCGACATCACACTCACCCAGCCCGACATCACACTCACCCAGTCCGACATCACACTCATCCAGCCCGACATCACACTCACCCAGTCCGACATCACACTCACCCAGCCCGACATCACACTCACCCAGTCCGACATCACACTCACCCAGCCCGACATCACACTCACCCAGTCCGACATCACACTCACCCAGCCCGACATCACACTCACCCAGCCCGACATCACACTCACCCAGTCCGACATCACACTCACCCAGTCCGACATCACACTCACCCAGTCCAACATCACACTCACCCAGTCCGACATCACACTCACCCAGTCCGACATCACACTCACCCAGTCCGACATCACACTCACCCAGTCCCACATCACACTCACCTAGTCCGACATCACACTCACCCAGTCCGACATCACACTCACCCAGTCCGACATCACACTCACCCAGTCCGACATCACACTCACCCAGCCCGACATCACACTCACCCAGTCCGACATCACACTCACCCAGCCCAACATCTGGAGCAGCGTTCTGGGCCCTGCACCTCAGGAAGGATATATCGGCCTCGGAGGGCGAGCAGCGCAGATTCACCAGAATGATCCCGGGCCTAAAAGGGTTAAATTCCGAGGACAGGTTTCACAGACTGGGCTTGTATTCCCTCGAGTTTAGAAGATTAAGGGGTGATCTCATCGAGGTGTTTAAGATGATTAAAGGATTTGATCGGGTAGAGAGAGAGAAACTATTTCCTCTGGTGGGGGGAGTCCAGAACAAGGGGGCAGAACCTTAAAATTAGAGCCAGGCCGTTCAGGGGTGATGTCAGGAAGCACTTCTTCACACAAAGGGTGGTGGAAATGTGGAACTCTCTCCCCCAAAAGCTGTTGAGGCTGGGGGTCAATTGGAAATTTCAAAACTGAGATTGATAGAATTTTGTGAGGCAGAGTGTTATGGAACCAGGGCGGGTTGATGGAGTTAAGATACAGATTAACCCTGATCTCATTCAGTGGTTCTCAAACTGTTTTTGTTTGAAGGACTCCTTCTCAAATGGATTAGTAATCACGGACCCCCCCATCTAAATTATAATGCTCAGAATATGAAGGTGCTGCACGCAAAGAATGTTTCAATAATGGCTTTAAGAAAACAGGAATTTACCTACAGATATCAGTGAGATGGGTGTGCCTGCTTCTCACTGCAGTGTCTGTCTATCCTTGGTGTGATGTTTGACAATGACACTCGTAAATCATTCTCCACTTCCAGACGGGACCTGTAATTTGTCTTCAGTGCTGCCAGAGCAGAAAATGATGATTCACAACATTGTTGGGAAAGGTAGCAACACAGTCGTTGTTTCCTTTACCAATTCTGGGCACTGATTGACAAAAGAACCCAAGGCGACATGAGGAAACATTGTTTTTTACGCAGCGAGTTGTTGTGATGCGCTGCCTGAAAGGGCGGTGGGAGCAGATTCAGAAGTAACTTTCAAATAGGGAATTTTTTTTAATATTCGTTCCTGGGATGTGGGCGTCGCTGGCAAGGCCAGCATTTATTGCCCATCCCTAGTTGCCCTCGAGAAGGTGGTGGTGAGCCGCCTTCTTGAACCGCTGCAGTCCGTGTGGTGAAGGTACTCCCACAGCGCTGTTAGGGAGGGAGTTCCAGGATTTTGACCCAGCGACGATGAAGGAACGGCCGATATATTTCTAAGTCTGGATGGTGTGTGACTTGGAGGGGAACTTGGAGGTGGTGGTGTTCCCATGCGCCTGCTGCCCTTGTCCTTCTAGGTGGAAGAGGTCGCGGGTTTGGGAGGTGCTGCCGAAGAAGCCTTGGCGAGTTGCTGCAGTGCATCTTGTAGATGGTACACACTGCAGCCACGGTGCGCCAGTGGTGGAGGGAGTGAATGTTTAAGGTGGTGGATGGGGTGCCAATCAAGCGGGCTGCTTTGTCCTGGATGGTGTCGAGCTTCTCGAGTGTTGTTGGAGCTGCACTCATCCAGGCAAGTGGAGAGTATTCCATCACACTCCTGACTTGCACCTTGTGAAAAGGCTTTGGGGAGCCAGGAGGTGAGTCACTCGCCGCAGAATACCCAGCCTCTGTCCCGTTTGTGTAGCCACAGTATTTAAGTACCTAACGGCTGGCCCAGTTAAGTTTCTGGTCAATGGTGACCCTAGGATGTTGATGGTGGGCGATGGTAATTCCATTGAGCATCAAGGGGCGATGGTTAGACTCTCGCTTGTTGGAGATAGTCATTGCCTGGCACTTGTGTGGCACAAAAGTTACTTGTCACTTATCAGCACAAGCCTGAATGTCGTCCAGGTCTTGCTGCATGCAGGCATGGACTGCTTCATTATCTGAGGAGTTGTGAATGGAAATGAACACTGTGCAATCATCAGTGAACATCCCTGCTTCTGACCTTATGTTGGAGGTCATTGATGAAGCAGCTGAAGATGGTTGGGCCTAGGACACTGCCCTGAGGAACTCCTGCAGCAATGTCCTGGGGCTGTCATGATTGACCTTCAATCACCACAACCATCTTCGTTTGTGCTAGGTATGACTCCAGCCAGTGGAGAGTTTTCCCCCTGATTCCCATTGACTTCAGTTTTACTAGGGCTCCTTGATGCCACACTCGGTCAAATGCTGCCTTGATGTCAAGGGCAGTCACTCTCACCTCACCTCTCGAAATCAGCTTTGGCCAAGGTTGTAATGAGGTTGGGAGCCGAGTGTTGCTGGCGGAACCCAAACTGGTTCAGCCAATTCGATTCACTCCACGTGATATCAAGAAACGGCTGAGCGCACTGGATACAGCAAAGGCTGTGGGCCCCGACAACATCCCGGCTATCATGCTGAAGACTTGTGCTCCAGAACAAGCCGCGCCTCTAGCCAAGCTGTTCAATAGCCAGGATGTTGCCGGGGGCCATAGCCTTTGCTGTATCCAGTGCGCTCAGCCATTTCTTGATATCACGTGGAGTGAATCGAATTGGCTGAAGACTGGCTTCTGTGGTGGAGGGGACCTCAGGAGGAGGTCGATATCAGTGAGCAGGTTATTGGTGAGTAAGTGCCGCTTGATAGCACTGTCGATGACACCTTCCATCACTTTGCTGATGATTGAGAGTAGGCTGATGGGTGATGATTGGTCAGATTGGATTTGTCCTGCTTTTTGTGGACAGGACACACCTGAACAGTTTTCCACATTGTCGGATAGATGCCAGTGTTGTAGCTGTACTGGAACAGCTTGGCTAGAGGCGTGGTAGTTCTGGAGCACAAGTCTTCAGCACGATAGCCGGGATGTTGTCGGGGGCCTATAGCCTTTGCTGTATCCAGTGCGCTGAACTGTTTCTTGATATCACGTGGAGTGAATCGAATTGGCTGAAGACTGGCTTCTGTGATGGTGGGGACCTCAGGAGGAGGCCGATATGGATCATCCTCTTGGCACTTCTGGCTGAAGATGGTTGCAAACGCTTCAGCCTTGTCTTTTGCCCACACGTGCTGGGCTCCACCATCATTGAGGATTGGGATATTCATGGAGCCTCCTCTGCCTGTTAGTTGTTTAATGGTCCACCACCATTCACGACTGGATGTGGCAGGACTGCAGAGCTTTGATCTGATCCGTTGATTGTGGGATCGCTTAGTTCTGTCTATAGCATGCTGCTTCTGCTTTTTAGCATGCATGTAGTCCTGTGTTGCAGCTTCCCCAGGTTGGCACCTCATTTTTCGGTACGCCTGGTGCTGCTCCTGGCATGCTCTTCTATACTCCTCATTGAACCAGGGTTGGTCCCCTGGCTTGATGGTAATGTTAGAGTGAGGGATATGCCGGGCCATGAGGTTACAGATTGTGGTGGAATACAATTCTGCTGCTGCTGATGGCCCACAGCACCTCATGGATGCCCAGTTTTGAGCTGCTAGATTTGTTCTGAATCTATCCCATTTAGCACGGTGGTAGTGCCACACAACACGATGGAGGGTGTCCTCAGTGTGAAGACGGGACTTCAACTCCACAAGGACAGAAGAATTGGATAAATACATGAAGGGAAAACGTTTGCAGGCCTATGGGGAAAGAACAGGGGAGGAGTGAGACTAATAGGAGAGCTCTTTCAAAGAGCCGGCATAGGCACGATGGGCCGAATGGCCTCCTGTGCTGTATTGTTCTATGATTCTATGATAATGGAGGTACTTGTCACGCCTTCAGTTATGAAAGGTGCATTGTAAGAGAATGTATTGAGCAATAATACTTTCCCACCTGTAATTTGGGTTTAGTTGAAGTTTTCTCACTGTGGATTTGATTTAATTGTACTTTTGCTTTTCACAAGGAAGATTTATATATATTTAAACTCATTTGTATCGCTTCAGAGTATCTGTGGGGGTGGGGGCCAAGCCCGAGAGGGGATCGTGTACCGGCTCTACCAGGGAGCGTACCGACTGTACCAGGATCCAACTCGCCGAAACAAGGCGCCCGCGGACTCTCACTCTCCACTCGGCCACATTGCGCTGTCGGGGGCCTGGCCGTGGCAACCTCCATCCACCTCCTGCCACTCCCATCGGGTCCCGAAAGAAGCTGAGCCGCACCCTGATCCACCACGCCCTGACCCTCCGCACCCTGACCCTCCGCGCCCTGACCCACCGCTCCCTGACCCTCCACGCCCTGACCCTCCGCTCCCTGACCCTCCGCACCCTGACACTCCGCTCCCTGACCCTCCACGCCCTGACCCTCCGCTCCCTGACCCTCCGCACCCTGACCCTCCGCACCCTGACCCACCGCACCCTGACCTTCCACGCACTGACCCTCCACTCCCTGACCCTCCGCGCCCTGACCCTCCACGCCCTGACCCTCCGCGCCCTGACCCTCCGCACCCTGACCAGCCGCACCCTGACCTTCCGCACCCTGACCCTCCGCACCCTGACCAGCCGCAGCCTGACCCTCCGCGCCCTGACCCTCCGCGCCCTGACCCTCCGCACCCTGACCAGCCGCACCCTGACCAGCCGCACCCTGACCCTCCACTCCCTGACCCTCCGCGCCCTGACCCTCCGCGCCCTGACCCTCCGCGCCCTGACCCTCCGCACCCTGACCAGCCGCACCCTGACCCTCCGCGCCCTGACTCTCCGCGCCCTGACCCTCCGCACCCTGACCAGCCGCGCCCTGACCTTCCGTGCCCTGACCCTCCGCACCCTGACCAGCCGCACCCTGACCTTCCGCACCCTGACCTTCCGCACCCTGACCCTCCACTCCCTGACCCTCCGCGCCCTGACCCTCCGCGCCCTGACCCTCCGCACCCTGACCAGCCGCACCCTGACCCTCCGCGCCCTGACCCTCCGCGCCCTGACCCTCCGCACCCTGACCAGCCGCGCCCTGACCCTCTGCGCCCTGACCCTCCGCACCCTGACCAGCCGCGCCCTGACCTTCCGCGCCCTGACCCTCCACTCCCTGACCCTCCACTCCCTGACCCTCTGCGCCCTGACCCTCCACGCCCTGACCCTCCGCGCCCTGACCCTCCGCACCCTGACCCTCCACTCCCTGACCCTCCACTCCCTGACCCTCCGTGCCCTGACCCGCCGCGCCCTGACCCGCCGCGCCCTACCCTCCGCCGTCTGTCCGGCTGGCTGCCTCTACCCACCGACTGCCACAACCCCCCCACCCCCCGCCAGGCATCCGACGCCGGAGCCTGGGGACGACATCGATTAGCAACTGCACGGCCGTTAGCGCGATGAGCTACAGGCTTCTAAAAGGCAAAGAAGTCGAGGGAGTAAAGGAAAAAACAAATGTATATTTATCGCAGACGGGAAGAAGATGTTGTCACCAATTGCAACTCGCTGGAAGATTTTATCAATGAGAAAAGTAACTTTCACATTGGCCCTCAAACTGCGTTCGGCGGCGTAGCGAAGGAGTACGCTGCCGCCGCCGCGCCGATAGAAATACACGCTTATTTGTTGCGAGGCCCCCTTCGAAAAATTGCATTGCTTCGCTGCGGAGTTGAGCGCAGTGGCCCATGGCTCCCAGGGGCGCGGTATGTGCGTAAGCGTACCTGGTATCACGGGGGGCGGTGCCCCAATCAGGAATCATTGTGCGCGTGAGTTAAAAAATGTTTTAAACGGAGGAATGATTATACTTGGAGAAAGATCTTAATTGTGCAATGTGTGACAGATGACAATGTCAAGCATGTCTTGTTAAATCTGTATGTTGTTCTCAAACGCTAATACTGCCCCCTGGTTTTATTTACACTCTTCGGCTGAACAGTCCCCAGCGCTCCTCCCCAAGGCGTCACGGTAACGTTGAATGACGGGAATGGAACTGGCATCGTGGTTGCTTGGCAACCGCCCCCTGAAGACTCTCTAAATGGTGACCTGCAGGAGTATAAGGTAAGGCCACATCTCACCGGCATCACAACATTCCTCACCTCACTTGGTCTTCTGGCCTCTTGCCCATCCCCGATTTCCATCGCTTCACCATTGGCGGCCGTGCCTTCAGCTGCCTGGGCCCTAAGCTCTGGAATTCCCTCCCTAAATCTCTCCGCCTCTCTCTCCTCCCTTAAGACACTCCTTAAAACCGACCAATCTTTTGGTCGCCTGCCCTAATATCTCCTTATGTGGCTCGGTGTCAAATTTTGTCTGATAATCGTTCCTGTGACGCACCTTGGGACGTTTTACTATGTTAAAGGCGCTATATAAATACAAGTTGTTGTTGTTGATGTCAGTGTTGATGATGATGAAGATGATATCTTGCTCCAGCTCAGTGTCACCACCTCACTATAGCCTTGAAATGGCTGTTTGCAATATTATATAGAATTACACAGAATGTACAGCACAGAAACAGGCCATTCGGCCCAACTGGCCCATGCCAGTGTTTATGCTCCACACGAGCCTCCTCCCACCCCTCTTCATCTCACCCCATCAGCATATCCTTCTATTCCTTTCCCCCTCATGTGTTTATCCAGCTTCCCCTTAAATGTATCGATACTGTTCACCTCAACCACTCCCTGTGGTAGCGAGTTCCACATTCTCACCACTCTCTGGGTAAAGGACATTAGAATTAGGAGCAGGAGTCGGCCATTCGGCCCCTCGAGCCTGCTCCACCATTCAATAAGACCATGGCTGATCATCGACCTCAACTCCACTCTCCCGCCCGATCTCCATATCCCTCGATTCCCCAGAGTCCAAAAATCTATCGATCTCAGCCTTGAATATACTCAACGATTCAGCATCCACAGCCCTCTGGGGCGGAGAATTCCAAAGATTCACCACCCTCTGAGTGAAGAAATTCCTCCTCATCTCAGTCCTAAATGGCCGACCCCTTATCCTGAGACTGTGACCCCTGGTTCTAGACACTCCAGCCAGGGGGAACATCCTCCCAGCATCTACCCTGTCAATCCCCATCAGAATCAAGAAGTTTCTTCTGAATTCTCTATTGGATTTCTTGAAAGTATTGCCGGTGGTGGCTTAATCTGCACATTTTCTCGGTTGCCTATTTTAACACAGTTATTTTTATCTTAAATGGAATGCGTGCCTGTTAAATACCTCAGGAGAAGCCCGGCCCCATACGCTGCAGCTTCGCTTCGAGACTTGTGTCTTGACTCAGCCTGTCCTCTTCCAGCTCGGTTCAGCCTGGCCGGTGCCCTGTCCTGAGGGACTCGCCTCCCTCACGTTGGCTTGATGAACAGACTGAGAGCGAGCGTCATGTTGTGAAGCCTGATCTGTCGTCAGTGGAGATCCGGCCCCACCTGCTGGAGGAGGCTGGAGTTGCGGGTGTTAACCGACGGGGACTTGCTGTGCTTGACTCAGCACCACCGTCTCCTTCGGCTCGAGGTGGCTGCAGGATAAACTTTTTACGATTTTGAAAAAGACGCGCCAGCCGCTGCTTCGTTTAATCCCTCGCTGTTTTAACTGCCGCAGATACCGAAATACGCTCTGATCAGGTCAAGGGTGTAACGGCAGCAGGGCTGCTGGCCTCCGAACCAATGGCCTGGGGTGGTGCGTGGGGGAGAGGGGGGATGGGGGCGGGGGAATGGGCCAGGATTCCTGGTTAAGGGGAGATTTAATAGAGGCGTTCAAAATCATGAGTGGTTTTTATGGAGTAAATAAGGTGAAACTGTTTCCAGTGGCAGGAGGGTCGGTAACCAGAGGACACAGATTGAAGATAATCGGCAAAAGAACCAGAGGGGAGATGAGGAGAATGTTTTTTACGCAGCGAGTTGTTGTGATCTGGAAGCAGATTCAATAGGAGCTTTCAAAAAGAAAATATTTGGAAAGGAAAAATCTTCAGGCCTGTGGGGACAGAGCAGGGGGGTGTGGGAGTAATTAGAGAGCTCTTTGAAAGGGCTGGCACAGGCACGATGGGCCAAATGGTCTCCTTCTGTGCTGAGAGAGTCAATGATTCTATGACTCATGCTGCTGACTGACGTAATAAAACTCACTACACACTTGGCTTGAGTATAAAGCAAGGCTTTAATCAACTTGTTTCAGAACATGGAGGTCTAGTTGTACTTCACTAGTTCCTTGTCTTACAAAATGTCCCTGGGCTAGCTGGGCCCACGCCCGAGTATTTATACTCCTTGGACGGCGCCACCAGCTGGCCGTCCAGTGTTATTTCACGAGTAGTTTCTTCATGATGATGAGATTTATAACACTGACCACTAACCCCTGGCTGTGCCTGTGTCAAACCCGACTCTCATCATTACCATCAATGTCCCTGGGCTGGGGAAGAGGCAGGGGGAAGAGTGTGGAGTTGGGTGGGGGGCGCGGGGGTGGTGCGTGTCCAGGGGACGGGGCGAGGAGTGCTGCGGGGGAGTGGTGGTGGGAAGTGAGCCAGTGTTTACCGTGCCTGATCACTGTCCCGTGATTGCTGCTGAAAAGTGTGTGTGTGGCGGGTGAGGGGGCGGGGGGAAGGGGGAGAGGATTGGTTGGCGATGCACTCCCTGGTCGAATAGCCGGCACCCATTGCTGCCCTGACGCCTTTTTCCGTTTCCCGTTCTAGGTCTGGTGCCTGGGCAACGAGAGCCGCTACCACATCAACCGGACCGTGGTGGGCTCAGCGCTCTCCATCGTCATCCCGTGGCTCGCCCCCGGCGTCAAGTATCGTGTGGAGGTGGCAGCCGGCAACGGAGCGGGGCACGGCACCAAGAGCAAGGCTCAGTACATCCAGCTCGGTGAGTGTCTGTCCCGCCCCAGGCTCGCCGGTAACCAGGCCGGGCCTCGGCCTGAAAACGCAGTGGGTTTTGGGCGGGTGAAGGTTCCCCGAGCTGCCTCGCTCCGTCAGGAGCTGTCAGCTTTTCACTCCTGCCTCGGACAGCGCGCAAACTTCAGAGTGGCCGCTGTCGGTTTATTTTTCCCATCCCGTCGCTCGTCATCTCTGGAGCTCGGCAGCAACTTGCCACAGGATCAGTGCTGAAGGGAAATGTCCCCGAGCTGACAGACCGACTGAGAATAGAGACAGTCTGCAAATCTCTCTCTCTCTCTGTCTCGCTCTCTCTGTCTCTCTCTCTCTCTCTGTCTCTGCCTCTCTGTCTCTCTCTCTGTCTCGCTCTCTCTCTGTCTCTGTCTCTCTCTCTGTCTCTCTCTCTCTGTCTCTCTCTGTTTCTGTCTCTCTCTCTGTCTCTCTGTCTCTCTCTGTTTCGCACTCTGTCCCTCTCTCACTCTCTCTGTCTCTCTCTCTCTCTCTCTGTCTCTCTCTGTCTCTGTCTCTCTCTCTGTCTCTCTCTGTCTCTGTCTCCCTCTCTGTCTCTCTGTCTCTGTCTCTCTCTCTGTCTCTCTCTGTCTCTCTCTGTCTCTGTCTCTCTCTCTGTCTCACTCTCTCTGTGTCTCTCTCTCTGTCGCTCTCTGTCTCTCTGTCTCTCTCTCTGTCTCTCTCTCTCTGTCTCTGTCTCTCTCTCTGTCTCACTCTCTCTGTGTCTCACTCTCTGTCGCTCTCTGTCTCTCTGTCGCTCTCTGTCTCTCTCTCTCTCACTCTGTCTCTCTCTCTCTCTGTCTCACTCTCTGTCTCTCTCTCTCTCTGTCTCTGTCTCTCTCTCTCACACTCTCTGTCTCTCTGTCTCTCTGTCGCTCTCTGTCTCTCTCTCTCACTCTCTGTCTCTCTCTCTCTGTCTCTCTCTCTCTCTGTCTCACTCTCTGTCTCTCTCTCTCTCACTGTCTCTGTCTCTCTCTCTCTGTCTCTCTTTCTCACTCTCTTCCTCTCGCTCTCTTTCTCAGTCTCTTTCTCTGTCTCTATGTCTCTGTCCCTTTTTCTCTCTGTCTCTCTCTCTTTGTCTCAGTCTATCTCTCTCTCCCTCCCTCTCTCTTTCTATCTCTCGCAGTCTCTCTTTTAGTCTGTCACGCTCTCCCTCTGTCTCTCAGTCTCTCTCGCTCCTTTCCTCTCCTGCCGTGACTGACTCATGATGGGTTACGGTTCCATAGATGCTCACTCTCTCTCTCTCTCTCTCTCTCTCTGTCTCCGTCGTATTTCGAGGCTTTATGGGAGAACCTGGGCAGTGAGTCATGAGCACGGGTATGTGTGAGGTGACGGCCCAGCCTGATTGTGCACATCAGGAGTCTCCGACCGGCACTCAGGAGTGCGATTCCACTCCCTACACCAGGAGTGCTGAGTCAGATTGGAACACCTAGGCTGAGCTGAGCGACCTGAGGAGAGAGCAGTGCCCGCTCCAGTCTGTGTGGCTCAATACATTTACCAAAGCTTCTATGCTTAAATGTCCACCAGTAAACTGCTCCGTTCACAAATATAATCCTTTTATTAACATACAATATTGAGGGAAATTTGCAGGGCTATGGGGGAAGAGCAGGGGGGAGTGGGACTAATTGGAGAGCTCTTTCAAAGAGCCGGCACAGGCACGATGGGCCGAATGGCCTCCCTCTCTGTTGTCTCATTCTATGATTCTAAAAACAGAATATGCTGGAAATGCTCAGCAAGTCAGGCAGCGTCCGTGGAGAGAGGGAGAAACAGAGTTAACGTTTCAGGTCGATGACCGTTCACCAGAACTTCCGACGAAGGATTATCGACCTGAAACGTTAACTCTGTTTCTCTCTCAACAGATGCTGCCTGACCTGCTGCTGAGTATTTCCAGCATTTTCTGATATTATTTGAGATTTACAGCGTCAGCAGTATTTTGCTTTGTTACTCGACGATTCTAGTTGGGAGAGAGTCTGCACAAACACGCTCTGCAGCGCCGCCTGGTGGCTAGTGACGGCAACTGCATCGTGACCGTTGACATAGGAAGATTGGAATGTGACATAAATCCCCGCGCTCACCAAGGGAAATCTCCGAACTCACTGGCGTACCTTTCCCTCTGCAGATTCCTTCGGGAGGCTGAGCCCGGAGGGGCCGGAGGAAGAGGTCAGCCTGTCGCAGCAGATCTCGGACGTGGTGAAGCAGCCGGCTTTCATCGCGGGAATTGGAGCGGCGTGCTGGATCATCCTGATGGTCTTCAGTATCTGGCTGTACCGGCACCGGAAGAAGCGCAGCGGCTTAACCAGCAGCTACGCCGGTATGAGGAAAGGTGTCGTGTTTTCATCTTCTGTATCTAGTCGCCTACAGAGGGAGCTTTACTCTGTATCTAACCCATGCTGTACCTGCCCTGGGAGTGTTTGATGTGGCAGTGCAGAGCGAGCTTTACTCTGTATCTAACCCGTGCTGTACCTGCCCTGGGAGTGTTTGATGGGACAGTGTAGAGGGAGCTTTACTCTGTATCTAACCCGTGCTGTACCTGCCCTGGGAGTGTTTGATGGGACAGTGTAGAGGGAGCTTTACTCTGTATCTAACCCGTGCTGTACCTGCCCTGGGAGTGTTTGATGGGACAGTGTAGAGGGAGCTTTATTCTGTATCTAACCCATGCTGTACCTGCCCTGGGAGTGTTTGATTGGACAGTGTAGAGGGTGCTTTACTCTGTATCTAACCCGTGCTGTACCTGCCCTGGGAGTGTTTGACGGGACAGTGTAGAGGGAGCTTTACTCTGTATCTAACCCGTGCTGTACCTGCCCTGGGAGTGTTTGATGGGACAGTGTAGAGGGAGCTTTATTCTGTATCTAACCCATGCTGTACCTGCCCTGGGAGTGTTTGATGGGACAGTGTAGAGGGAGCTTTACTCTGTATCTAACCCGTGCTGTACCTGCCCTGGGAGTGTTTGATGGGACAGTGTAGAGGGAGCTTTATTCTGTATCTAACCCATGCTGTACCTGCCCTGGGAGTGTTTGATGGGACAGTGTAGAGGGAGCTTTACTCTGTATCTAACCCATGCTGTGACTGCCCTGGGAGTGTTTGATGGGACAGTGTAGAGGGAGCTTTACTCTGTATCTAACCCCGTGCTGTACCTGCCCTGGGAGTGTTTGATGGGACAGTGTAGAGGGAGCTTTACTGTGTATCTAACCCGTGCTATACCTGCCCTGGGAGTGTTTGATGGGACAGTGTAGAGGGAGCTTTACTCTGTATCTAACCCGTGCTGTACCTGCCCTGGGAGTGTTTGATGGGACAGTGTAGAGGGAGCTTTACTCTGTATCTAACCCGTGCTATACCTGCCCTGGGAGTGTTTGATGGGACAGTGTAGAGGGAGCTTTACTCTGTATCTAACCCGTGCTGTACCTGCCCTGGGAGTGTTTGATGGGACAGTGTAGAGGGAGCTTTACTGTGTATCTAACCCATGCTGTACCTGTCCTGGGAGTGTTTGATGGGACAGTGTAGAGGGAACATTGGTACCAAGATTTTGACCCAGCAACCAGAAAGGAACGGCCGATATATGTCCAAGTCAGGATGGTGTGTGACTTGGAGGGGAACTTGGAGGTGGTGGTGTTCCCGTGCGCCTGCTGCCCTTGTCCTTCTAGGTGGAAGAGGTCGCGGGTTTGGGAGGTGCTGTCGAAGAAGCCTTGGCAAGTTGCTGCAGTGCATCTTGTAGATGGTGCACACTGCAGCCACGGTGCGCCGGTGGTGGAGGGAGTGAATGTTTGAGGTGGTGGATGGGCTAATTCAGGCATTAGTACCTCTCATTGCTTTGAGGTGCAAGCGGAGCCCAATTCTCTTCGGGAAGTGAAGGCAAAATGCCCAGGAAGACACGTTCCAGGTGGGTGGGAGTACAAGAGGGAGACTCAGCCACAGGGTGATAGTGTCTCGTGGTAATGCAAGCCCTCGGGATGGGAGCATCTTAGGGAGACTCACCTCTGGGCGTGGGATTGTTTCTGTTCTTCCTTAAACCCGAAGGGGTAGTGATGGGTGTGCATTGTGCCTGTTTCTCGGGTGTAAAATTGGTGTAATTTCAAGGCGGGACGGCCTGTATCCAATCTCCACAGGTGTTGGTCCCACTGCTAATTTCATAAGTCTCACTTTATAAGCGTCACAAGTAGATACCTTAAACAACAACAACTAGCATTTATATAGCGCCTTTAATGTAGAGGAGCGTAATCAGGCAACATATTACACTGAGCCACATAAAGAGCTATTTGAGCAGGTGACCAAAAGCTTGGTCAAAGAGGCCGGTTTTAAGGAGTGTCTTAAAGGAGGCGAGAGAGGCGGAGAGGTTTAGGGAGGGAATTCCAGAGCTTAGGACCCAGGCAGCTGAAGGCACGGCCACCAATGGTGGAGCGATTAAAATCTTTAATAAAAACAGAAAATGCTGGAGATACTCAGCAGGTCAGGCAGCATCTGTGAAGAGAGAAACAGAGTTAACGTTTCAGGTCGATGACCCTTCGTCAGAACTGGAAAAAAGCAGAAAATGGAACAGATTGTGAAGCAAGTGAAGGGGCTGGGAAATGGGGGAGGGGCTGAAAGAACAAAAGGGGCGGTCTGTGATAGGATAGAAGGCAGGAGAGATTAGAGACATTAAGAGATATTCAAGGCAAAAGGAGATGGTAATGGGACAGGTTAAGAAACAAAGGATGGCTCGAGATGAAGTGTAAATTGTGCTGGCAGAATTAAAAATTTTCTTTTTGTATTTGCGATTAAAATTTTTGATACTCAAGAGGCTAGAATTGGAGGAGCGCAGAGATCTCGGAGGGTTGTAGGGCTGGAGGCGGTTACAGAGATAGGGAGGGTTGTGGGGCTGGAGGAGGTTACAGAGATAGGGAGGGGGGCTGGAGGAGGTTACAGAGATAGGGAGGGTTGTAGGGCTGGAGGAGGTTACAGAGATAGGGAGGGTTGTAGGGCTGGAGGAGGTTACAGAGATAGGGAGGGTTGTGGGGCTGGAGGAGGTTACAGAGATAGGGAGGGGGGGCTGGAGGAGGTTACAGAGATAGGGAGGGTTGTGGGGCTGGAGGAGGTTACAGAGATAGGGAGGGGGGGCTGGAGGAGGTTACAGAGATAGGGAGGGTTGTAGGGCTGGAGGAGGTTACAGAGATAGGGAGGGGGGGCTGGAGGAGGTTACAGAGATAGGGAGGGTTGTAGGGCTGGAGGAGGTTACAGAGATAGGGAGGGGGGGCTGGAGGAGGTTACAGAGATAGGGAGGGTTGTAGGGGCTGGAGGAGGTTACAGAGATAGGGAGGGTTGTAGGGCTGGAGGAGGTTACAGAGATAGGGAGGGTTGTAGGGCTGGAGGAGGTTACAGAGATAGGGAGGGTTGTAGGGGCTGGAGGAGGTTACAGAGATCTCGGAGGGTTGTGGGGCTGGAGGAGGTTACAGAGATAGGGAGGGTTGTAGGGCTGGAGGAGGTTACAGAGATAGGGAGGGTTGTAGGGCTGGAGGAGGTTACAGAGATAGGGAGGGTTGTAGGGCTGGAGGAGGTTACAGAGATAGGGAGGGTTGTAGGGCTGGAGGAGGTTACAGAGATAGGGAGGGTTGTAGGGCTGGAGGTGGTTAGAGAGATAGGGAGGGTTGTGGGGCTGGAGGAGGTTACAGAGATAGGGAGGGTTGTAGGGGCTGGAGGAGGTTACAGAGATAGGGAGGGTTGTAGGGCTGGAGGAGGTTACAGAGATAGGGAGGGTTGTAGGTCTGGAGGAGGTTACAGAGATAGGGAGGGTTGTAGGGCTGGAGGAGGCTACAGAGATAGGGAGGTTGTAGGGCTGGAGGAGGTTACAGAGATAGGGAGGGTTGTAGGGCTGGAGGAGGTTACAGAGATAGGAGGTTGTAGGGTTGGAGGAGGTTACAGAGATAGGGAGCGTTGTAGGGCTGGAGGAGGTTACAGAGATAGGGAGGGTTGTGGGGCTGGAAGACGTTACAGAGATAGGGAGGGTTGTAGGGCTGGAGGAGGTTACAGAGATAGGGAGGGGGGGCTGGAGGAGGTTACAGAGATAGGGAGGGTTGTCGGGGCTGGAGGAGGTTACAGAGATAGGGAGGGTTGTAGGGCTGGAGGAGGTTACAGAGATAGGGAGGGTTGTAGGGCTGGGGGAGGCTACAGAGATAGGGAGGGTTGTAGGGCTGGAGGAGGTTACAGAGATAGGGAGGGTTGTAGGGCTGGAGGAGGTTACAGAGATAGGGAGGGTTGTAGGGGCTGGAGGAGGTTACAGAGATCTCGGAGGGTTGTGGGGCTGGAGGAGGTTACAGAGATAGGGAGGGTTGTAGGGCTGGAGGAGGTTACAGAGATAGGGAGGGTTGTAGGGCTGGAGGAGGTTACAGAGATAGGGAGGGTTGTAGGGCTGGAGGAGGTTACAGAGATAGGGAGGGTTGTAGGGCTGGAGGAGGTTACAGAGATAGGGAGGGTTGTAGGGCTGGAGGTGGTTAGAGAGATAGGGAGGGTTGTGGGGCTGGAGGAGGTTACAGAGATAGGGAGGGTTGTAGGGGCTGGAGAAGGTTACAGAGACAGGGAGGGTTGTAGGGCTGGAGGAGGTTACAGAGATAGGGAAGGTTGTAGGGCTGGAGGAGGTTACCGAGATAGGGAGGGTTGTAGGGCTGGAGGAGGCTACAGAGATAGGGAGGTTGTAGGACTGGAGGAGGTTACAGAGATAGGGAGGGTTGTAGGGCTGGAGGAGGTTACAGAGATAGGAGGTTGTAGGGCTGGAGGAGGTTACAGAGATAGGGAGCGTTGTAGGGCTGGAGGAGGTTACAGAGATAGGGAGGGTTGTGGGGCTGGAAGAGGTTACAGAGATAGGAGGTTGTAGGACTGGAGGAGGTTACAGAGATAGGAGCTTGTAGGGCTGGAGGAGGTTACAGAGATAGGGAGGGTTGTAGGGGCTGGAGGAGGTTACAGAGATAGGGAGTGTTGTAGGGCTGGAGGAGGTTACAGAGATAGGGAGGGTTGTAGGGCTGGAGGAGGTTACAGAGATAGGAGGTTGTAGGGCTGGAGGAGGTTACAGAGATAGGGAGGGTTGTAGGGCTGGAGAAGGTTACAGAGATAGGGAGGGTTGTAGGGCTGGAGGAGGTTACAGAGATAGGGAGGGTTGTAGGGCTGGAGGAGGTTACAGAGATAGGGAGGGTTGTAGGGCTGGAGGAGGTTACAGAGATAGGGAGGGTTGTAGGGCTGGAGGTGGTTAGAGAGATAGGGAGGGTGGTGGGGCTGGAGGAGGTTACAGAGATAGGGTGGGTGGTAGGGGCTGGAGGAGGTTACAGAGATAGGGAGGGTTGTAGGGCTGGAGGTGGTTAGAGAGATAGGGAGGGTGGTGGGGCTGGAGGAGGTTACAGAGATAGGGTGGGTTGTAGGGGCTGGAGGAGGTTACAGAGATAGGGAGGGTTGTAGGGCTGGAGGAGGTTACAGAGATAGGGAGGGTTGTAGGGCTGGAGGAGGTTACAGAGATAGGGAGGGTTGTAGGGTTGGAGGAGGCTACAGAGATAGGGAGGTTGTAGGGCTGGAGGAGGTTGCAGAGATAGGGAGGGTTGTAGGGCTGGAGGAGGTTACAGAGATAGGAGGTTGTAGGGCTGGAGGAGGTTACAGAGATAGGGAGCTTTGTAGGGCTGGAGGAGGTTACAGAGATAGGGAGGGTTGTGGGGCTGGAAGAGGTTACAGAGATAGGGAGGGTTGTAGGGCTGGAGGAGGTTACAGAGATAGGGAGGGGGGGCTGGAGGAGGTTACAGAGATAGGGAGGGTTGTAGGGCTGGAGGAGGTTACAGAGATAGGGAGGGGGGGCTGGAGTAGGTTACAGAGATAGGGAGGGTTGTAGGGGCTGGAGGAGGTTACAGAGATAGGGAGGGTTGTAGGGCTGGAGGAGGTTACAGAGATAGGGAGGGTTGTAGGGCTGGGGGAGGTTACAGAGATAGGGAGGGTTGTAGGGCTGGAGGAGGTTACAGAGATAGGGAGGGTTGTAGGGCTGAAGGAGGTTACAGAGATAGGGAGGGTTGTAGGGGCTGGAGGAGGTTACAGAGATCTCGGAGGGTTGTGGGGCTGGAGGAGGTTACAGAGATAGGGAGGGTTGTAGGGCTGGAGGAGGTTACAGAGATAGGGAGGGTTGTAGGGCTGGAGGAGGTTACAGAGATAGGGAGGGTTGTAGGGCTGGAGGAGGTTACAGAGATAGGGAGGGTTGTAGGGCTGGAGGAGGTTACAGAGATAGGGAGGGTTGTAGGGCTGGAGGTGGTTAGAGAGATAGGGAGGGTTGTGGGGCTGGAGGAGGTTACAGAGATAGGGAGGGTTGTAGGGGCTGGAGAAGGTTACAGAGATAGGGAGGGTTGTAGGGCTGGAGGAGGTTACAGAGATAGGGAGGGTTGTAGGGCTGGAGGAGGTTACCGAGATAGGGAGGGTTGTAGGGCTGGAGGAGGCTACAGAGATAGGGAGGTTGTAGGACTGGAGGAGGTTACAGAGATAGGGAGGGTTGTAGGGCTGGAGGAGGTTACAGAGATAGGAGGTTGTAGGGCTGGAGGAGGTTACAGAGATAGGGAGCGTTGTAGGGCTGGAGGAGGTTACAGAGATAGGGAGGGTTGTGGGGCTGGAAGAGGTTACAGAGATAGGAGGTTGTAGGACTGGAGGAGGTTACAGAGATAGGAGCTTGTAGGGCTGGAGGAGGTTACAGAGATAGGGAGCGTTGTAGGGCTGGAGGAGGTTACAGAGATAGGGAGTGTTGTAGGGCTGGAGGAGGTTACAGAGATAGGGAGGGTTGTAGGGCTGGAGGAGGTTACAGAGATAGGAGGTTGTAGGGCTGGAGGAGGTTACAGAGATAGGAGGTTGTAGGGCTGGAGGAGGTTACAGAGATAGGGAGGGTTGTAGGGCTGGAGAAGGTTACAGAGATAGGGAGGGTTGTAGGGCTGGAGGAGGTTACAGAGATAGGGAGGGTTGTAGGGCTGGAGGAGGTTACAGAGATAGGGAGGGTTGTAGGGCTGGAGGAGGTTACAGAGATAGGGAGGGTTGTAGGGCTGGAGGTGGTTAGAGAGATAGGGAGGGTGGTGGGGCTGGAGGAGGTTACAGAGATAGGGTGGGTTGTAGGGGCTGGAGGAGGTTACAGAGATAGGGAGGGTTGTAGGGCTGGAGGTGGTTAGAGAGATAGGGAGGGTGGTGGGGCTGGAGGAGGTTACAGAGATAGGGTGGGTTGTAGGGGCTGGAGGAGGTTACAGAGATAGGGAGGGTTGTAGGGCTGGAGGAGGTTACAGAGATAGGGAGGGTTGTAGGGCTGGAGGAGGTTACAGAGATAGGGAGGGTTGTAGGGTTGGAGGAGGCTACAGAGATAGGGAGGTTGTAGGGCTGGAGGAGGTTGCAGAGATAGGGAGGGTTGTAGGGCTGGAGGAGGTTACAGAGATAGGAGGTTGTAGGGCTGGAGGAGGTTACAGAGATAGGGAGCTTTGTAGGGCTGGAGGAGGTTACAGAGATAGGGAGGGTTGTGGGGCTGGAAGAGGTTACAGAGATAGGGAGGGTTGTAGGGCTGGAGGAGGTTACAGAGATAGGGAGGGGGGGCTGGAGGAGGTTACAGAGATAGGGAGGGTTGTAGGGCTGGAGGAGGTTACAGAGATAGGGAGGGGGGGCTGGAGGAGGTTACAGAGATAGGGAGGGTTGTAGGGGCTGGAGGAGGTTACAGAGATAGGGAGGGTTGTAGGGCTGGAGGAGGTTACAGAGATAGGGAGGGTTGTAGGGCTGGGGGAGGTTACAGAGATAGGGAGGGTTGTAGGGCTGGAGGAGGTTACAGAGATAGGGAGGGTTGTAGGGCTGAAGGAGGTTACAGAGATAGGGAGGGTTGTAGGGGCTGGAGGAGGTTACAGAGATCTCGGAGGGTTGTGGGGCTGGAGGAGGTTACAGAGATAGGGAGGGTTGTAGGGCTGGAGGAGGTTACAGAGATAGGGAGGGTTGTAGGGCTGGAGGAGGTTACAGAGATAGGGAGGGTTGTAGGGCTGGAGGAGGTTACAGAGATAGGGAGGGTTGTAGGGCTGGAGGAGGTTACAGAGATAGGGAGGGTTGTAGGGCTGGAGGTGGTTAGAGAGATAGGGAGGGTTGTGGGGCTGGAGGAGGTTACAGAGATAGGGAGGGTTGTAGGGGCTGGAGAAGGTTACAGAGATAGGGAGGGTTGTAGGGCTGGAGGAGGTTACAGAGATAGGGAGGGTTGTAGGGCTGGAGGAGGTTACCGAGATAGGGAGGGTTGTAGGGCTGGAGGAGGCTACAGAGATAGGGAGGTTGTAGGACTGGAGGAGGTTACAGAGATAGGGAGGGTTGTAGGGCTGGAGGAGGTTACAGAGATAGGAGGTTGTAGGGCTGGAGGAGGTTACAGAGATAGGGAGCGTTGTAGGGCTGGAGGAGGTTACAGAGATAGGGAGGGTTGTGGGGCTGGAAGAGGTTACAGAGATAGGAGGTTGTAGGACTGGAGGAGGTTACAGAGATAGGAGCTTGTAGGGCTGGAGGAGGTTACAGAGATAGGGAGCGTTGTAGGGCTGGAGGAGGTTACAGAGATAGGGAGTGTTGTAGGGCTGGAGGAGGTTACAGAGATAGGGAGGGTTGTAGGGCTGGAGGAGGTTACAGAGATAGGAGGTTGTAGGGCTGGAGGAGGTTTCAGAGATAGGGAGGGTTGTAGGGCTGGAGAAGGTTACAGAGATAGGGAGGGTTGTAGGGCTGGAGGAGGTTACAGAGATAGGGAGGGTTGTAGGGCTGGAGGAGGTTACAGAGATAGGGAGGGTTGTAGGGCTGGAGGAGGTTACAGAGATAGGGAGGGTTGTAGGGCTGGAGGTGGTTAGAGAGATAGGGAGGGTGGTGGTGCTGGAGGAGGTTACAGAGATAGGGTGGGTTGTAGGGGCTGGAGGAGGTTACAGAGATAGGGAGGGTTGTAGGGCTGGAGGAGGTTACAGAGATAGGGAGGGTTGTAGGGCTCGAGGAGGTTACAGAGATAGGGAGGGTTGTAGGGCTGGAGGAGGCTACAGAGATAGGGAGGTTGTAGGGCTGGAGGAGGTTGCAGAGATAGGGAGGGTTGTAGGGCTGGAGGAGGTTACAGAGATAGGAGGTTGTAGGGCTGGAGGAGGTTACAGAGATAGGGAGCGTTGTAGGGCTGGAGGAGGTTACAGAGATAGGGAGGGTTGTGGGGCTGGAGGAGGTTACAGAGATAGTGAGGGTTGTAGGGCTGGAGGAGGTTACAGAGATAGTGGGGGGGGGCTGGAGGAGGTTACAGAGATAGGGAGGGTTGTAGGGGCTGGAGGAGGTTACAGAGATAGGGAGGGTTGTAGGGCTGGAGGAGGTTACAGAGATAGGGAGGGTTGTAGGGCTGGGGGAGGTTACAGAGATAGGGAGGGTTGTAGGGCTGGAGGAGGTTACAGAGATAGGGAGGGTTGTAGGGCTGAAGGAGGTTACAGAGATAGGGAGGGTTGTAGGGGCTGGAGGAGGTTACAGAGATCTCGGAGGGTTGTGGGGCTGGAGGAGGTTACAGAGATAGGGAGGGTTGTAGGGCTGGAGGAGGTTACAGAGATAGGGAGGGTTGTAGGGCTGGAGGAGGTTACAGAGATAGGGAGGGTTGTAGGGCTGGAGGTGGTTAGAGAGATAGGGAGGGTTGTGGGGCTGGAGGAGGTTACAGAGATAGGGAGGGTTGTAGGGGCTGGAGGAGGTTACAGAGATAGGGATGGTTGTAGGGCTGGAGGAGGTTACAGAGATAGGGAGGGTTGTAGGGCTGGAGGAGGTTACAGAGATAGGGAGGGTTGTAGGGCTGGAGGAGGCTACAGAGATAGGGAGGTTGTAGGACTGGAGGAGGTTACAGAGATAGGGAGGGTTGTAGGGCTGGAGGAGGTTACAGAGATAGGAGGTTGTAGGGCTGGAGGAGGTTACAGAGATAGGGAGCGTTGTAGGGCTGGAGGAGGTTACAGAGATAGGGAGGGTTGTGGGGCTGGAAGAGGTTACAGAGATAGGAGGTTGTAGGGCTGGAGGAGGTTACAGAGATAGGAGGTTGTAGGGCTCGAGGAGGTTACGGAGATAGGGAGCGTTGTAGGGCTGGAGGAGGTTACAGAGATAGGGAGTGTTGTAGGGCTGGAGGAGGTTACAGAGATAGGGAGGGTTGTCGGGCTGGAGGAGGTTACAGAGATAGGAGGTTGTAGGGCTGGAGGAGGTTACAGAGATAGGGAGGGTTGTAGGGCTGGAGAAGGTTACAGAGATAGGGAGGGTTGTAGGGCTGGAGGAGGTTGCAGAGATAGGGAGGGTTGTAGGGCTGGAGGAGGTTACAGAGATAGGGAGGGTTGTAGGGCTGGAGGAGGTTACAGAGATAGGGAAGGTTGTAGGGCTGGAGGAGGTTACAGAGATAGGGAGGGTTGTAGGGCTGGAGGAGGTTACAGAGATAGGGAGGGTTGTAGGGCTAGAGGTGGTTAGAGAGATAGGGAGGGTTGTGGGGCTGGAGGAGGTTACAGAGATTGGGAGGGTTGTAGGGGCTGGAGGAGGTTACAGAGATAGGGAGGGTTGTAGGGCTGGAGGAGGTTACAGAGATAGGGACGGTTGTCGGGCTGGAGGAGGTTACAGAGATAGGGAGGGTTGTAGGGCTGGAGGAGGTTACAGAGATAGGGAGGGTTGTAGGGCTGGAGGAGGCTACAGAGATAGGGAGGTTGTAGGGCTGGAGGAGGTTACAGCGATAGGGAGGGTTGTGGGGCTGGAAGAGGTTACAGAGATTGGAGGTTGTAGGGCTGGAGGAGGTTACAGAGATAGGAGGTTGTCGGGCTGGAGGAGGTTACAGAGATAGGGAGTGTTGTAGGGCTGGAGGAGGTTACAGAGATAGGGAGGGTTGTAGGGCTGGAGGAGGTTACAGAGATAGGAGGTTGTAGGGCTGGAGGAGGTTACAGAGATAGGGAGGGTTGTAGGGCTGGAGGAGGTTACAGAGATAGGGAGGGTTGTGGGGCTGGAGGTGGTTACAGAGATAGGGAGGGTTGTAGGGGCTGGAGGAGCTTACAGAGATAGGGAGGGTTGTAGGGCTGGAGGAGGTTACAGAGATAGGGAGGGTTGTAGGGCTGGAGGAGGTTACAGAGATTGGGAGGGTTGTAGGGCTGGAGGAGGTTACAGAGATAGGGAGGGTTGTAGGGCTGGAGGAGGTTACAGAGATAGGGAGGGTTGTAGGGCTGGAGGAAGTTACAGAGATAGGAGGTTGTAGGGCTGGAGGAGGTTACAGAGATAGGGAGGGTTGTAGGGCTGGAGGAGGTTACAGAGATAGGGAGGGTTGTAGGGCTGGAGGAGGTTACAGAGATCTCGGAGGGTTGTGGGGCAGGAGGAGGTTACAGAGACAGGGAGTGGTGGACGAGGCCATGGAGGGATTTGAAAAGAAGGATGAGAATTTTAAAATCATTTGGAAGCAGAAGTTGGGGTCCTTGAATAAGTTGATTGGTGGCCGAACACCTGTTTAAGGTTCTCGTGCTGTGATTCGCCAGCGATAAGTGAGGAGAAGTCAGAACTGCCCCACTCTGGATTCTTCAGCAAACCCCCTCCACCCGCCGCCCCCCCCCCTCCTCCGCCGCCTCTCTCCCCCCTAAACACCTCCGCGGCTACCAACCAAAGCCAAGTTTCAGTCGTATATTTTTTCTGTATCACGAATACTTTCGTTTCGAGCCAGGAGCAACAGGAGTGGCCCTCCTCCCCCACTCCCGCTCGATCCCCGATTCTACAGGAGTCACAATCGTCTCCTGTTCCCCCCCACCCCACCACCGTACCCTGCTCCAAACCCCCTCCCCCGCTCCCCGCCCCTCTGGACTTACCCCAGGGGCACTGCCAGCGAAGTAGGAAGTCCAACATCAATCTCTTCCCTCGGGCACATTAATTGACTCCTTTAATCATCTTAAACACCTCGATCAGATCACCCCTTAATCTTCTATACTCGAGGGAATACAAGCCCAGTCTGTGCCACCTGTCCTCGTAATTTAACCCTTTCAACCCCGGGATCATTCTTGTGAATCTGCACTGCCCCCGCTCCAAGACCGATATATTCTTCCTGAGGTGCGGGGCCCAGAACTGAACGCAGTGTCCAGCTGGGGTCTAACCGGCGCCCTGTACAACTGTAGCATCACTTCCAGCCCTCGGTATTCCAGCCCCCTTGAGCTAAAGGCCAACATTACATTCGTTTTTAAAATAATTTTTTTGTACCTGTCCACTAGCTTTCAGTGATTTCTGAACTTGGGCCCCTAAATCTCTCCACTCCCCCACAGTTTCGTTCTTCTCGCCATTTAGAAAATACTCTGATCTATCATTTTTAGGTCCAAAGTGGACGACCGCACATTCCCCCAGCCACTTAATCAGTCAGTGTCCCCTTTGCAACTTTCTGCTCCCATCTACACTATTTATTTATATAAGATTCAGAGGGGGATTGACAGGGCAGATGCAGGGAGGATGTTTCCCCCTGGCCGGAGTGTCTAGAACCAGGGGTCACAGTCTCAGGATAAGGGGTCGGCCATTTAGGACTGAGATGAGGAGGAATTTCTTCACTCAGAGGGTGGTGAATCTTTGGAATTCTCTGCCCCAGCGGGCTGTGGAGCCTCAGTCGTTGAGTATATTCAAGGCTGAGATCGATAGATTTTTTGGGCTCTAGGGGATTCAAGGGATATGGGGATAGTGCAGGAAAGTGGAGTTGAAGTTGATGATCAGCCATGATCTTACTGAATGGCGGAGCAGGCTCGAGGGGCCGACTGGTCGACTCCTGCTCCTAATTATTTTCTTACTTACTGTGCTGCCTAACTTGGCGTTGTCAACAAACTCTGATATACGGCTCTCTATTCCTTAGTCGAAATCATTTACGCAGTGCCGAGGGTGAGCCCAAAAACATGCCCAGGCAAAGTTTCACCCCATTGTGTTTATTTGCCAATCCTGCTCAATTTTGCAGCCAGGTTTCTGGTCTCGCTGTTAAATCTGTATCTTCCTGTGTGACATCATTGCTACTAATCCCCCTCCTTCCTCCCCGGTTTACTTCCCACACTCTGAGCACAGTAATACACGGACTTTATCATTTTATTTTGTTTATATTTAAAGCTGATCCTTTTCCCCGAATTCTTTTGTAATTGTACATTTACCTCACTTCCTTGTACCTTCCCTCCTTGCTTTTTCTGATTGCTCTTATTTAACAGCCCTTCCCCCGTCCTTCCTGATTTAAATGACTCTCCGTTTCCCTATTTATCAACTTTTACTCGTTCATAAGCTCTCTTCCTCCTCAGATGCTGCCCATCCTGGGGAATTAGCAATTCCATCTTCACCAGAACTGGTGCCAAAGCCCCGTAAAATAAAACCTTCTCTCTGACGCCACCCACTTAGCTACACATTGACTTCTCTAATTCTTCGAAACTTTCTTATTGTCACACACGTGTGTGGGTGTGAGTGTGTTTGAGTGTGTGTGTGTGAATGTGTGTGTACATGACTGTGTGTGAGTGTGTGACTGAGTGTGTGAGAGTGAGTGAGTGTGTGAGTGTGAGAGTGTGTGAGTGAGTGTGAGAGAGTGAGTGTGTGTGTGAGTGAGTGTTTGAGCATGTGTTTGATTGTGTGAGTGTGTGTGCATGAGTATGTGTGCGTGAGTGTGTGTGCATGAGTGTGTGTGTGCATGAGTGTGTTGTGAGTGTGTGTAAGTGAGTGTTTGGATGTGTAAGCATATGTTTGATTGTGTGAGTGTGTGTACGTCAGGTGAGGCCATGATTAGGCTTGGCTGTGAATCTCTCTGCGGTTGAATAGCCTACTTCGTACCTTGAGATGAAGAATGCCGACTTTTTTGGGCACTCCCAGCCTTGGAGAGGGCAAGGGAAAAATAGTCCCGTTTGTTTAGTTTGACCCGTCTCCATGCAAATGAGAAAATAACCTGGCCACACCCACCCTCCGAATGTAGGAGCTTCCGACCGTGCGATGGTGCTTCCTCCTGATGTGCGGTATTAATCTGTCTTCTCACTAAACTTCATATTCCCATCACCTGTCTTTAAAAAGCTGCTTTCACGTTCCGATCAAACCGCCAGTCTTTTATTCCGAGCTGTTCCTTTAAACGACTCTTGCCCTTGCACTCGCAACTTCTTTGTCTCCCACTCTCACCTGAGCAGGATCTGCTCTCTCACCCCCGGCTCCCCCACCTTTATAAAATTCTTCAGAACATCCTGGTTCTTCTTTTCTCTCTGAAATATTGTAACTATGGTTACCTTTTGTGTGCCTTTGATAAATACGCTGTCATGCATCGAAAGGGACTCAAAGGAAAAGTAACAAAAGGGCCTGGTTAATGAGGAATGCAACATAGCAGCGCAACAAGGAGGATTGAGCTGGGCTCCTGGCCATCGAAGACAATGAGGAAGGCTAGGGCATTGAAGAGCTGCAAATGGAGAAGATCATACAGGGCGTGTGGAAGGAGTGGGAGCGATGGGTGGGTCCATGATGGAGGAGATGGTACAAGGTCCATGGAAGGGTTGGGTTTAATAGGCCATGATGGAGAAGATCATACAGGGTAGGTGGAAGGAGTGGGTATTAGGGGCAGTTCCATGATCTGACAGATGTTCCAGGGCGTGAGGAAAGAGTGACACCGATGGGTGGGTCCAAAATGGAGGAGATGGTCAAAGGTCCATGGAAGGGTTGGGTTTAATGGGACTGTACCATGATCGAACAGATGCTACAGGGAGTGTGGAAGGGTTAGGTTTAATGGGCTGAGTGACCTCTTCTCACTGGGTCCACGATGGAGGAGATGGTACAAAATCTATGGAAGGGTTGGGTTTAAGAGGCAGTACCGTGGCACAACAGATGGTACAGGGCGTGTGGAAGGAGTGGCACCGATGGGTGGGTCCTTGATGGAGGAGATGGAACAAGGTCCATGGAAGGGTTGGGTTTAAGGGGCAGTGCCACGGCACAACAGATGGTACAGGGTGTGTGGAAGGGTCGGGTTTAATGTGCCGAGTGGCCTCTTCTCACTCGCACATTCTCCAGATATTAACACCACACCGATCCTCATGGAGAGATTTCCTGTTGTGACTTGCACTGTGTCATCTAGAAACGTCAATGTGCTTAATGTAGGAAAGCTGCATCCATCTGCTGGGCCACGGGATGGCCAAGTGGCATCAATGGATTCTCCATCTCTCCCATCTCTTGGTCCCTCCCTATCTCCTTCTCTCCCATCCCTTTTTTCCTGTACCTCTCTTTCTTCACTTCCTGGCCAATTCTCAAGTGTTCGCCCCTCGCTGTCTTTGGCTGGAGGGTTAAGAGAGAAACCTTGTCCTTTAAATTAAAGAGTGTTCAGTAAACCCAGGTCCTTATCGCTGGCTAACTCTTTTGTAAGCTGTATCTGACACCTCTCACACAGGTATCGAAGGCAGTGCGCAGAGTTGAACAGGTAACGCTGCAGCATGACAGTAGACCGGGAAGCATTGGTTCAAACTGGCGAAAGGCAAATTCAGGCCAGATGCCAGGAAGTTCCTTCACTCGGAGGGATGAGAGGCTGAAATGGACTCCTGGGTGGGGCAGGGTAGTGAGGGAGAAAACCCTGGAATCAGTTTTAATTCAGCTTCAGGGGTCGTTGAGCAACTCCCAGTGTTTACGCTGCGTAATCTGGATTCCCTTAACCCGGCGGTAACTGAATCGCAGACCCACCACGTGCGAGTCCGCAACTGGGATAGCGGAGCTGATCATGGACACGGGCCTCCCTAAACCGGCGCTGGTACCTGAACGGGCGAAGGAACAATGCGAGGCTTCGATGGGTGGGAAGGAGGGTGGGGAGGAACTGCAGGAGGCCCCCGCCAGGTGGGTGAGCTCGAGTTCCCTCTCCCATATCTGCTTTGTGATGAGCGATTTACGAGCCTGCTCTCCCGGCTTCTTGCCGTCTGATAACCTCTCTTTTGCTTCTTTCTTTCAGTCCCCTCTTTCACCTTTACACCAACAGGTAAATATTCCTGTCTGTTTAATCTTTTCCTGCATGCGCGTGCTCTTGACTTGCGTTTGTGATTTGCCGCCTCTAACCTCTCCTCGGCGGAGTCCGAGGGGTGTGTGAAACGATCTGGTGGAAGTCCACTGCCGGTGCAGTTTCAATTCGTGCAGCTTAAGGGTTTTTATCTTTTGATTATTTGAAAACTATTTGTGGGATGCTGGGTTAGTCGTGATACCCTAAGCCTGACTTTCCCTCCAATGTGGAGCCAAAGGCAGACAAATGGACACTCAGGCACAGACCAGCCGTGATCTGATTGACTGGCGGAGCAGGCCCAAGGGGCTGAGTGTCCTTCTCATAGAATCACGCAGCACAGAAAGAGGCCACTCGGCCCGTCGAGCCTGTGCCGGCTCTCTGCAGGAACTGCCCAATTAGCCCCACTCCTCTGCTCTTCCCCCACAGCCCTACTCCTGTTCCTATGTTCTCTGTCTTGTTTAAAGCTCTCTCATCCAGTCCTCTCCCTGTTGGCCCACTGCATCTTATTGTCTGCGCAGTGGGGTGCTGAGCATTACAGACCAGCGAGGTCCCAGGCTGTTTAAAATGATGAAGGGAGTTGACAGGGTTGGGATTTTCTTGCCCAAGAGAGTAGGCTTGCTAACTCTGATTGGACGTATTACAAGAGGTTTCATCACATGACATTGAGTGAACTGATTGAGAGTGAAGGCTGGTCCATATATGGACTGTGCTGATATTGGGTGCACTGGCCCTGATACTGACTTTTTAAAATTAATTCTTGGGATACGGGCATTGCTGGCAAGGCCAGCATTTATTGCCCATCCCTAGTTGCCCTTGAGAAGGTGGTGGTGAGCCGCCTTCTTGAACTGCTGCAGTCCGTGTGGTGAAGGTACTCCCACGGTGCTGTTAGGGAGGGAGTTCCAGGATTTTGACCCAGCGACGATGAAGGCACGGCCGATATATTTCCAAGTCAGGATGGTGTGTGACTTGGAGGGGAACTTGGAGGTGGTGGTGTTCCCATGCGCCTGCTGCCCTTGTCCTTCTAGGTGGAAGAGGTTGCAGGTTTGGGAGGTGCTGCCGAAGAAGCCTTGGCGAGTTGCTGCAGTGCATCTTGTAGATGGTACACACTGTAGCCACGGTGCGCCGGTGGTGGAGGGAGTGAATGTTTAAGGTGGTGGATGGGGTGCCAATCAAGCGTCCTGGATTGGTGTCGAGCTTCTTGAGTGCTGTTGGAGCTGCACTCATCCAGGCAAGTGGAGAGTATTCCATCACACTCCTTGTGCCTTGTAGATGGTGGAAAGGCTTTGGGGAGTCAGGAGGTGAGACACTCACCGCAGAATACCCAGCCTCTGACCTGCTCTTGTAGCCTCGGTATTTACGTGGCTGGTCCAGTTGACCCTGCCTTTCTCTGGAGTAACTGTGGCTCAATTACTGTGGGGTTTTGGGAAGCAGGAAACTATCTGTGACTAGGATCGTGAGGAGAGAGTACGGAATCATTTCCTGAAAGCGGTTGCGAGGGAGAGTCCTGGGAATGAAACCGTTGGGATTTCGTGGGATGCGGGGTTGGTGTCTGCACCTCGATTCACCTGCCGGGTGTCGTATAACGGGAAATCTTTGTTTTTGATTACAGTGGCCTATCAGAGAGGGGGAGAAAGCGTGAGCAGCGGAGCAAGGTAAGCTGAATGCTTGATCAGGAAGGACACGGGTGCAGTCCCCGGTCCGTGGTGGGTCAACCGGCCTCAGTCAGGCCGCCCGGTCACTGAGACCCTGGGCTGGGGAGGGAGGGAAATCAACCAGGGGTCTGATCATTAACCAGTGACTACTGCTGCAAAGTGTGAATATGAGCAGGTGTGTGCGTCTATATGTATATCTGTGTGTGTGTCTGTGTGTGTGTATATACGCGCATATCTGTGTGAATTTACCCGTGTCTGCCTGTGTATGCACGCCTGTCTGTGTGAATGAGAGTTCTCCCCGGTGTCCTGGGGCCAATATTTATCCTTCTAACGACATCAAAAACAGATTATCTGGTCATTATCACAAAGCTGTTTTGTGGGAGCTTGCTGTGCACAAATTGGCTGCCGCGTTTCCTACATTACAACAGTGACTACACTTCAAAAAAGTACTTCATTGGCTGTAAAGCGCTTTGGGTCGTCTGGTGGTGGTGGTGAAAGGCGCTGTGGAAATGAGAGTTCCTTACAGTTCCACGAAGACAGCTTTCCCCTAACTTGCCAAACTTAACCATTCTACCCTATGTGAGCTCTGAGCATGTGCGTGAGCAGGCTATTCCACCACAGAGGGCATCACAGGTACACCCCATCCCAGTTCTCACCTGATGTACCGCACTGGGTACAGGAGCACTCCGATAGTGATTGGGAGCAGGAACTCGGGCTGATTTTTTTAACCCCTTACTCTAAAACAGTAACTTGCCTTTATATAGCGCCTTTAACATAGCAGAGCATCACAAGGCGCTTCACAGGAGCGTAATCAATAAAAACATTTTTTGTCACCGAGCCACAGAAGGAGCTGTCAGGACAGGTGACCAAAAGCTTGGTCAAAGTGGGAGGTTTTAAGGAGCGTCTTAAAGGAGGAGAGAGAGGCGGAGAGGTTTAGGGAGGGAATTCCCGAGCTTAGGGCCCAGGCAGCTGAAGGCACGGCCACCAAAGGTGGAGCGATGGAAATCGAAGAGGTGCAAGAGGCCAGAATTGGAGGAGTGCTGAGATCTCGGGGGTTTGTGGGGCAGGAGGAGGTTACAGAGATAGGGAGGGGCGAGATTATGAAGTGATTTGAAAATAAGGATGAGAATTTTAAAATCGAGGTGTTGCCGGGCCAGTTAGTGAACGGAACTGGGATTGTTTTCCTTCTCTCTGGGTCCATTTCTAGTTACAGAGATAGGGAGGGGGCGAGGCCATGGAGGGATTTGAACACAAGACCGAGGAATTTAAAATTGAGGATTTAAAATGTTTTAAACTAAGCAGGAAGATCGGGCTCCTGACTGAGAATTCTAACTCAGCAAAACCCGAGGGAAGGGTGGGGAGACGAGGGCCGCGGGAATCGAGCCTGGAACCTTCCTGATATGTCTTTCAGATGAGACATTAAACCTGTTGTGTGTGACTCAGTAAGGCGTTGGGAGCCATTGGGGGGAGGTTCACGTGCTGTTAATTTTTGATGTGTTTTATTTTCTTTCTGTTCCCCCCTCCACCACCCCCACCCCTAGACCAGGTTTACTAAACATCGGAGATTCAAACCAGCCCTGGCTAGCGGACACCTGGCCCAACACGGGGACCAATCACAACGACTGTAGCATCAACTGCTGCACCTCGGCCAATGCCAACAGCGACAGCAACCTTACGACCTACAGTAGGCCAGGTGGGGCTCTTTCACTGGCTCATTCCCTTTCCAATGATCGTGAGTGCACCTGGGATTTAAACCGTGCAGCGATATCTTCACGAGACGGGATCAATAGGCCAGAGCTTGCTGGACCGGGGCAGCTTGTGTGATTCACTCGATTGATCCCTGGGATGAGCGGGTTGTCCTATGATGAGAGATTGTGTAGATTGGACCTATACTCTCTGGAGTTTAGAAGAATGAGAGGTGATCTCATTGAAACATACAAGATTCTGAGGGGGATAAATGTAAGAAGTCACACAACACCAGGTTATAGTCCAACAGCTTTATTTGAAATCACAAGCTTTCGGAGCGCTGCTCCTTCTTCAGGTGAAGTGGAGAGATGCATAAAGACACAGCTTATATAGTCAGAGAATAATGCCAGATGATTACAGGTAATCTTTCTAACTGCCATTTATCACACCTCGACAGAGAGATAATCACAGCAATCAAAGGTGTGAATGGTGTCCAAACAGGTCAGTCGGGGAAACATTACATCAAAGAACAATGAGGTGGGGTCACAGGGGGTCAAATGTTGCAGATGCTGGGGTCTGTATGAAAAACAAAAAACAGACAAAAAAACATTTTTTTTGCTGGAAATCACAGCAGGTCCGGCTGCATCTGTGTAGAGAGAACAAACCAACAATGACTCGAGTCTGGGTGACCCTACGTCAGGTGGGGTTACATGTAGCGTGACATGAACCCAAGATCCCGGTTGAGGCCGTTCTCATGAGTGCGGAACTTGGCTATCAGTTTCTGCTCTACGATTTTGCGTTGTCGTGTGTCTCGAAGGCCGCCTTGGAGAATGCTTACCTGAAGATCGGAGGCTGAATGTCCTTGACTGCTGAAGTGTTCCCCGACTGGGAGGGAACACTCCTGCCTGGCGATTGTTGTGCGGTGTCCGTTCATCCGTTGTCGCAGTGTCTGCATGGTCTCACCGATGTACCATGCTCCGGGGCATCCTTTCCTGCAATGTATGAGGTAGACAACGTTGGCCGAGTCACATGAGTATGTACCATGTACCTGGTGGGTGGTGTCCTCACGTGTGATGATGGTATCTGTGTTGATGATCTGGCATGTCTTGCAGAGGTTGCCGTGGCAGGGTTGTGTGGTGTCGTGGTCGCTGTTCTCCTGAAAGCTGGGTAATTTGCTGCGAACGATGGTCTGTTTGAGGTTAGGTGGCTGTTTGAAGGCGAGTAGTGGAGGTGTGGGGATGGCCTTAGCGAGGTGTTCATCGTCATCGATGACATGTTGAAGGCTGCGAAGAACATGGCGTAGTTTCTCCGCTCCGGGGAAGTACTGGACGACGAAGGGTACTCTGTTGGTTGTGTCCTGTGTTTGTCTTCTGAGGAGGTCTATGCGATTTTTTGCTGTGGCCCGTCGGAACTGTCGATCGACGAGTCGAGCGTCATATCCCGTTCTTACGAGGGCGTCTTTCAGCATCTGTAGGTGTCCATCGCGTTCCTCCTCGTCTGAGCAGATCCTGTGTATTCGCAGGGCTTGTCCATAGGGGATGGCTTCTTTAACATGGTTAGGGTGGAAGCTGGAGAAGTGGAGCATCCTGAGGTTGTCCGTGGGCTTGCGGTAGAGTGAAGTGCTGAGGTGTCCGTCTTTGATGGAGATTCGTGTGTCCAAGAATGAAACCGATTCTGAGGAGTAGTCCATGGTGAGTTTGATGGTGGGATGGAACTTGTTGATGTTATCGTGTAGTCTTTTCAGTGATTCTTCGCCGTGGGTCCATAGGAAGAAAATGTCGTCGATGTATCTGGTGTATAGCGTTGGTTGGAGGTCCTGTGCAGCGAAGAAGTCTTGCTCGAACTTGTGCATGAAGATGTTTGCGTATTGGGGTGCGAATTTGGTCCCCATGGCTGTTGCGTGTGTTTGGGTAAAGAACTGGTTGTCGAAGGTGAAGACATTGTGGTCAAGGATGAAGCGGATGAGTTGTAGGATGGCGTCTGGAGATTGGCTGTTGTTGGTGTTGAGTACTGAGGCTGTCGCAGCGATGCCACCATCGTGGGGGATACTGGTGTAGAGTGCCGAGACGTCCATCGTGGCGAGGAGTGTTCCTGGTTCAACTGGTCCGTGGGTGCTGCGTTTCTGTAAGAAGTCTGTAGTGTCATGACAGAAGCTGGGGGTTCCCTGTACGATGGGTTTCAGGATGCCCTCGACGTATCCAGAGAGGTTCTCACACAGGGTTCTGCTGCCTGATACGATAGGACATCCGGGTGTGTTGGCTTTGTGTATCTTTGGGAGGCAGTAGAAGTCTCCCACGTGGGGAGTACGTGGGATGAGAGCGCGTAGGATGCTTTGAAGGTCTGGATCGAAGGTCTTGATCAGTCTGTTGAATTGGCGGGTGTGTTCTTTGGTCGGATCTGCAGGTAACTGTCTGTAGTGTTCCTGGTTGTCCAGTTGTCGGTATGCTTCTTTGCAATAGTCCGTTCTGTTCTGTATGACGATGGCTCCTCCTTTGCCTGCTGGTTTGATGATGATGTTGCGGTTGGTCTTGGGAGCGTGGATGGCGTTGCGTTGTGCTTGGGTGACATTCTGGGCTGTCTTGTGAGTGCGGCTGATGAATCTGGCGTTGATGCATCTCCTGACAGCTTGAGCATACATGTCAAGCTTAGGGCAGCGACCCTCCGGAGGGGTCCAATTTGAGGGGGATTGACAGGGTAGATGCTGAGAGGTTGTTTCCCCTGGCTGGAGTGTCTAGAACTAGGGGTCACAGTCTCAGGATAAGGGGTCAGCCATTTAAGACTGAGATGTGGAGGAATTTCTTCACACAGAGGGTTGTAAATCTTTGGAATTCTCCAACCTAGAGGATAGGGGAAGCTCAGTGATTGAGTATATTCAAGGCTGAGATCGATAGATTTTTTGGACTCTAGGGGAGTCAAGGGATATGGGGATCGGGCGGGAAAGTGGGGTTGAGGTCGAAGATCAGCCATGATCTTATTGAATGGCGGAGCAGGCTCGACTGGCCGACACTTGCTCCTAATTCTGATGTTCTTATGGTTTCCTCTCTTGTCTCCACACTCTCTCTCTTTCCCCACCCTCCTTCACGCCCGCCCAGCTGACTGCATAGCCAACTACAACAACCAACTGGAGAACAAGCAGACCAACTTGATGCTGCCAGAGTCGGCGGTCTACGGGGACATGGACCTGAGCAACAAGATCAACGAGATGAAGACCTTCAACAGCCCCAACCTGAAGGAGGGCCGCTGCCTGAATCAGACGGCGCAGCCCACCCCCTACGCCACAACGCAGCTCATCCAGACCACACTGGGGAACAACATGAACAGCAGCGGAATGGAACTGAACGACAAGCACTGGAAGCCATCGCTGCAGGCCAAGCAGGAGATGACCCCCATGCAGTACAACATCATGGAGCAAAACAAGCTCAACAAAGGTAAAGAAGAAAGAATTTATTGCATGCCGACAGCGCCTTTCACAACCTCAGGACGTCCCAGAGCGCTTAACAGCCAATGACGTACTCCTTTGAAGTGTAGTCACTGTTGTAGTGTGGCAGCCAAACTGGGTACAGCAAGGTCTCACAACAATGTGATAATGACCAGATAATCTGTTAATTGAGGGATAAATATTAGCTCAGGACAACGGGGAGAACTCAACTGTTCTTCTTCGAAATAGTGCCGTGCGATTTTTTATGTCCACCTGAGAGGGCTAATGGGGCCTCGGTTTAATGTCTCTTCTGAAAAACGGCACTTCCGACAGTGCAGCACTTCCTCAGCACTGCACTGGGAGTATCCGCTTAGATTATGGTCTCAACCCGTGCTGTACCTGCCCTAGGAGTGTTTGATGGGACAGTGTAGAGGGAGCTTTACTCTGTATCTAACCTGTGCTGTACCTGCCCTGGGAGTGTTTGATGGAGCAGTGTAGAGGGAGCTTTACGCTGTATCTAACCCGTGCTGTACCTGCCCTGGGAGTGTTTGATGGGACAGTGTAGAGGGAGCTTTACTCTGTATCTAACCTGTGCTGTACCTGCCCTGGGAGTGTTTGATGGGACAGTGTAGAGGGAGCTTTACTCTGTATCTAACCCGTGCTGTACCTGCCCTGGGAGTGTTTGATGGGACAGTGTAGAGGGAGCTTTACTACGTATCTAACCCGTGCTATACCTGCCCTGGGGATGTTTGATGGGACAGTGTAGAGGGAGCTTTACTCTGTATCTAACCCGTGCTGTACCTGCACTGGGAGTGTTTGATGGGACAGTGTAGAGGGAGCTTTACTCTGTATCTAACCCGTGCTGTACCTGCCCTGGGACAGTTTGATGCGACAATGTAGAGGGAGCTTTACTCTGTATCTAACCCATGCTGTACCCGCCCTGGGAGTGTTTGAAGGGAAAGTGCAGAGGGAGCTTTACTCTGTATCTAACCCATGCTGTACCTGCCCTGGGTGTGTTTGATGGGACAGGGTAGAGGGAGCTTTACTGTGTATCTAACCTGTGCTGTACCTTTCCTGGGAGCGCTTGATGGGGACAATGTAAAGCGAGCTTTGCTCTGTATCAAACCTGTGCTGTACCTGCCCTTGGAGTGTTTGGTGGGACAGTGTAGAGGGAGCTTTACTCTGTATCTAACCCGTTCTGCACCTGCCCTGGGAGTGTTTGATGGGACAGTGTAGAGGGAGCTTTACTGTGTATCTAACCCATGCTGTACCTGCCCTGGGATTGTTTGATGGGACAGTGTAGAGGGAGCTTTACTCTGTATCTAACCCGTGCTGAACCTGCCCTGGGAGTGTTTGATGGGAGAGTGTAGAGGGAGCTTTACTCTGTATCTAACCCATGCTGTACCTGCCCTGGGAGTGTTTGATGGGGACAGTGTAGATGGAGCTTTACTCTGTATCTAATCCGTGCTGTGCCTGCCCTGGGAGTGTTTGATGGGACAGTGTAGAGGGAGCTTTACTCTGTATCTAACCCGTGCTGTACCTGCCCTGGGAGTGTTTGATGGGACAGTGTAGAGGGAGCTTTACTCTGTATCTAACCCGTGCTGTACCTGCCCTGGGAGTGTTTGATGGGACAGTGTAGAGGGAGCTTTACTCTGTATCTAACCCGTGCTGTACCTGCCCTGGGAGTGTTTGATGGGACAATGTAGAGGGATCTTTCCTCTGTATCTAACCCGTGCTGAACCTGCCCTGGGAGTGTTTGATGGGACCGTGTAGAGGGAGCTTTACTTTGTATCTAACCCATGCTGTACCTGCCCTGGGTGTGTTTGATGGGACAGGGTAGAGGGAGCTTTACTGTGTATCTAACCTGTGCTGTACCTTTCCTGGGAGCGCTTGATGGGGACAATGTAAAGCGAGCTTTGCTCTGTATCAAACCTGTGCTGTACCTGCCCTGGGATTGTTTGATGGGACAGTGTAGAGGGAGCTTTACTGTGTATCTAACCCGTGCTGTACCTTTTTGGGAGTGTTTGATGGTGACAGTGTAAAGCGAGCTTTACTCTGTATCTAACCTGTGTTGTACCTGCCTTGGGAGTGTTTGATGGGGCAGCGCAGAGGGAGCTTTACTCTATCTAACCGGGGCTGTACAGGCCCTGGGAGTGTTTGATGGGGCACTGCAGAGGGAGCTTTACTCTGTATCTAACCCGTGCTGTACCTGCCCCGGGAGTGTTTGACGGGACAGTGTAGAGGGAGCTTTACTCTGTATCTAACCCGTGCTGTACCTGCCCTGGGTGTGTTTGATGGGACAGTATAGAGGGAGCTTTACTTTGTATCTAACCCATGCTGTACCTGCCCTGGGAGTGTTTGATGCGACAGTGTAGAGGGAGCTTTACTCTGTATCTAACCCGAGCTGTACCTGCCCTGGGAGTGTTTGATGGGGCTGTGCAGAGGGAGCTTTACTCTGTCTCTAACCCGTGCTGTACCTGCCCTGGGAGAGTTTGATGGGAGAGTGTAGAGGGATCTTTACTCTGTATCTAACCCGAGCTATACCTGCCCTGGGAGTGTTTGATGGGGCTGTGTAGAGGGAGCTTTACTCTGTATCTAACCCGGGCTGTACCTGACCTGGGAGTGTTTGATGGGACAGTGTGGAGGGAGCTTTACTGTGCATCTAACCCCTGCTGTACCTGCCCTGGGAGTGTTTGATGGGGCTGTGTAGAGGGAGCTTTACTCTGTATCTAACCCGTGCTGTACCTGCCATGGGAGTGTTTAATGGGACAGTGTAGAGTGAGCTTTACTCTGCATCTAACCCGTGCTGTACCTGCCCTGGGAGTGTTTGATGGGGCAGTGTAGAGGGAGCTTTACTCTGTACCTAACCTGTGCTGTACCTGCCCTGGCTGTGTTTGATGGGACAGTGCAGAGGAAGCTTTACCATGCATCTAACCTGTGCTGTACCTGCCCTGGGCATGTTTGATGGGACAGTGTAGAGGGAGCTTTACTCTGTATCTAACCCATGCTGTCCCTGCCCTGGGAGTGTTTGAAGGGACAGTGTAGAGGGAGCTTTACTCTGTATCTAACCCGTGCTGTACCTGCCCTGGGTGTGTTTGATGGGACAGTGTAGAGGGAGCTTTACTGTGTATCTAACCTGTGCTGTACCTTTCCTGGGAGCGCTTGATGGGGACAGTGTAAAGCGAGCTTTACTCTGTATCTATCCTGTGCTGTACCGGCCCTGGGATTGTTTGATGGGACAGTGCAGAGGGAGCTTTACTGTGTATCTAACCTGTGCTGTACCTTTCCTGGGAGCACTTGATGGGGACAGTGTAAAGCGAGCTTTGCTCTGTATCAAACCTGTGCTGTACCTGCCCTTGGAGTGTTTGATGGGATAGTGTAGAGGGAGTTTTACTCTGTACCTACACCGTGCTGTACCTGCCCTGGGAGTGTTTGATGGGACAGTGTAGAGGGAGCTTTACTCTGTATCTAACCCGTGCTGTACCTGCCCTGGGAGGGTTTGATGGGACAGTGTAGAGGAAGCTTTACTCTGTATCTAACCCGTTCTGTACCTGCCCTGGGAATGTTTGATGGGACGGTGTAGAGGGAGCTTTACTCTCTATCTAACCCGTGCTGTACCTGCCCTGGGAGTGTTTGATGGGACAGTGTAGAGGGAGCTTTACTCTGTATCTAACCCGTTCTGTACCTGCCCTGGGAGTGTTTGATGGGACAGTGTAGAGGGAGCTTTACTGTGTATCTAACCCGTGCTGTACCTGCCATGGGAGTGTTTAATGGGACAGTGTAGAGTGAGCTTTACTCTGCATCTATCCCGTGCTGTACCGGCCCTGGGATTGTTTGATGCGACAGTGTAGAGGGAGCTTTACTATATATCTAACCCATGCTGTACCTGCCCTGGGATTGTTTGATGGGACAGTGTAGAGGGAGCTTTACTGTGTATCTAACCCGTGCTGTACCTTTTTGGGAGTGTTTGATGGTGCCAGTGTAAAGTGAGCTTTACTCTGTATCTAACCTGTGTTGTACCGGCCTTGGGAGTGTTTGATGGGACAGCGGAGAGGGAGCTTTACTGTGTATCTAACCCTTTCTGTACCTGCCCTTGGAGTGTTTGATGGGACAGTGTAGAGGGAGCTTTACTATGTATCTATCCCGTGCTGTACCGGCCCTGGGATTGTTTGATGGGACAGTGTAGAGGGAGCTTTACTGTGTATCTAACCCGTGCTGTACCTTTCCTGGGAGCGCTTGATGGGGACAGTGTAAAGCGAGCATTACTGTGTATCTATCCCATGCTGTCCCGGGCCTGGGATTGTTTGATGGGACAGTGTAGAGGGAGCTTTACTGTGTATCTAACCTGTGCTGTACCTGGCCTGGGAGTGTTTGATTGGACAGAGTAGAGGGAGCTTTACTCTGTATCCACCCTGTGCTGTACTTGCTCTGGGAGTATTTGATGGGACAATGTAGAGGGAGCTTTACTCTGTATCTAACCCGTGCTGTACCTGCCCCGGGAGCGTTTGAAGGGGCAGTGTAGAGGGAGCTTTACTCTGTATCTAACCCGTGTTGTACCTGCCACGGGAGTGTTTGATGGGACAGTGTGGAGGGAGCTTTACTCTGTGTCTAACCCGTTCTGTACCTGCCCTGGGAGTGTTTGATGGGACAGTGTAGAGGGAGCTTTACTGTGTATCGAACCCGTGCTGTACCTGCCATGGGAGTGTTTAATGGGACAGTGTAGAGGGAGCTTTACTGTGTATCTAACCCGTTCTGTACCTGCCCTGGGAGTGTTTGATGGGACAGTGTAGAGGGAGCTTTACTGTGTATCTAACCCGTGCTGTACCTGCCCTGGGAGTGTTTGATGGAGCAGTGTTTGGGGGGGCTTTACTCTGTATCTAACCCGTGCTGTACCTGCCCTGGGTGTGTTTGATGGGACAGTGTAGATGGAGCTTTACCGTGTATCTAACCCGTGCTGTACTTGCCCTGGGCGTGTTTGATGGGACAGTGTAGAGGGAGCTTTACTCTGTATCTCACCCATGCTGTACCTGCCCTGGGAGTGTTTGATGGGACAGTGCAGAGGGAGCTTTACTCTGTGTCTAACCCGTGCTGTACCTGCCCTGGGAGTGTTTGATGGGACAGTGTAGAGGGAGCTTTACTCTGTATCTAACCCGTGCTGTACCTGCCCTGGGAGTGTTTGATGGGACAGTGTAGAGGTAGCTTTACTCTGTGTCTATCCCGTGCTCTACCTGCCCTCGGAGTGTTTGATGGGACAGTGTAGAGGGAGCTTTACTCTGTACCTACACCGTGCTATACCTGCCCTGGGAGTGTTTGATGGGACAGTGTAGAGGGAGCTTTACTCTGTATCTAACCCGAGCTGTACCTGCCCTGGGAGGGTTTGATGGGACAGTATAGAGGGAGCTTTGCTCTGTATCTAACCTGTGCTGTACGGGCCCTGGGAGGATATGATGGGACAGTGTAGAGGGAGATTTACTCTGTATCTAACCCGTGCTGTACCTGCCCTGGGAGTGTTTGATGGGACAGTGTAGAGGGAGCTTTACTGTGTATCTAACCCGTGCTGTACCTGCCCTGGGAGTGTTTGATGGGACAGTGTAGAGGGAGCTTTACTCTGTATCTATCCTGTGCTGTACCGGCCCTGGGATTGTTTGATGGGACAGTGTAGAGGGAGCTTTACTCTGTATCTAACCCGTGCTGCACCTGCCCTGGGAGTGTTTGATGGGATGGTGTAGAGGGAGCTTTACTCTGTATCTAACCCGTGCTGTACCTGCCCTGGGAGTGTTTGATGGGGACAGTGTAGAGGAAGCTTTACTCTGTATCTAACCCGTGCTGCACCTGCCCTGGGAGTGTTTGATGGGATGGTGTAGAGGGAGCTTTACTCTGTATCTAACCCGTGCTGTACCTGCCCTGGGAGTGTTTGATGGGACAGTGTAGAGGGAGCTTTACTCTGTATCTAACCCGTGCTGCACCTGCCCTGGAAGTGTTTGATGTGACGGTGTAGAGGGAGCTTTACTCTGTATCTAACCCGTGCTGTACCTGTCTTGTGAGTGTTTGATGGGACAGTGTAGAGGGAGCTTTACTCAGTATCTAACCCGTGCTGTACCTGCCCTGGGAGTGTTTGATGGGACGGTGTAGAGGGAGCTTTACTCTGTATCTAACCCGTGCTGTACCTGCCCTGGGAGTGTTTGATGGGACAGTGTAGAGGGAGCTTTACTCTGTATCTAACCCGTGCTGTACCTGGCCTGGGAGTGTTTGCTGGGACAGTGTAGAGGGAGCTTTACTCTGTATCTAACCCGTGCTGTACCTGCCCTGGGAGTGTTTGATGGGACAATGTAGAGGGATCTTTCCTCTGTATCTAACCCGTGCTGAACCTGCCCTGGGAGTGTTTGATGGGACCGTGTAGAGGCAGCTTTACTCTGTGTCTAACCCGTGCTGTACCTGCCCTGGGAGTGTTTGATGGGACAGTGTAGAGGGAGCTTTACTCTGTATCTACCCCGTGCTGTACCTGCCCTCGGAGTGTTTGATGGGACAGTGTAGACGGAGCTTTACTCTGTATCTAACCCGTGCTGAACCTGCCCTGGGAGTGTTTGATGGGACCGTGTAGAGGGAGCTTTACTCTGTGTCTAACCCGTGCTGTAACTGCCCTGTGAGTGTTTGATGGGACAGTGTCGAGGGAGCTTTACTCTGTATCTAACCCGTGCTGTACCTGCCCTGGGAGTGTTTGATGGGACAGTGTAGAGGGAGCTTTACTCTGTATCTAACCCGTGCTGTACCTGCCCTCGGACTGTTTGATGGGACAGTGTAGACGGAGCTTTACTCTGTATCTAACCCGTGCTGAACCTGCCCTGGGAGTGTTTGATGGGACCGTGTAGAGGGAGCTTTACTCTGTATCTAACCCGTGCTGTACCTGCCCTGGGAGTGTTTGATGGGACAGTGTAGAGGCAGCTTTACTCTGCATCTAACCCGTGCTGTACCTGCCCTGGGAGTGTTTGATGGGACAGTGTAGAGGGAGCTTTACTCTGTATCTAACCCGTGCTGTACCTGCCCTGGGAGTGTTTGATGGGACAGTGTAGAGGGAGCTTTACTCTGTATCTAACCCGTGTTGTACCTGCCCTGGGAGTGTTTGATGGGACAGTGTAGAGGGAGCTTTACTCTGTATCTAACCCATGCTGTACCTGCCCTGGGAGTGTTTGATGGGACAGTGTAGAGGGAGCTTTACTCTGTATCTAACCCGTGCTGTACCTGCCCTGGGAGTGTTTGATGGGACAGTGTAGAGGGAGCTTTACTCTGTATCTAACCCGTGCTGTACCTGCCCTGGGAGTGTTTGATGGGGAGACCTGATACCTGGAATGGAATGTGTTCCACTCACGAGCAATGAGCTCTCTGTCCTTGGTGAGCATAAACGGAAGATGAGGAGGAGTGGACCTTGGCTGGAGTGTGGGATCTGATTAATGTTCTTCTGTCTTTATTTGCTTTCAGATTATCGACTGGCAGAAACCAGCAGCATTCCCACAATTCCGTATAACCAGTCGAGTGAGCACGGGACAAGCGGATCCTACAACAGCTCGGATCGAGGCAGCAACACCTCTGGTTAGTAACCGGTGTCAATTGGCGTTTGCGGCTAAGCAAGGTGTTCCAGAGTTGGCCGAAGGCTGTGGGCCACGTTACTCAAGGGTTTGGTTGGAATGTGGAACTCGCTACCACAGGGAGTGATTGAGGTGAATATCATCGATGCCTTTAAGGGGAAACTGGATAAACACATGATGGAGAAAGGAATGGAAGAATATGCTGATAGGGTGAGATGTAGAGGGGTGGGAGGAGGCTGGTGTGGAGCATAAACACCGGCACGGACCAGATGGGACGAATGGCCTGTTTCTGTGCTGTAAATACTTTGTAACTCAATGCAGGAGTCTGCACGCCATAGTCACAAGTCAGATCTACATAGAATTACATGGATTTTACAGTGCAGAAACAGGCCATTCGGCCCAGCAGGTCTATGCTGGTGTTTATGCTCCACACGAGCTTCCTTGACGAATGAGGACTTGGGTGAGACACTGGTGGGGACATGGTCCCTGTAGACCATCCCCAGCAAAAGATCACACCTCGATGAGTGAACTATAGCCAGGCAAAATACTTCAATAGATTGGAGCTCACGGTCTGTTTGAGAAAGTTACATAAAATTACATAGAATGTACTGCACAGAAATGGAACCAATCAGTGCTGGTGTTTATGCTCCTCACGAGCCTCCTCCCACCCCTCTTCATCTCACCCTATCAGTATATCCTTGTATTCCTTTCTCCCTCGTGTACTTACCTAGCTTCCCCTGAAATGTATCTCTGCTATTCGCTTCAACTACTCCCTGTGGTAGCGAGTTCCACATTCTCACCACACTCGCCGCTGTGTCAGCTGTGGCTCAGTGGGTCGCACTTTTTTTCCTCGAGTCAGAAGGTCGTGGGTTCAAGTCCAACTTCCGCCTTCTATCCTATCACAGACCTTCCCTTTTTATTCTTTCATCCCCTCCCCACTTTCCCAGCCCCTACACTTGCTTAAAAACCTGTTCCATTTCCTGCTTTTTTCCAGTTCTGACGAAAGGTCATCGACCTGAAACGTTAACTCTGTTTCTCTCTTCACAGATGCTGCCTGACCCGCTGAGTTTCTCCAGCATTTTCTGTTTTTATTTCAGAGACTTGGCGCTCAAGAATCTAGGCTGACACTCCCAGTGCAGTCATGAGGGAGTGCTGGACTGTCAGAGGTGCCGTCTTTCGGATGAGACGTTAAACCGAGGCCCCCGTCTGCTCTCTCAGGTGGACGGCCACTATGTCGAAGAAGAACAGGGGAGTTCTCCCCGGTGTCCTGGGGCATTGTTTATCCCTCAATCAACATCACAAAAAACAGATTATCTGGTCATTATCACTGTGGGAGCTTGCTGTACGCAAATTGGTTGCTGCGTTTCTTACATTGCAACAGTGACTACAATTCAAAAAGTACTTTAGTGACTGTAAAGGCTTTGGAATGCCCTGAGATCGTGAAAGGTGCTATAGAAATGCAAGACATTCTCACCACTCTCTGGGTGAAGAAGTTTCTCTTGAATTCCCTATTGGATTTATTAGCGACTATCTTATATTTATGGCCAAAAAAAACAACAGAAAATGCTGGAAAAACTCAGCAGGCCGGGCAGCATCCGTGGAGAGAAAATAGAGTCGACGTTTCGAGTCAAACCCTTTGTCAAGACTGGAAAGGCACAGGAAATGAAATAGATTAAGCTATTTCTTTTCCTATTTTCCTATTTTTTAATCTATTTCATTTCCTGTGCCTTTCCAGTCTTGACAAAGGGTTTGACCTGAAACGTTGACTCTATTTTCTCTCCACGGATGCTGCCGGGCCTGCTGAGTTTTTCCAGCATTTTCTGTTGTTATTTCGGATTTCCAGCATCCGCAGTATTTTGCTATCGTTATATTGATGGCCCCTAGTTCTGGTCTCCCCCACAAGTGGAGCCATCTTCTCTACGTCTACCCTATGGAACCCCTTGATCATTTTAAAAACCTCGGTCACCCCTCAGTCTTCTCACTTCTAGATCGAACTCAAAAACAACCGTGTTGCCAATCCAACTCCCCCTTGCCCTCCCTCACTTCCCTTTGGAGTGAGTTCATTTATTGATGGAGCGTAGCCGCAGTGTGCATCTAACAGAACCTTTAGTCATAGAGTCATAGAGTAATACAGCACGGATAGAGGCCCTTCGGCCCATCGTGTCCATGCCGGCCATCAAGCCCTGTCTAATCTAATCCCATATTCCAGCATTTGGCCCGTAGCCTTGTATGCTATGGCATTTCAAATGCTCATCCAAATGCTTCTTAAATGTTGTGAGGGTTTCTGCCTCCACAACCCTTTCAGGCAGTGAGTTCCAGACTCCAACCACCCTCTGGGTGAAAAAGTTCTTTCTCAAATCCCCTCTAAACCTCCCTCCCTTTACCTTGAATCTATGCCCCCTAGTTATTGACCCCTCTACTAAGGGGAAAAGCTCCTCAGCATCCATCCTATCTATGCCCCTCACAATTTTGTCTTGAAGGAAGTTGAATATTTTTGGCCAAGTATTCCCGCTGAAGATCGCAATCTTTCTTCCTGTTGTTTGTCCAGGGAGCCAGGGTCACAAGAAGAGCGCTCGAACTCCAAAGATGCCCAAGCAGGGGGGCATGAATTGGGCAGATCTCTTGCCACCGCCTCCAGCACACCCGCCCCCCGCAGCAACCAATCCTGATGAATACAGTCTCACCGCAGAGGAAAGGTAAGCAGCTCGCGTCTGTTTCTACTTACCATCGGATTGCTCTTCCCTCCTGCCCTGCAAGCGCTGGCTCTCGCTGGGCACAGGTGCCAGGGGCCCAGCCCGCTCCCGAGTACCGCTTATAGCAGGCACGTCGGCGTTAACGCGATTTGCCCGCGATCAGTGTTTGCCGGTCAAGCCACCACAGGTTGTGTCAGAAGGTTGTGGGTTCAAGTCCCCACACTAGAGACTTGAGCACAGAATCCAGGCTGACACTCCCAGTGCACTAGTGAGGGAGTGCTGCACTGTTGGAGGTGCCATCTTTCAGATGAGACGTTAAACCAAGGTCGCGTCTGCTCTCTCAGGTGGACGTAAAAGATCCCAGGGCCACTATTCTGAAGAGCAGGGGAGTTCTCCCCGGTGTCCTGGGGCCAATATTTATCCCTCAATCAACATCACTAAAACAGATGATCTGGTCATTATCACATTGCTGTTTGTGGGAGCTTGCTGTGCGCAAATTGGCTGCCGCGTTTCCTACATTACCACAGTGACTACACTTCGAAAAATGCCTCATTAGCTATAAAGCGCTTTGGGATGTCGTGAAGCCATGACAGGCGCTGGAGAAACGCAAATCTTTTCTTTTTTATTTATAGTTACGACCGAGACGGGCTGTGCCCAGTGCCTCCTGCCAGGATGTACCTTCAGCAGGCTGAGCTGGAGGAGGAGGAGGAGGAGGAGGAGGAGGAGGATGAACGAGGTCCCACACCACCGATCCGGGGGGCAGCCTCGTCCCCAGCCGCCGTGTCCTACAGCCACCAGTCCACTGCCACGCTGACGCCCTCGCCACAGGAGGAGCGGGTGCCCATGTTACAGGACAGCCAGGAGAACCTGGCCCTCATGCAGGCCAGTAGCGACCGCAGGTAACCGCAACTGGGCAGCGGGGCTACACCAAGAGCGGCCGCCACGTACACACGCATGCTCGCCAATGTTCCCTCTAATTGTCTTCTGGGTGCGCGGTCCCTTTAACGGGGCTGCGCGGCCCATTCCGCGCATGCACGCTTTTTTGCATCGTGAAGCCAGTAAGCGTCCTGCACGGGACCACGAGACTGCTGTGCAGCCGCGCAGCCACGCAGCTCAAGGAGGACATTGATGCACACACAGATATACTCACACACATGTACATATGCTAAGGCACGAATGCACACACACATGCATGCATGCACACACAGGTACATGCACACCTTCACATCTACACACACACACTGACACAGACAGTACAAACATACACGCACAGACATATATGGACATACACAGAGACATAGAGAGATACTTACACACACACACTGACACACTAGATTGATTCCTGGGATGAGAGGGCTGTCCTATGAGGAGAGATTGAGTAGATTGGGCCGATACTCTCTGGAGTTTAGAAGAATGAGAGGTGATCTCATTGAAACATACAAGATTCTGAGGGGGATTGACAGGGTAGATGCTGAGAGGTTGTTTCCCCTGGCTGGAGAGTCTGGAACTAGGGGGCATAGTCTCAGGATAAGGGGTCGGCCACTTAGGACTGAGATGAGGAGAAATTTCTTCACTCAGAGGGTGGTGAATCTTTGGAATTCTCTGCCCCAGAATGCTGAGTCTTTGAGTGTATTCAAGGCTGAGGTCGATAGATTTTTGGACTCTCGGGGACGCAAGGGATATGGGGATCGGGCAGGAAAGTGAAGTTCAGGTCGATGTTCAGCCATGAACTTATTGAATGGCGGAGCAGGCTCGAGGGGCTGTATGGCCGACTCCTGCTCCTAATTCTTATGTTCTTATACATATATTGCCACGCACAGAGGCATAGACAGGCACACATACATATAAATGCACAAAACAGTGACTCTGAGTGCCACACATGGTTGTAGATATATTACCAGATGCGGGGGTGCACAGTTGCGCTGTAAATGTTTGAGATTGTTTCAGTTGCCCCATCGTGTGACTCCCCTACACCCACCGCCCACCCCCATCTGGAAGCTCAGTTGCCTGGTGACCCCTGCCGACCCGAATGCCCCAGCTTCGATCGCGGTCTGTGCTGAGTTTGCTCGTCTCCACCCAGTTAACTGGAGAGAGGCTAAGTTTGGCCACGCTCCTGGACTAGGGCGGGAACCATCAATCCAAGATTCTGATTCCAGACAGGTAACTAGAGTTCCCTACTGTAGATGTCAGCTGACAACAGGCCGACCTCCATTGCTGAATAGCCTCTCGACACTCATTGCCTCGGCACGAAGAATGAGAACTTGGGTGCGACACTGGAGGTTGGCCTGGTCCCTGTAGACCATCCCTGGCAAAGAGCCACATCTCGATGAGAGAGAATCAGAGATGCAAATACATCAATAGATTGGAGTTCGTGGACTGTTTGAGAAAGTTACATAAAATTCCATAGGATACACAGCCCAGAAACAGGCCATTCGGCCCAACTGGTCCGTGCCGGTGTTTCTGCTCCACACGAGCCTCCTCCCACCCCTCTTCATCTCACTCTATCAGCATATCCTTCTATTCCTTTCTCCCTCATGTGTTTATCCAGCTTCCCCTTAAATGTATCTATACTATTCGCCTCAACCACTCCCTGTGGCAGCGAGTTCCACATTCTCACCACTTTCTGGGTAAAGAAGTTTCTCCTGAATTCCCTATTGGATTTATTAGTGACTATCTTATATTTATGGCCCCTAGTTCTGGTCTCCCCCACAAGTGGAAACCTCTTCTCTACGTCTACCCGATCAAACCGTTTCATAATTTTAAAGCCCTCTATCAGCTCACCCCTCAACTTTCTCTTTCTAGAGAACAGAGCCCCAGCCTGTTCATGCTTTCCTGATAGTTATAACCTCTCAGGTGTCATTCTTGTGAATCTTTTCTTGAACTTTCTCCAGTTGGAATTGGGGGTTACGGGGAGCGGGCAGGGAAGTGGACGTGAGTCTAGGTTCGGATCAGCCATGATCCTATTGAATGGCGGAGCAGGCCCGAGGGGCCATATGGCCTACTCCTGCTCCTACTTCTTATGTTCTTATGTTCTCTATCCTATAGGTGTTGCATTTTCCACGCTTCTATTTATTTTGCTTTCAGCCGTGCCTCAGTGGGCAGCACTCTCGCCTGTGAGTAGGAAGGTTGTGGGTTCAAGTCCCACTCCAGAGACTCAAGCACAAATTCCAGGCCGTCACTCTGAGGGAGCGCTGCACTGTCAAAGGTGCCGTCTTCCGGATGAGACGTTAAGCCCAGGTCCAGTCTGCTCTCTCAGGTGGACGTAAAAGATCCTATGGCACTATTCTGGAGAAGAGCAGGGACGTTCCTCCCAGTGTCCTGGGACAATATTTATCCCTCAACCAACATCACTAAAACAGATGATCTGGTCATTATCACTGTCATAAATCTCATCATCGAGAAACCACCTATGAAATAACATTGGACGGCCAGCTGGTGGCGCCGTCCAAGGAGTATAAATACTCGGGCGTCGGCCCCAGCTTGCCAGGGACATTTTGTAAAGACAAGGAACTAGTGAAGTACAACTAGACCTCCATGTTCTGAAACAAGTTGATTAAAGCCTTGCTTTACGCTCAAACCAAGTGCGTAGTGAGTTTTATTACATCAATCACATTGCTGTTTGTGGGAGCTTGCTGTGCGCAAATTGGCTGCCGCGTTTCTTACATTACAACAGTGACCACACTTCGAAAGAACTGTATTGGCTGTAAAGCGCTTTGAGACATCCTGAGGTTGTGAAAGGTGCTATAGAAATGCTAGTCTTTCTTTTACTAAAGTCTTTTTCTTTTCTCAGGCGCCATCCAGTCAGTCCTCCCCCTCCGCCAAGACCGCTCTCCCCCACCCACACGTACGGTTACATCTCAGGGCCGCTGGTCTCCGACATGGACACGGACGCCCCCGAGGAGGAGGAGGAGGAGGAAGAGGAGGAGGTGGAAGTGGCCAAGATGCACAGCCGCCGGCTCCTCCTGCATGGCCTGGAACAGACGCCCGCCTCCAGCGTGGGAGACCTGGAAAGTTCCGTCACCGGCTCCATGATCAACGGCTGGGGCTCGGCCTCCGAGGAGGACGCAAACACCTCGAGCGGGCGTTCCAGCGCCGTTAGCTCCTCCGACGGCTCCTTCTTCACCGACGCGGACTTCGCGCATGCTGTCGCGGCTGCTGCTGAGTACGCGGGGCTCAAGGTAGCCCGACATCACATGCAGGAGGCAGCAGGTACTGAGTGAAACACCCCACCCCGACACCGTCCCATCAAACATTCCCAGGGCAGGTACAGCACGGGCTAGATACAGAGTAAAGCTCCCTCTATACTGTCCCATCAAACACTCCCAGGGCAGGTACAGCACGGGTTAGATACAGAGTAAAGCTCCCTCTACACTCTCCCATCAAACACTCCCAGGGCAGGTACAGCACGGGTTAGATACACAGTAAAGCTCCCTCTACACTGTCCCATCAAACACTCCCAGGGCAGGTACAGCACGGGTTAGATACAGAGAAAAGCTCCCTCTACACTGTCCCATCAAACACTCCCAGGGCAGGTACAGCACGGGTTAGATACAGTGTAAAACTCACTCTACACTGTCCCATCAAACACTCCCAGGGCAGGTACAGCACGGGTTAGATATAGAGTAAAGCTCCCTCTACACTTCCCTCAAATACCCCCGGGGCAGGTACAGTGTGGGTTAGATACAGGGTAAAGCTCTCTCTACACTGTCCCATCAAACACTCCCAGGGCAGGTACAGCACGGGTTAGATAAAGCTCCCTCTTCACTGTCCCATCAAACACTCCCAGGGCAGGTACAGCACGGGTTAGATACAGAGTAAAGCTCCCTCTACACTGTCCAATCAAACACTTCCAGGGCAGGTACAGCACGGGTTAGATACAGAGTGAAGCTCCCTCTACACTGTCCAATCAAACACTCCCAGGGCAGGTACAGCACGGGTTAGATGCAGAGTAAAGCTCCCGCTACACTGTCCCATCAAACACTCCCAGGGCAGGTACAGCACGGGTTAGATACAGAGTAAAGCTCCCTCTACACTGTCCCATCAAACACTCCCAGGGCAGGTACAACACAGGGTTAGATACAGAGTAAAGCTCCCTCTACACTGTCCCATCAAATACTCCCAGGGCAGGTACAACACAGGGTTAGATACAGAGTAAAGCTCCCTCTACACTGTCCCATCAAACACTCCCAGGGCAGGTACAACACGGGGTTAGATACAACACGGGGTTAGATACAGAGTAAAGCTCCCTCTTATAACGTTGCAAAGAATAATAGTAAGTCTGAGGATTGGGAGAATTTTAGAATCCAGCAAAGGTTGACCAAAAAATTGATAAAAAGGGAAAAAATAGAGTATGAGAGAAAACTAGAAATATAAAAGCAGATTGTAAGAGTTTCTACAAGTATGTAAAAAGGAAAAGAGTAGCAAACCATAACATATTTGAATTCCAAATTCAGTTGGAGGATGAGAGAGTTGGATCTCAAACCAACGTACTAAGCTTAAATAAAGGAGACTATGAAGGTATGAGAGCAGAGTTGACTAAAGTGGACTGGGAAAATAGATTAAAGTGTAAGACGGTACATGAGCAGCGGTGTACATTCAAGGAGATATTTCACACCTTTCAAGAAAAATATATTCCACTGAGGAAAAAGGGGCGTAAAAGAAAAGACAGCCATCCGTGGCTAAGTAAAGTAATAAAGGATAGTATCCGACTGAAAACAAGGACATATAAAGTAGCCAAATCTAGTGGGAGGATAGAAGATTGGGAAGCATTTAAAAGCCTGCAAAGAATAACTAAAAGATTAATTAAGAAAGGGAAGATAGATTATGAAAGTAAACTAGCAAAAAGTATAAAAACAGATAGCAAGAGTTTCTACAGTTATATAAAAAGAAAAAGGGTGGCTAAAGTGAACGTTGGTCCCTTAGAGGACGAGACCGGGAAATTAGTAGTGGGGAACATGGAGATAGCAAAAACGCTGAACAAATATTTTGTATCAGTCTTTACAGTAGAGGACACTAAAAATATCCCAACACTGGACAAACAGGGGGCTAAATGGGGGGAGGAGCTAAACACGATTAAAATCACTAAGGAGGTGGTACTCGGTAAGATAATGAGACTAAAGGCGGATAAATCCCATGGACCTGATGGCTTACATCCTAGGGTCTTGAGAGAAGTAGCGGTAGGGATTGTGGATGCATTTGTGGTAATTTTCCAAAACTCCCTGGATTCAGGAAAGGTCCCAGCAGATTGGAAAACTGTTAATGTAACGCCCTTATTTAAAAAGGGAAGTAGACCAAAGGCTGGAAACTATAGACCAGTTAGCCTAACATCTGTGGTTGGTAAAATGTTGGAGTCCATTATTAAGGAAGCAGTAACAGGACATTTGGATAAGCATAATTTAATCGGACAGAGTCAGCATGGTTTTATGAAGGGGAAGTCATGTTTGACAAATTTGCTCGAATTTGTTGAGGACGTAACAAACAGGGTGGATAAAGGGGAACCAGTGGATGTAGTGTATTTGGACTTCCAAAAGGCATTTGACAAGGTGCCACACAAAAGATTACTGCACAAGATAAAAAATCACGGGATTGGGGGTAATATACTGGCATGGGTGGAAGATTGGCTATCTAACAGAAAACAGAGAGTTGGGATAAATGGTTCATTCTCAGGTTGGCAATCAGTGACTAGTGGTGTTCCGCAGGGGTCAGTGCTGGGACCCCAACTCTTTACAATCTATATTAACGATTTGGAGGAAGGGACCGAGTGCAACGTACCCAAGTTTGCCGACGATACAAAGCTGGGAGGGAAAGCAGTGAGTGAGGAGGACATAAAAAACCTGCAAAAGGACATAGACAGGCTAAGTGAGTGGGCAGAAATTTGGCAGATGGAATATAATGTTGGAAAGTGTGAGGTTATGCACTTTGGCAGAAAAAATCAAAGAGCAAGTTATTATCTAAATGGAGAGAAACTGCAAAGTGCTACAGTACAAAGGGATCTGGGGGTCCTGGTGCATGAAACACAGAAGGCTAGTATGCAGGTGCAGCAGGTGATCAGGAAGGCCAATTGAATCTTGGCTTTTATTGCAAGGGGGATGGAGTATAAAAGCAGGGAAGTCTTGCTTCAGTTATACAGGGTGCTGGTGAGGCCACACCTGGAATACTGCGTGCAGTTTTGTTTTCCATATTTAAGAAAAGATATACTTGCTCTCGAGGCAGTTCAGAGAAGGTTCACTCGGTTGATTCCGGAGATGAGGGGGTTGACTTATGAGGAAAGGTTGAGTAGGTTGGGCCTCTACTCATTGGAATTCAGAAGAATGAGAGGCGATCTTATCGAAACATATAAGATTGTGAGGGGGCTTGATCGGGTGGATGCGGTGAGGATGTTTCCACTGATGGGTGAGACTAGAACTAGGGGGCATAATCTTAGAATAAGGGGCTGCCCTTTCAAAACTGAGATGAGGAGAAACTTCTTCACTTAGAGGGTAGTAAATCTATGGAATTTGCTACCTCAGAGAGCTGTGGAAGCTGCGACATTAAATAAATTTAAAACGGAGATAGACAGTTTCCTAGCAGATAAGGAAATTAGGGGTTACGAGGAGAGGGCAGGGAAGTGGACGTGAGTCTCGGTTCGGATCAGCCATGATCCTATTGAATGGCGGAGCAGGCCCGAGGGGCCGTATGGCCTACTCCTGCTCCTACTTCTTATGTTCTTATGTAAAAGTAAACGTTGGTACCTTAGAGGCTGAGACAGGAGAAATTATTATGGGGAATAAGGAAATGGCAGAAATGTTAAACAAATAGTTTCTATCTGTCTTCACAGTAGAAGACACAAAAAGCATACCAAACATGGTGGGGAAACAAGGGTCTAATGAGAGTGAGGAACTTAACATTATTAATATATGTAGAGAATAAGCACTAGAAAAACTAATGGGAGTAAAAGCCGACAAATCCCCTGGACCTGACGGCCTACTTGCTAGGGTTGTAAAAGAGGTGGCTGAAGAGATAGTGGATGCATTGGTTTTGATCTTCCAAAATTCCCGAGATTCTGGAATGGTCCCAGCGGATTGGAAGGTCACAAATGTAACACCGCTATTCAAGAAAGGAGGGAGAGAAAAAACAGGGAACTACAGGCCAGTTAGCCTGACATCAGTCGTCGGGAAAATGCTGGAATCCATTGTTAAGGAAGTGGTAACAAGGCACTTAGAAAATCATAACATGATTAGACAGAGTCAACATGGGTTTATGAAAGGGAAATCATGTTTAACAAATTTATTAGAGTTTTTTGGGGATGTAACTAGCAGGGTAGATAAAGGGGAACCAGTGGATGTAGTATATTTGGATTTCGAAAAGGCATTCGATAAGGTGCCACATAAAAGGTTATTACATAAGATTAGGGCTCATGAGGTTGGGGGTAATATAGTAACATGGATAGAGGATTGGTTAACGGACAGAAAACAGAGAGTAGGGATATACGGATCTTTTTCAGGTTGGCAGGCTGTAACTAGTGGGGTGCCGCAAGGACCAGTGCTTGGGGCCTCAGCTATTCACAATCTATATTAATGACCTAGCTGATGGGAACGAGTGTAATGTATCCAAGTTTGCTGACGATACAAAGCTCGGTGGGACAGCGAGCGGTGAGGAGAACACTAAGGGGGGGGATTTTACTTACCGAGACGATTTGGGGGCGGGAATGCTGCCTTCCGGGTTCTAGTCCCGCCCCCAGCAACGTCTGACGAACTGACTCTATTTTGCCCTGATTGGCCTTGTTAAGCCCGCCCTGCGGGCTTGCTGGCCAATTAAGGGAAAGCCGGTGTCAGATGACGTCAGTTGATGACACTTCATCTGCCGACTTCTTAAAGGCATATGCACCACACTTGTTTGACAGATGATCTGACAGTATTTGACAGCATTGAGGTGCTGTCAAACACAGATAATCACTGTCCAAAGGTGAGCCCTTGCACACAGGCTCTCCAATTACTCTCTCCTTAGGATAAAACAGATGGCAGCTGCAGCTGAGGTTGCAGAAGCCATCTGTCACTTTTCCCGGTGAGATGAGGCTACACAAACACTTCACAGCTTGTCACCTGTAGAAACATCTAACCACATTAAAAATTACTTTCACAACATTTCCGCACCTCTGATACTAACCAGTGTCACTTTGCATCCTGCACACCAATTCTGCAGCTGTCATCCAAACACCAACATAGCAACAGACACAAAGCACGCCTCACTTACCCTGGCGGGGTTCCCCGAAGTCGGGAAACCCGCAGTAGAAGGCTCGAAATGGGAAAAAGCCTCTTACCTGCCTGTTAACTACCTGTTAACAGGCAGCTAAGTAGCTATAATCCTCTTCCCGCTGCTAGGAGTCGGGTCCCTGCACAAATCGGGAACCCGACTCCCGGGAAGATTGGTTGGAGGCGGGTTTGGAGCGGGTTCGGGACCCGCTTCCATTTAAAAAAAATTCACAGCAGTCCCACCTCCAAACCCGCCTCCTCTGGGCTGGTAAAATCCAGCCCAAAGAGTCTGTAAAGGGATATCGATAGACTGAGTGAGTGGGCAGTAAGGTGGAGTATAATGTAGGGAAATGTGAGGTTATTCACTTTGGTAGGAAGAATAGAAAAACAGAATATTTTTTAAATGGTGAGAAACTTTCAAATGTTGGTGTTCAGAGAGATTTGGGTGTCCTCGTGCAAGAAACACAGAAAGCGAGCATGCAGGTACAGCAAGCAATAAGGAAGGTAAATGCCATGTTGGCCTTTATTACAAGGGGGTTGGAGTGTAAGAGTAAGGAAGTCTTGCTCCAATTGTACAGGGCCTTGGGGAGACCACACCTGGAGTACTGGGCACAGTTTTGGTCTCCTTATCTAAGGAAGGATATACTTGCCTTGGAGGCGGTGCAACGAAGGTTCACTAGATTGATTCCTGGGATGAGAGGGCTGTCCTATGAGGAGAGATTGTGTAGAATGGGCCGATACTCTCTGGAGTTTAGAAGAATGAGAGGTGATCTCATTGAAACATACAAGATTCTGAGGGGGATTGACAGGGTAGACGCTGAGAGGTTGTTTCCCTTGGCTGGAGTGTCTAGAACTAGGGGACACAGTCTCAGGATAAGGGGTCGGTCATTTAAGACTGAGATGAGGAGGAATTTCTTCACTCAGAGGGTGGTGAATCTTTGGAATTCTCTGCCCCAGAGGGCTGTGGAGGCTGAGTCTTTGAGTATATTCAAGGCTGAGATCAATAGATTTTTGGACTCTAGGGGAATCAAGGGATATGGAGATCGGGCGGGAAAGTGGAGTTGAGGTCGATGATCAGCCATAATCTTATTGAATGGCGGAGCAGGCTCGAGGGGCCGTATGGCCGACTCCTGCTCCAATTCCTTATGTTCTTATGTACACTGTCCCATCAAACATTCCCAGGGCAATTACACCATGGGTTAGATACAGAGTAAAGCTCCCTCTACACTGTCCCATCAAACACTCCCAGGGCAGGTACAGCACGGGTTAGATACAGAGTAAAGCTCCCTCTACGCTGTCCCATCAAACACTCCCAGGGCAGGTACAGCACTGGTTAGATACAGGGTAAAGCTCCCTCTACACTGTCCCATCAAACACTCCCAGGGCAGGTACAGCACAGGTTAGATACAGAGTAAAGCTCCCTCTACACTGTCCCATCAAACACTCCCAGGGCAGGTACAGCACAGGTTAGATACAGAGTAAAGCTCCCTCTACACTATCCCATCAAACACTCCCAGGGCAGGTACAGCACGGGTTAGATACAGAGTAAAGCTCCCTCTGCACTGTCCCATCAAACACTCCCAGGGCAGGTACAGCACGGGTTAGATACAGAGTAAAGCTCCCTCTACACTGTCCCATCAAATACTCCCAGGACAGGTACAGCACGGGTTAGATACAGAGTAAAGCTCCCTCTACACTGTCCCATCAAACACTCCCAGGGCAGGTACAGCACGGGTTAGGTACAGAGTAAAGCTCCCTCTACACTGTCCCATCAAACACTCCCAGGGCAGGTACAGCACGGGATTAGATACAGAGTAAAGCTCCCTCTACACTATCCCATCAAACACTCCCAGGGCAGGTACAGCACGGGTTAGATACAGAGTATAGCTCCCTCTACACTGTCCCATCAAACACTCCCAGGGCAGGTACAGCACGGGTTAGATACAGAGTAAAGCTCCCTCTACACTGTCCCGTCAAACACTCCCAGGGCAGGTACAGCACGGGTTAGATACAGAGTAAAGCTCCCTCTACACTGCCCCATCAAACACTCCCAGGGCAGGTACAGCACGGGTTAGATACAGAGTAAAGCTCCCTCTACACTGTCCCATCAAACACTCCCAGGACATATACACCAACCCAAATGCTGACACTACTCTCACTCTTGACTCCTGATTTGGTTAATTTTTTTAATAATTATTCATGGGATATGGGCGTCGCTGGCAAGGCCAGCATTTATTGCCCATTCCTAATTGCCCTTGAGAAGGTGGTGGTGAGCCACCTTATTGAACCGCTGCAGTCCGTGTGGTGAAGGTGTTCCCACAGCGCTGTTAGGGAGGGAGGATATATTTCCAGGTCAGGATGGTGTGTGCGACTTGAAGGGAAACTTGGAGGTGGTGGTGTTCCCATGCGCCTGCTGCCCTTGTCCTTCTAGGTGGAAGGGGTCGCGGGTTTGGGAGGTGCTGCCGAAGAAGCCTTGGCGAGTTGCTGCAGTGCATCTTGTAGATGGTGCACACTGCAGCCACGGTGCGCCGGTGGTGGAGGGATTGAATGTTTAAGGTGGTGAATGGGGTGCTGATGAAGCGGGTTGCTTTGTCCTGGATGGTGTTGAGTGACTGGAATCTACTTTCGACTCGAGGTAGATGCTTGGTGAGTTTCTTTCTCTTGCTATGTGCCCTGGGCACTGGTTTAATTTAGCCTCATTAGTTTCATGATTGTTGCTAAATATGCAAGCCTTGAACGGGCCAATCTGAGTCAAAGAATTCAACCTGATGGAACTTGATTAGATGTGAACTGTCAGCGTCTAATTACTGACCTGAGATGACCTCTCTCTCTAGTGCTCGTTGTCTTACAATGCTTATTAGAGAGTTGGAGGAGAATCAATGAGAGACGACATCAAAATTAATATCCAGAACACTTCAAATACCATTAAAAATTAATATACCAATAAAGAGGTTCCCTGTAATCAGTTCCAGAATATAAAATATTACTGTAGTGATAAATTCATATTGAACATTTAGGTTAATCCTTTGTTCTGTATTTTATTAATATATATATATATATATTCTACGGCAAGCTTTTAGTTCAGTGTCGAATGCTCTGCCAGTTGTATTTTAGTTCAATGTGAGTCATAGAGTCATAACGGCACAGAAGGAGGCCATTCTGCCCATCGAGTTCGTGCCGGCTCTCTGTAGAGCAAGCGAATTCCCCCGCTCTATCCCCGTAGCCCTGCAAGTTTATTTACCTCAAGTGTCTATCCAGTCTCCCCTTGAAAACATTGAGTGTCTCCGCTTCCACCACTTCTGTCGGCAGCGAGTTCCAGGTCCTCACCACTCGCTGCGTAAAAAAGTTTTTCCTCACATCCCCCCTGTATCTCTTGCCCAAAACCTTGTGGGAGAAATTCGGTGTCGCCCCGTTTGGGGCGCAATTATCGGCTGGGTGCAAAGTTTAGCGCCTGGTGCTAATTATCACCTCCGACTGCAAACTTGGCCTCTATCGCCCCTGGAGATGATTGGAGCGCTAAAACAGGCGCTACACACCTGTCTTAAGGCGCTAACGCCGAGGAGTGAGGCACTACCTCAGAGCGCTGGCGAAGCTCAGGTGATGTCAGTCAGCAATGGAACACAGACACACTGGCGCCGGCCAGTTCTTAAAGGGGAGGGTCGATCTTGCTCTCCATCCACACCCTGCTCATTGCAGCCTTGAATCTCGGCCTGGAGAGACCTGTACATCAAATCTGCTGGAAAGAACAATGGAGAGGCCCAGGGAAAGAGCTCAGAGTGCAGCCCCCATAGTCTCTTCTAAATCGATCCAAGGAAGGGCAAATCAAAATGAACCTGCAAAGTGCTGCTCAGGACCCAAAACTCCTTCACACAGCGTTGAATCTCTCCAGAAGTCTCTCTCTCTCTCTCAGAATGCGTGGTGCAAAAATGTCACCGACAAAAAAAGGCAGGAAGCGGTCGCCTTTAAATAGCGCTCCCCCAGTCCCTTCCTGACTGCAAAATGCTCCCCTCAACCTGTCGTTGCTAGCGGCAGGCGGTAAGGCAGGGGGCGCCACTCAATATCCGGCCGGGGCGCTACCTGGGCGTTGCGCACTCGACTGACGTCACGATCTGCCGGCGCAGGAGATCGTGGCGGTAGTGTTTAGCGCCGCCGCAAAATGTCTAGTTAATTTCGCAAGCGGCGCAAACATCGTCTCGCCCGGGCGCTAGTTGCTTTGCGCCCCATTAGCGCCCTCTTAGGGTGCTAACGTGAGGCGCAAAGCAACCAAATTTTCCCCCCCTTAAATCTGTGTCCCCGAGTCCGTGTACCATCAACTAGTGGGAACAGCCTTTCCCCGTCTAGCCTACCCTTGTACACCTCTATCAAATCACCCCTCAACCTCTTTGTTGCTGGCAAGGCCGGCATTTATTGTCCATCCCTTGTTGCCATGATACAACAGAGTGGCAGAGGGGAAGTTAAGAGTCAACCATGTTGGTGTGGGACTGGAGTCACATGTAGCCCCAGACCGGGTAAGGACGGCAGGTTTCCTCCCTTAAAGGGACATTAGTGAACCAGTTGGGTTTGTACGACAATCCGACAGCTTCAGGCTCACTTTTATTGATTTATTTTTTTAAGCTGCATTCATATTCTCAAGCTGCCATGGTGAGATTTGAATTCACGTTCTACTGGATTATTAGTGCAGTAACATGACCACTACACTACCGTACCCCGCATATGTTCAGTGTATAAGTTCAGTGACGCACTGTGTCAGCCGTGGCTCAGGGGGCAGCACTCTCGCTCTGAGTCAGAAGGTTTTGGGTGCAAGTCCCACTCCAGAGACTTGAGCACAAAATCCAGGCTGACACTCCCGGTGCAGTACTGAGGGCGTGCTGCACTGTCAGAGGTGCCGTCCTTCAGATGAGACGTTAAACCGAGGCCCCCGTCTGCCCTCTCAGGTGGATGTAAAAGATCCTGTAGCAATATTCGAAGAAGAGCAGGGGCATTCTCCCCGGTGTCCTGACCAACATTTACCCTTCAAACAGCATCACTAAACCTGATGATCCGGTCATTATCACGTTGCCTTGTTTGTGGGAGCTTGCTGTGCGCAAATTGGCTGCCGTGTTTCCGACATTACAACAGTGACTCCAAAAAGTACTTCATTGGCTGTGAAGCGATTGGGATGTCCTGAGAGTGTGAAAGGTGCTGTAGAGATGCAAGTTCCTTCTTTCTATGAGCAAAGCTTCTATCCTTTTGAACTTACCATTCCCTGAATTTGGGGCACTTTCAGAATCGAAAATAAACCTGAATGTTATTAACACGGGGTAGAGATCAGGATCTTCTGACCAAGCACTGTTCACTCAATGAGCATTGTACAGGGTAGATGGGGGCTCTTTCGCCTCCTAGAAGGTGCTCCCAAGATATAAACTGTGATGCAGGCAATGGGAAACCGCCTCAGCTACTTTTCCCCATTAAGTGGCTCAACTATCGAAAGTAAAATACTGCGGATGCTGGAAATCTGAAATAAAAACAGAAAATGCTGGAAACACTCAGCAGGTCAGGCAGCATCTGTGGAGAGAGAAATAGAGTCAACGTTTCGGGTCGATGAACTTTTGTCAGAACTGGAAAAAGTTCGAGATGTAACAGGTTTTAAGCAAGTGCAGGGGCAGGGAAAGGAGGGAGGGGAGGAAAGAACAAAAGGGAAGGTCTGTGATAGGATGGAAGGCAGTACTGAGGGAGTGCTGCACTGCCGAAGGTGATAATGGCCAGATAATCTGTTTTAGTGATGTTGATTGAGGGATAAATATGGGCCAGGACATCGGGGAGAGCTCCCCTGCTCTTCTTCGAATTAGTGCCATGGGCTCTTTTACATCCACCTGAGATGGCAGACAGGGCCTCAGTTTAAGGTCTCCTCCTGCCTTCCACCCTACCACAGACCTTACCTTTTGTTCTTTCCTCCCCTCCCCCACCCTTACCCTGCCCCCGCACATGCTTAAAACCTGTTACATCTCTAACTTTTTCCAGTTCTGACGAAAGGTCATCGACCTGAAACGTTAACTCTGTTTCTCTCTCCACAGATGCTGCCTGACCTGCTGAGCGTTTCCAGCATTTTTTGTTTTTGTTTCAGGAATCTTATGTGTGTGAGATTGGAGTCCGGATCTGCTCCTGGGGACAGAACACAATGGGCACAGGCTTGGGTATTGAAAGCTTGTAGAGTGTAGGAGGAAGGGGGAGAGACTGAGGGAGTGGAGCAGTTCCACAGTCGTGAGGCTCTAGTCAGAGTAAAAGGCAGCGTGTTAGTCCTTGATTTCAACACAGGTAGGAGGATGAGAGCAGAGGATTGGAAATTTTGAAAAAAAGGAGAAGAACATTAAGAGGAGCACTGAGGATTGATGAAATAGTGATACCTGGGATGGCAGGAATGACGTATGAGGAGAGATTGGGTCGATTGGGCTTATACTCGCTGGAGTTTAGAAGAATGAGAGGGGATCTCATTGAAACTTATAAAATTCTAACAGGACTAGACAGACTAGATGCAGGAAGGATGTTCCCGATGGCGGGGGAGTCCAGAACCAGGGGTCACAGTCTAAGGATGAGGGGTAAGCCATTTAGGACAGAGATGAGGAGGAATTTCTTCACCCAGAGAGTGGTGAACCTGTGGAATTCGCTGCCACAGAGGGCGGTGGAGGCCAGTTCATTAAATATATTCAAGAAGGAGTTAGATATATTTCTTAAGGCTAAAGGGATCAAGGGATATGGGGAGAAAGCAGGGACAGGGTACTGAGTTTGGATGATCAGCCATGATCGCATTGAATGGCGGAGTAGGCTCGAGGGGCCGAATGGCCAACTCCTGCTCCTATCTTCTATGTTTCTGTGACTCCATGTGAGGTTGTGCTGGAGAGACGGAGGTTTGCTTGCTCAGCCAGTTGTCTGAACGGATTCATTTCTACCCATTGCAACATTGATTTTTCTTCTTTCCCCGGATCACCACAGGCCGTCGGCACTTCCCCACTTCGCATTGTCCTCGACCCACCAGCCCTTTCTCCACCGACAGCAATGCAAGTGCAGCAGTGATGCAGAAAGCCCGGCCAATAAAGAAGCAGAAACACCAGGCGGGACACGTGCGCCGAGAGATCTTCACTGATGGTACGTGTGGCGCAGAGTAAACCCTCTTACAAGTCAACACAGAGAAGCTTCTCGCTAAAGTAATGACCCCATAATGCTGACGTTGAACATGTCACTCATTCAGCCAGACATGGCTCAGTCTAGAGTCCCAATGCACCAAACCCTCCCTCAGTACGTGGCTCAGGAAGCCTGCACACTAGCCTGAAAACACACACGATTAGCAAATCTCTTTGCCATGATCACCGAACCATTCATTCGTTCAGTGTTCAACACTAAAAACGGGATAATAGGGGAGGAATTTAAACTTGGATTGAGATTGCAACCTAATGTTTAGATCAGGAATTTTTATACAGTAATCAAGGGATCTGGGGATCGGGCGGGAAAGTGGAGCTGAGGTCGAAGATCAGCCATGATCTTATTGAATGGCAGAGCAGGCTCGAGGGGCCGAATGGCCGACTCCTGCTCCTAATTCTTATGTTCTTATAAGAGTGAATGCAAATGCATTGAGACCATTGGGATTCTGTACAATGGGAAGGCATTTGATCCATTGGGATTCTAAACAATTGGAGCGAATTGGAAGGGGTTTGGTCCAGTGGGATTCTGTACAAAGGGAGTGAATGGGAAGGGGTTTGTTCCATTGGGATTCTATACAATGGGAGTGAATGGGAAGGGGTTTGATCCATTGGGATTCTGTACAATGGGAGTGAATGGGAAGGGGTTTGGTCCATTGGGATTCTGTACAATGGGAGTGAATGGGAAGGGGTTTGGTCCATTGGGATTCTATACAATGGGAGTGAATGGGAAGGGGTTTGGTCCATTGGGAATCTATACAATGGGAGTGAATGGGAAGGAGTTTGGCCCATTGTGAGTCTATACAATGGGAGTGAATGGGAAGGGGTTTGGTCCATTGGGATTCTGTACAATGGGAGTGAATGGGAAGGGGTTTGGCCCATTGGGATTCTATACAATGGGAGTGAATGGGAAGGGGTTTGGCCCATTGGGATTCTATACAAAGGGAGTGAATGGGAAGGGGTTTGGTTCATTGGGATTCTGTACAATGGGAGTGAATGGGAAGGGGTTTGGTCCATTGGGATTCTATACGTGTGTCAAAATTCAGCCCAGTGTTTCTCCTCCATTGGCAGAGGAAGGGGGCGAGGTCAATTCTCATTAGCAAATGAAAAAGCAGAGAAGTTACATTAAACTTGTATCGAACCTCGGTTAGACCACACTTGCAGTATTGTGCAGGTCTTCATACTATAAAAGGATATAGAGGCACTGGAGAAGGTACAAACGAGATTTACCAGAATGGTACCAGAATTGAGAGGGTATAATTATCAGGAAAGATTGAACAGGCTGGGGCTCTTTTCTCCTGAAAAGAGAAGGCTGAGGGGTGACCTGATAGAGGTCTTCAAAATGATAGATGTAGAGAAGACGTTTCCACTTGTGGGGGAGACCAGAACTAGGGCCATAAATATAAGATAGTCACTGATAAATCCAATCGGGAATTCAGGAGAAACTTCTTCACCCAGAGAGTGGTGAGAATGTGGAACTCGCTGCCACAGGGAGTGGTTGAGGTGAATATAGTATAGATACATTTAAGGGGAAGCTGGATAAACACATGAGGGAGAAGGGAATAGAAGGATAGGTTGATGGGGTGAGATGGGGTGGTCGGGGAATCCAGAACCAGGGGTCACAGTCTAAGGATAAGGGGTAGGCCTTTTAGGACAGAAATCAGGAGGAATTTCTTCACCCAGAGAGTGGTGAACCTGTGGAATTCTCTACCACAGAAGGCAGTAGAGGCCAATTCATTAAATATATTCAAGAAGGAGTTGGATATATTTCTTAAGGCTAAAGGGATCAAGGGATATGGGGAGAAGGCAGGGACCGGTTGCTGAACTTGGATGATCAGCCATGATCGCATTGAATGGCGGAGCAGGCTCGAGGGGCCGAATGGCCTACTCCTGCTCCTATCTTCTATGTTTCTATGAAGAGGGGTGGGAGGAGGCTCGTGTGGAGCATAAACACCGGCACGGACCAGTTGGGCCAAATGGCCTGTTTCTGTGCTGTACATTCTATGTGAATGTGTAACTAACTCGATTAAAAAGTTGTTCAAAGGAGGTGGCAGATAAGAAAAGAGGCATCTCATCACTTTTGAGTGTCTTGTGCGAGCATCAGGTACATAACAGAGGCCACTGTCTCTCTCCAGCATCTGCAGGAATATCTCAATAACCTTTGGCATGGGATCTAACTGCGACATCCCCATTGGCGCTCTGATTACTGGGTGAATGCCAACGTGGCCCAGGTGCACAACAGCCTTGGCTGAGACCCGATACCGTACAATATCAGATAGTGTCGAGGACAGAAAGCAACATTTCAAATCAAGGGGCGAAGATAAGAGTCCCGGGAAAATTACTTCTGTTTGCCAAGCAACAAGGGAGCTATTGAATTTTTTTCCCCCTATGTCAACTGGTAAGAGATACCAGAGCGAACTGGTATAAACGGGGCTTTAATCCTGGATAAGCATCGCTAATATCAATATTTGGTGTGGCGATACCAGCTGCTACCCTCTGTCTTTCTCGCTCTGTCTCCATTAATGTCTCTCATCTTCCCTCTTTCTGTCTCGGTCTCTGCACCTGTCTCTCTCTGTCTGTTTGGCTGTGACTCTCTCCGTCTCTCTGTGTCGATGTATGTGTGTCTTTCTCTGCCTTTCTCGGTCTCTTTTCAGTGAATATCTCTTTCGCTCTTTTTCTATCTCTTTCCTTGTCTGTGTGTGTCTCTATCTGATTCTCTCTGTTCCTCTGTCTCACTTTCTGTGACCCTCATTCTCTCCTCTGTATCTCCCACGTCTCTATCTCTCTGTCATTCTGTGTCTTACTGTCTTTCTTTTTCTGTATCTGTCTGTCTATGTCATTGGATGTGTGTTTCTCTGTCTCTCTTTTCTCTGCCCCTCCCTTGTCTGTCTCTGTTCTGTGTCTCTCTATCTCGGTGCGTATGCCCCTGTCTCTCTGTGTCTCTGTACGTGTGTGTGTCTCTCTCTCCCCCTTTTCTGTCTTTCTCTTTGTTACCATATCTCTCTCCCTTTCTTTTTCTCTGTCACTGTATGTTTCTCTCTCTCTCTCCGTCTCTCTGTCTCCCTTGCTGAGACTGTGTCTCTCACTCTGTCTCTCCCTCTCTCCGTCTCTCTGTCTCGTGTCTCTCACTCTGTCTCTCCGTCTCTCTGTCTCCCTTGCTGAGATTGTGTCTCTCACTCTGTCTCTCCCTCTCTCTGTCTCCCTTGCTGAGACTGTGTCTCTCACTCTGTCTCTCCCTCTCTCCATCTCTCTGTCTCGTGTCTCTCACTCTGTCTCTCCCTCTCTCCGTCTCTCTGTCTCCCTTGCTGAGATTGTGTCTCTCACTCTGTCTCTCCCTCTCTCCGTCTCTGTCTCCCTTGCTGAGACTGTGTCTCTCCCTCTCTCCGTCTCTCTGTCTCGTGTCTCTCACTCTGTCTCTCCCTCTCTCCGTCTCTCTGTCTCCCTTGCTGAGATTGTGTCTCTCACTCTGTCTCTCCCTCTCTCCGTCTCTCTGTCTCCCTTGCTGAGATTGTGTCTCTCACTCTCTCCGTCTCTCTTGTCTCCCTTGCTGAGATTGTGTCTCTCCCTCTCTCCGTCTCTCTTGCTGTGTCTCTGTCTCATTCTCCCCGTCTGAATCCCTCGATCTCTTGGCAAATTGCTGACACTTTAATGAAATCTGCAATCGGCTGATTATCAGTGGGGAGGGAATACATTCCGACCCTTCCCAGCTCGGAATCTGACGAGATGGTTAAATCTCAAGTGAAGCTACACTTCAATTCTTTTTAAAATGCTGAGTCCCTGGAGGGCTCAGTAAATGGATTCTGCAGGTTTGATACAGCATAAAACTGTGACAGCTCAGGCATTTTAATTGTAGGCTTTTACTAGATATTAGTGTAATATTAGCATTATTCTTCAAAACACACCAGGGCAGGAGTATGCAATCATAGTTGAGGTGGAATGGTATTATTATATTATAACGGGCACCTGAAATTAAATTACATAAATATTATAGAATCTAAAATCTACTCCTCATAATCTAAAATTTCTTAATTCAAAGCGGTAATTCATTTTAAAAAAAAAACTAAATTTCCATTTTGCTCTGGCACTTACATTGTTTAATTCAAATTATTGGATGCTTTAAAGTTTTTCTAGTGCAAAAAAAGGCTTTGAATTATGATGGGTCGCTTGCATATTGATGATGAATGTGCACGGGTTTGACTGTCTCTCAGTATTTTGTAGTATTGGTTCCTTATTATAACTCCAAGGTGTCAGCCGGGGCTCAGTGAGTAGCACTCTCTGCCTCTGAGTCAGAAGGTCGTGGGTTCCAGCCCCACTCCAGAGACTTGAGCACAAAAATCTAGGCTGACACTCCCCAGTGCAGTGCTGAGGGAGTGGTAGGTTTATATATAGAATAACAGATACCCTGTAACTCACTCCCGGGTATCTGTTATTCTATATCTAAACCCCCCGAACCCCTCGATTAGATTCCAGCCTGTAACTCACTCCCGGGTATCTGTTATTCTATATATAAACCCCCCGAACCTCTCGATTAGATTCCAGCCTGTAACTCACTCCCGGGTATCCGTTATTCTATATATAAACCCCCCGAACCTCTCGATTAGATTCCAGCCTGTAACTCACTCCCGGGTATCCGTTATTCTATATATAAATCCCTGAACCCCTCGATTAGATTCCAGCCTGTAACTCACTCCCGGGTATCTGTTATTCTATATATAAACCCCCGAACCCCTCGATTAGATTCCAGCCTGTAACTCACTCCCGGGTATCTGTTATTCTATATATAAACCCCCCCGAACCCCTCGATTAGATTCCAGCCTGTAACTCACTCCCGGGTATCTGTTATTCTATATATAAACCCCCGAACCCCTCGATTAGATTCCAGCCTGTAACTCACTCCCAGGTATCTGTTATTCTATATATAAACCCCCCGAACCCCTCGATTAGATTCCAGCCTGTAACTCACTCCCGGGCATCTGTTATTCTATATATAAACCCCCGAACCCCTCGATTAGATTCCAGCCTGTAACTCACTCCCGGGTATCTGTTATTCTATATATAAACCCCCGAACCCCTGGATGAGATTCCAGCCTGTAACTCACTCCCGGGTATCTGTTATTCTATATATAAATCCCCGAACCCCTCAATTAGATTCCAGCCTGTAACTCACTCCCGGGCATCTGTTATTGTATATATAAACCCCCCCGAACCCCTCGATTAGATTCCAGCCTGTAACTCACTCCCGGGTATCTGTTATTCTATATATAAACCCCCGAACCCCTCGATTAGATTCCAGCCTGTAACTCACTCCCGGGTATCCGTTATTCTGTATATAAACCCCTCCCGAACCCCTCGATTAGATTCCAGCCTGTAACTCACTCCCGGGTATCTGTTATTCTATATATAAATCCCCGAACCCCTCAATTAGATTCCAGCCTGTCTGTAACTCACTCCCGGGTATCTGTTATTCTATATATAAATCCCCGAACCCCTCAATTAGATTCCAGCCTGTCTGTAACTCACTCCCGGGTATCTGTTATTCTATGGAATAAACCATTCCAGCCCGTACCTGAGGCCGGTTACCTGTGGTGTTATTCCAGTGTCGGAATCACCAATTTTCAGAGCGGACAAGAGCAAAATCGAAGGGGTGGAGGCGGGGGCTGTGGGGTGGTGGGGTGGGGTGGGTGCGAGTGGGGGTGTAAATAATGTAAGGTAAAAGCAAAGCTGCTAACAACAGGCAGGGAGAGTCCGAAGGAATATCCGAGGAACTTTAATGTGTTTCATTCCCTGATTTAGCCCTTAGGGGTAGGTTTGGGTTGAGAGAACAGCAATAATCAAACGGAAGATTAAAATAGATCGGGGGGGTTTGTGTGCCTAAACCCCTGATATTAGGAAGTCACTGCCAGGGGTGAGTGTGTAATGAAAAAGCGGACTCGCAGGTCGGGGACTGCAGTGTGATTGTGTCTGAGGTAAATTAGATTGAAAAAGAACAGGCTATTTAATTAGAGGTCACTCCACTCGGTCAGCTCGAGTCCAGATGTTTTGAATTAAGCAGGATGCGGGCATGAAGGCATAAAGCCACTGCCTTCTTTGATGAATATTAAACGCTTCCAGTAGAGATCGCAGAATTGTTCCTGAACACCTCCATTGTGTTCCTGTTCTTCATTCCGTTAACGCTGTCAGTGCTCACAGCTTCTCCCCTCCCCCACACACAATGGCTCGATAAGCCAACTACACAGGATTACACAGGATATACGGCACAGAAACAGGCCATTCGGCCCAACCAGTCCATGCCGGCGTTTATGCTCCACTCGAGCCTCCTCCTGTCTTTCCTCACCTCCCTCTATCAGCGTAACCCTCTATTCCTTTCTCCCTCAGATATTTGTCCAGTCTCCCTTTAAACGCATCGATACTATTCGCCTCAATCACTCCCTGTGGTAGCGAGTTCCACATTCTCACCACACTCTGGGTGAAGAAGTTTCCTCTGAATTCCCTATTGGATTTCTTGGTGGCTAGCTTATATTGATGGCCTCTAGTTTTGCTCTTCCTCACAAGTGTGATGACCAGTGTGGAATTGAGCCAGAAAGAAAGAACTTGCATTTATATAGCGCCTTTCACAACCTCAGGCTGTCCCAAAGCGCTTTACAGCCAATTAAGTACTTGTTGAAGTGCAGTAATGTAGGAAACGCGGCACCCAATTTGCGCACAGCAAGCTCCCTCAAACAGCAATGAGATAATGACCAGATAATCTGTTTTTAGTGATGTTGTTTGAGGGATAAATATTGGCCCAGGACACCAGGGAGAACTCCCCTGCTCTTCTTCCAATAGTAAACATAGAAACATAGAAACCAGGAGCAGGAGTAGGCCATTCGACCCTTCGAGCCTGCTCCACCATTCAACGAGATCATGGCTGATCATCCAAACCCAGCACCCGGTCCCTACACCAACAGCCATCCCACCCAAGCCCTATCCCCGTAACCCCGTAACCCCACATATTTAATCCCCCCTAACACTAAGGGCCAATTTTTATCATGGCCAATCAACCTAACCCGCACATCTTTGGACTGTGGGAGGAAACCGGAGCACCCGGAGGAAACCCACGCAAACGCGGGGAGAATGTGCAAACTCCACACAGACAGTCACCCGAGGCCGGATTTGAACCCGGGTCCCTGGCGCTGTGAGGCAACAGTGCTAACCACTATGCCACCGTGCTGCCTCAATAGTGTCATGGGATCTTTTATGTCCACTTGAGAGAGCAGACGGGGCCTCATTTCAACGTCTCATCCGAAAGACGGCACCTCCGACAGTGCAGCACTCCCTCAGCACTGCACTGGAGTGTTGGCCCTGGATTATGTGCTCAAGTCTCTGGAGTGGGACTTGAACCTAGGACTTTATGACATGAAACCAAAGAAGGCCGCTGGTTCAATCCTCAGCCAGTGCCAAGTTGACTGGTCTGAGCCGGGAGCAGTACGGAGGGGCAAAAAAAAACTCAAGTTCCGATGTTCCTGAATGAACCCTATGGGAAAGTGTGTGTGTGTGTCTGTTCCTCCAAGGGCCACAAAAATAATCTGTGCTGCTGCCCCAGGATCACCACCCACCGCATCCCCCGCCCCGCCCCCATCCCACCCGTCCCCACCGTACCTTGATGGCAGCCGCCCTGGCCCAATCTTACAGCACAGAAGGAGGCCATTCAGCCTATCGTGCCTGTGCCGGCTCTTTGAAAGAGCTCTCCAATTAGTCCCACTCCCCCCAGCTTTTTCCCCATAGGCCTGCATATTAGTCCTCTTCAAGCACGTGTCCAATCGCCTTTTGAAATTTCCCATGGAACCTGATTCCAGCATCCTTTCATGTAGTGCGTTCCAGATCTTAACAACCCTCTGTGTGAAAAATATTCTCCTCATTTCCCCTCTACTTCTTTTGCCAATTATTTTAAATCTATGACCTCCAGTTACTGACCCAGTTGCCAGTGGAAACAGTTTCCCCTTATTCACTCGCGGCCACTTATGATTTTGAACACCTTTAATAAACCTCCCTTTAACCGCCTCCACACTAAGGAGAGCAATCCCAGCTTCTCCAGTCTCTCCACATAACTGAGAGCGTCACAAAAACAACGGGCCAAATGGCCTCCTTCTGTGCTGTAAACGTCTGCGGTTCGATGATAGAGGGAATATCATTCAACAACCAGTGTTCTATCTGTGCTTTCCCGTGCAGCTGCTAATAGCTGGGGTGCAGAGATGTGTTCACATCCTTGTTTTCAAACCGCTCCATGGCCTCGCCCCCCTCCCTATCTCTGTAACCTCCTGCAGCCCTACAACTCTGCGAGATCTCTGCGCTCCTCCAATTCTGGCCACTTGCGCATCCCTGATATTAATCGCTCCACCATTGGCGGCCGTGCCTTCAGCTGCCTGGGCCCTAAGCTCTGGAATTCCCTCCCTAAACCTCTCCGTCTCTCCGCCTCTCTCTCTTCCTCTCTCTCTTCCTTTAAGATACTCTTTAAAACTCTTTGACCAAGCTTTTGGTCACCTGTCCCAATACCTCTCTATGTGGCTCAGTGTCAATTTTTGTTTGATAATCACTCCTGTGAAGCACCTTGGGACATTTTACTATGTTAAAGGTGCTATATAAATGCAAGTTGCCAGTGTTATCAGGGGCCTGGGAGCAGGAGGGATTTCAAAACATGAGAACTTAATGAAAAAAGCAATACTTTTTGTGTTTTTGCAACCTTAGAGCTGCCTCCACCGCCGATTCCCCCTCCCGCCATCAAATCGCCCTCCTTCCAGGGAAAGTCGCACCTGGAGGCCTGGCCACCCTTGGTATCAAGACTGCACGCAGCGGAGCACAAGGCGGAACGAACCGGGGACAGGAAGAACGCCAGCCACCGAGGAAGGGACGGCATGGACCCCCGGCACCTTCCAGAAGGGCGCACAAACCTGGCAGAGTGCCGAGAGGTCCCGGATCATTGGCAGAATGAGATACACGGTGCCAAACAGCGCCTGAACAAGGCCGGCAAGCGGGAGAGCTCCCAAGCAAAGCCTAGGCTTCACCAAGGTAAGACAGCAAAAATGGCCGCTCTCCACGCCTAGAGGTTCCTGTCCTGAGAAGAAGGAGAAAGAACTCGCATTTCTTCAGCGCCCCTCACCACCGCAGCACGTCCCAGCGCGATTCGCAGCCAATGAAGCACATTTTGACATGTAGTCACTGTTGTAATGTAGGGAACGGGACGAGAGGAATATGGGGGCAGGGGAGGAATAGGTCGTTAGAGTTGGAGGGTGGACAGACTAGTTACATAGAATCACATTGAATTTCCAGCCCAGAAACAGGCCATTCGGCCCAACTGGTCCATGCCAGTGTTTATGCTCCACACGAGCCTCCTCCCACCCCTCTTCATCTCACCCTATCAGCATATCCTTCTATTCCTTTCTCCCTCATGTGTTTATCTAGCTTCCCCTTAAATGCATCGATACTATTCGCCTCAACCACTCCCTGTGGCAGCGAGTTCCACATTCTCACCACTCTCTGGGTGAAGAAGTTTCTCCTGAATTCCCTATTGGATTTATTAGTGACTATCTTATATTGATGGCCCCTAGTTCTGGTCTCCCCCACAAGTGGAAACATCTTCTCTACGTCTACCCTATCGAACCCCTTCATAGAATTAAAGGCCTCGATCAGGTCAGCCCTCAGCCTCCTCTCTCAGGACAAAGGCCCAGTTTCCGTGCGGTAGGTTCTGTGTCCAGACCAATGAAGCCAGAAAGTTTGTGACACCGAGCCACACAGGTTGGAAAGGTCCCAGCTTCAGTCCGTGGTCTTACAGGGGACATCATAGCTTCTCTCAGTGCCCCTGGACTAGTGAGGGAAACATCGTCAGGAGAGACATTCCCTATTATTTTCAAATTATTTAGAAAGTTATGGCCAACACTGGTAAACCTGCGTTTATTGCCCTTCCCTCAGAGTCAGCCGCGTGGCGTGGGACTGGAACGGTGGGTTACTTCCCCTGAAGGACATTGACGAGCCAGTTGGGTTTTTAACGACAGACCAACAGTTGTCACTCCAGAGACATAAGAACATAAGAAATAGGAGCAGGAGTCGGTCATTTGAATCTTCGAGCCTGCTCCGCCATTCAATAAGATCATGGCTGATCATCGACTTCAACTCCACTTTCCTGCACTATCCTCATATCCCTTGTTTCCCGTAATATTCAAAAATCTATCGATCTCAGTCTTGAATATACTCAACGACTGAGCCTCCACAGCCCTCTGGGGTAGAGAATTCCAAAGATTCACAAACCCTCTGAGTGAAGAAATTCCTCCTCATCTCAGTCCTAAATGGCCGACCCCTTATTCTGAGACTGTGACCCCTGGTTCTAGATTCCCCAGCCAGGGGAAACATCCTCCCTGCATCTACCCTGTCAAGCCCTGTAATAATTTTGTATGTTTCAATGAGATCACCTCTCATTCTTCTAAACTCTAGAGAATATAGGCCTAGTCTACTCAATCTCTCCTCATAGGACAACCCCCCCCCCATCCCAGGAACCAGTCTGGTGAACCTTCGTTGCACTCCCTCTATGGCAAGTATATCCTTCCTTAGGTTAGGGACCAAAACTGTACACAATACTCCAGGTGTGGTCTCACCAGGGCCCTATATAATTGCAGTAAGACGTCTTTACTCTTATACTCAAGTCCTCTTTTAATAAAGGCCAACATACCATTTGTTTTCCTAATTGCTTGCTGTACCTGCATGTTAACTTTCAGTGATTCATGTACAAGGACACCCAGGTCCCTCTGAACACCAACATTTCCCAGTCTCTCACCATTTAACGTGAGCACTCCAGAGGCTGACACTCCCAGTGATCAGCTGAGGGAGCGCTGCACGGTCGGAGGTGCTTTCGGATCAGACGTTAAACCGAGGTCCCTGTCTGCCCTCTGAGGTGGACGTAAAAGTTCTCTTGGACGCTATTTCAAAGAAGAGCATGGGGAGTTCACCTCGGTGTCCTGGGCCAACATTTATCCCTCAACCAACATCACTAAAACAGACGACATGGTCATTATCATATTTCTCCCTATCTCTGTAATCTCCTACAGCTGTCCCACTCTATGAGATCTCTGCGCACCTCCAATTCTGGCCTCTTGCACATCCCCGATTTTAATCGCTCCACCATTGGCGGCCGTGCCTTCAGCTGCCTGGGTCCTAAGCTCTGAAATTCCCTCCCTAAACCTCTCCGCCTCTCTTTCCTTCTGTAAGACGCTCCTTAAAACCTACCTCTTTGACCAAGCTTTTGGTCACCTGCTCTAATGGCCCAGAAATTCGGGTCTCCACGGGTGAGTACGCATGGGGTACTCACCCGTAAGCCCAATGGAAGTGCCGGTTTCCTGCATGCACTGCGCATGCGTGGGAAACCGGCACTTCCATTCTCCTGAAAGCAGGGGTTCAGAGGTGGAACACGTGCGCGGGAGAGACTGCGCGTACGCATCGAACTTCAGTTTTTTTTACAGGTTTTCCCGGGAGGGTAAGTCTCCAGAAGTTAGACATGTAAAAAGCAGGCGTAAGGCCTGCTTTTTACAAGTGGTGAATTAATTAAAATTAAAACATTTTTTCCACAGGTTTATTATTTTTAAATACTTTAAAGAAAGGTAAGTTTATTAAGGAAAGAAAGCCCTGTTAGAAAATAAAATTATTTTTTTCAAAAATTTAAATTATTGTTTAAAATAGTTATTTCATGTAATTTATAGTTTATTTAAAAAATGTGATTTAAAAAAAATTTATTTGAAGATTTAGTGATGTTTTGGGGCCGTAGTATTTCTAAGTTTTGACAGGCCTTCCTGTCAGACTTATGAATGGAGCATTCCCTGCTCCGATTGGCTCCCCATGGCCCACGTGATCCCAGGGGACGCTTCGAAATAACTGCGCCCCTGGGATACGCAAGCACTGCGCGCCGGCAGTTGGAGCAGGCCCCGGATCGGAATTCCACGGGGGCCCACAGCACAACGGCCGGCACGCAAGGTAAGTGCAGGTCGGGGGCTTACACCCGTGGGAAGCCTCCGACCCGAATTTCTGGGCTGATATCTCCTTATGTGGCTCGGTGTAATATGTTGTCTGATAATCGCTCCTGTGAAGCGCCTTGGGACGTTTTACTACATTAAAGGCGCTGTATAAATACAAGTTGTTGTTGTTGTTGCTGTTTCTGGGAGCTTGCTGTGCGCAAATTGGCTGCCGCATTTCCCTACATTACAACAGTGACTACACTTCAAAAATACTTAATTGGCTGTAAAGCGCTTTGGGGCGTCCTGAGATCATGAAAAGCGCTGTAGAAATTCAAGTTCTTTCATTCTATATCAATATTAATGGTCACTTTCCTGGTGCCAAGCCATAAATGACCAGATTTATCGACTTCAGATTCAGAAGTTGCCCTGGTGGGTTTTGAACTCGCAACGTCTAGGTTGCCTTGTCCAACTAGGCGACCAGAATCCGTAGAACCTGAGACCTCAGGCAAGGAATGCAGATTGGGTGAGGGCAGGAGCAGGGTTAGCTGCCGTGGCCCCCCCTCCTGTGATTGAATAGCCTCCTGACGCTCAGGTGGGTATTTTAAATACCCCTCCCCATCCGGCGGACACCAGCTGGGGGGGTCGGGCAGTTAAAAAACTGTTTCCCACTCAGCTGCAATTTCAGCACGCCTGATTTTTTGAGACATATGAGGCGACTGCTTAGTGTCGTCAACCCTCCCGGATTGGCCTGGAGCCTCCAGGAATGAAAGATTAACCTCCGGGACACGGCTGCGAGCCATGCAGCCCCTTTTTTTCACCATCTCCAATATTTCTTTAACTTATAAGTTAGAGAAATAGATGGTGAAAAAAGGGCTGTTTGACTGGAAGTCAAGAATCACCCAATCGGGATCAAAGACTTTGTTCATTTCCTATTGGCCGTGGGTTGGGCATGTCAGGTGACCAATGGCGGGAGGGTGGGGGCGGGGCAGCTGGAGGTTGGAGGTCATGTGATGAATCCCCCCCCGAATATGGCCACCCACAATTGGCAACCCTGCATCTCACCTGCGTCAGGTGGGACCCTCATGCATCAATGCAAATCGGGATCCAATTACGTCGATAGGACTCCCGACACCATTTCAACCCGAATGTAAGTGGGGTGCCGGCAGAGTCTGATCCAACGGCTTAAACCTGGGCAGTCGACCGAAGAGGCCCTTCCAGGTCAGGTTGAACCTGTCCTTTGTAGAGCCAAGAGGAGCAGGAGTGTAGGTCACGGCCGCCCAGACTCCCCCCATCCACTGACCACCCCGGAACCCCACCCCCCCACCCCCAGTCCCCGCACCTACCTTGGGTTTGGAGGACGGCCTCTGTCCCGCCCCAGTTCCTGCCGCTTCCCGCCGGATTCACGGACCATCTGGTCGGGCAGTCGGCCAGTTTCATGTCACTGAGGCTTGGCCGCTCGCTCGGCCTGTTTTCCGCCCCAGGGGGAAGGTTAAAATTCACACCCAGGGTGCCACATGAAGACCATCTAGGCGGTCAAAGGAGCTGAGGGAAGAACAAAGAGAGAGGTAGAATAGTCAATTGTTGCCCAGACCTCCTCACCCCCAGCTCTTATCTCCACGTGTGTGTCGTGCAGGTGCAGAGGACGTGCTTCCATACAGCCGGCCAACCTTCCCCTCCGCGCAGAATCCCCGAGAGCCCAGCTCCTCCAGCTCCATGTCATCAAGAGGATCTGGAGGTCGACGGAGAGCCGAACAGGTCATGCCGGGGAGCAGCACAGGCGCATCCCGCAGGAACGCGTCAGAAGCTGGACTGCAAGAAATGGGAACGTACGAGTGTGAAGAAGAAGATTTTGAGGTGAATGTCCCAGAATTGTTGGCATGGGAAGGTGGGGGGGCCGGGTGCGGGTTAGGGTGTAGGAATGGCTGGTTCTTAGAACCTACAGACTTAGACAACGTCACAAGATAGATACAGATGTGGAAGGCCATTCATTCCCCTGATAGCTCATCCATCCAGAAAGACTCGATAGTACCCCCTCAGAGAATCATTCAGCACAGAAGGAGGCGTTTGGCCAATCTTGGTTAGACCACATTTAAAGTACTATGCACAGTTATGGTCACCATATTACAAAAAGGATATAGGGGCTCTGGAGAAAGTGCAAAAAAGATTTAGAAGTATGATACCAGAACTGAGAGCTTATAACTATTAGAAAAGATTGAACCAGCTGAGGCTGTTTACTGTAGAGAAGAGAAGACTGAGGGGTGACCTGAAAAAGATTATGAAAGGGTTCGATGGGGTGGACGTAGAGAAGATGTTTCCACTTATGGGGCAAACCAAAACTAGGGGACCGTAAATATAAGACAGTCACTAATAAATCCAGTAGGGAATTCAGGAGAAACTTCTTTACCCAGAGAGTGGTGAGAATGTGGAACTCGCTGCCACAGGGAGTGGTTGTGAGTACTTGCATTGGAGGCAGTTCAGAGAAGGTTCGCGAGGTTGATTCCGGAGATGAAGGGGTTGTCTTATGAAGAAAGGTTGAGCAGGTTGGGCCTATACTCATTGGAGTTTAGAAGAATGAGAGAGGATCTTATTGAAACATTTAAGATTCTGAAGGGGCTCGACAGGGTAGATGCAGAGAGGATGTTTCCCCTCGTGGGGGAATCTAGAAGTCGGGGGCATAATTTCCGAATAAGGAGTCGCCCATTTAAATCAGAAATGAGGAATTTCTTCTCTCAGAGGGTCGTGAATCTTTGGAATTCTCTTCCTCAGAGAGCTGTGGAGGCTGGGTCATTGAATATATTCAAGGCGGAGATAGACAGATTTTTGAAAGGTAATGGAGTCAAGGGTTATGGGGAGTGGGCGGGAAAGTGGAGTTGAGGCCAAGATCAGATCAGCCACGATCTTATTGAATGGCGGAGCAGGCTCGAGGGGCCGAATGGCCGACTCCTGCTCCTACGTCTTATGTTCTTATGTATGGTCGAGGTGAATAGTATCGATGCATTTAAGGGGAAGCTGGATAAACACATGAGGGAGAAAGGAGTAGAAGGATATGTTGATAGGATGAGATGAAGAGGGGTGGGAGGAGGCTCGTGTGGAGCATAAACACCGGCACGGACCAGTTGGGCCGAATGGCCTGTTTCTGTGCTGTATATTCTGTGTAGATTCGCTTCCCTGAAGGATGTTGGTGAACCATTTGGGTTTTTCCAACAGTCCGGCATCTTTCAAGTTAATGTTTTTCATAACCTTTGTTTAATTCATTCTCGGGATGTGGGCGTCGCTGGCAAGGCCGGCATTTATTGGCCATCCCTAATTGCCCCTTGAGAAGGTGGTGGTGAACCGCCTTCTTGAACTGCTGCAGTCTGTGTGGTGAAGATGCTCCCACAGCGCTGTTAGGGAGGGAACTCCAGGATTTTGATCCAGCGACGATGAAGGATCGGCCAATATATTTCCAAGTCAGGATGGTGGGGGACTTGGCGGGGAACTTGGAGGTGGTGGTGTTCCCATGCGCCTGCTGCCCTTGTCCTTCTAGGTGGAATTTGAGTCCAGAATCTGCTAATTAAATCCATAATACAATACCATAACCACTAGGCTACTGGACCTGGGGGAGGGGGAGGGGGGAACGGATGACTAAAAGAAAGTAGTAAAAGTGGTTTAAATTCTTGACCCGTTTCCCATTTTACTTTCTGTCTGCAGGAAGTTGAAAGCTGAAGAATGGAGCTTATGTCAAGCGATTAACTCCGATCGGACTTTGGAGAGATCTATAACAGTTTTTGTAAAACTCCTGCTCGTGGATGACATTTGACGCCAGATATAATGTTTGGTGCGACGAGAGATCATGTAAATTATAAATGTTTGCATCGTGTTAATTGACCACATCAGTTTTTTATTTTGACTTTTTTTTTTCTTTTTGTGGGGGGTGGGGGGGTGGGGTTGCAATCTTGGCTTCTAATTGTAATTTATGGCTGGACTTAATGTCACTCAATTCCGACCAAATTTTTTTGTTTAAAAGAATTCGTTTCTTCAACGTTTCTGCGAAATGGGGCGATTCATATTGTAAATATGTACTGGATTTTTGTTTTCACACCCCCGTTAGTCCTCCAATTTCCCATCAGCCCTGTTGTAAATAAGTAGCGTGTTAAACACCAGTCTCCAAAGAAGGGCCTACTTGGCGAAAAGCTGAATTGTTTTTCCTTTAATAATATATATAATTTTTTTTGTCGTTGTAATGCACTGTTTTAATTTTGTTCTTGTTTATTTCTTGGTTTCAAAAGCACAATCATGAAATTTTTAATTTTGAAAGAAGAACCATTTTTTAATGGTGTCTTATTAACCTCCTGCATCGTTCTGGAGAATTGAGTGTGGAGGAGGAGGGAGGGAGGGAGCGGGGGAAAGGAAATGGAGAAATGTTCGCTTTTCAACTGTCAGGAGTTAAGGAGATGGTTTTTTTTGGGGGGGGGAGGGGGAAGCGAGGGAGGGAACGGGAACGTTTTGTGGGGGGTCACTCGGGAGGGGGAGGGGTGGGGAAGTCTATGCTCTTGCACAGACGCAAGTGGAAAGAAGCAATTCTTTTGTTTGGTCTCTCTTGTAACAGAAGGTTCTTGTCGAGGAGAGGACTCGAGACTGGTTACCAGCAAACAGACCGAGATTTTCTGGTCCGTGTAGATCCAGCGAAGACTTTTACCGCGATGAGTCCGCTAAAAAAAAAGAAATTGTCTTTGCTGATGTGACTTGCAAAAACTATCTCCTGACTGACTGCTGCCCAGGGTGGTGTGGGAGATGATGAGGAGAGGGAGGCGCAGGAGCTGGGTGCTGGTTGGAAATAGGTCGTCACTTGACGATTCAATCAACAGGGTACAGCTTTTTTTTGGAAGGAAGGTTCAGGTTTACACCTGATGCACAAGGGAAGATCAGTTTACAATCTCACGTGATGGGCAGCGTCATCGGATCGAGGTTCCGTATTGGACGTCTAGTCAACCCATTTCATGGTTACCAAATGCGGTGGGTGTATCGTGCGAAGGGAACCAGCAAGCCTGTCCACATTGTTTTTGGTATTTTTTATGTAAGAGTTCTTTTCTGTAGTCATAAATTTACATATTCAGGATCAAATAATCCTAAACGTGTACTTTCTTTGCCACATTATTTATTAAAAATTGTCCTCGAGATCACAAACATGATACTTGGTGTTGTGGTGCCGATTCTTTCTGCCCCAATGTCTCTCAAGTCTGTCCTTCGCTCCACAAGTTTTCATATGTGAAAGGTTCTTATGGCTTCTGTGGAAGGAACAGGAGGCCATTCAGCCCCTCGAGCCTGTTCCGCCATTCAGCTAGATCAGGGCTGATCTGTATCTTAACCCTAATCCACCCCTCTTGGTTCCGTAACCCTTAATACCCTTTGCCTAACAAAAATCTATCAATCTCAGTCTTGGAATTTTCATTTGACCTCCAGCCTCAACAGCTTTTTGGGGGAGAGAGTTTCAGATTTCCACCACCCTTTGTGTGAAGAAGTGCTTCCTGACATCACCCCTGAACAGCCTGGCTCTAATTTTAAGGTTCTGCCCCCTTGTTCTGGACTCCCCCCACCAGAGGAAATAGTTTCTCTCGATCTACCCGATCAACTCCTTTAATCATCTTAAACACCTCGATGAGATCACCCCTTAATCGTCTAAACTCGAGGGAATACAAGCCCAGTCTGTGCAACCTGTCCTCATAATGATAGAATGATACAGCACAGAAGGAGGCCATTCGGCCCATCGTGCCTGTGCCGGCTTCTTTGAAAGAGCACTCCAATTAGTCCCACTCTCCCCCCGCTCTTTCCCCACAGCCCTGCAAATGTTTCCTTTTCAAGTATTTATCCAATTCCCTTTTGAAAGTTTTTATTGAATCTGCTTCCACCGTCCCTTTCAGGCAGCGTATCCCAGATCAGAACAGCAAAATAAATTCTCCTCATCTCCCCCTCTGGTTCTTTTGCCAATCACCTTAAATCTGTGTCCTCTGATTACCAACCCTCCTGCCACTGGAAACAGTTTATCCTTATTTACTCTAGCAAAACCATTCAGAATTTTGAACACCTCTATTAAATCTCCTCTTAACCTTCTCTGCTCTGAGGAGAACAGCCCCAGCTTCTCCAGTCTCTCCACGTAACTGAAGTCCCTCATCCCTGGTACCGTTCTAGTAAATCCCCTCTGTACCCTCTCTTAGGCTCTGACCTAAAGCGTGGTGCCATGAATTGGACACAATACTCCAGTTGAGACCCAACCAATGATTTATTATCCCTTTTAGCCCCATTGTCGATGATTTACCATTGTTGGGGGCTGGTTCCTCTCGTGAGAGTCAGTAATGTGGTAGAAACATAAGAATTAGGAGCAGGAGTCGGCCATTCGGCCCCTCGAGCCTGCTCCGCCATTCAATAAGATCATGGCTGATCATCCACCTCAACTCTACTTTCCCGCCCGATCTCCATATCCCTCGATTCCCCTAGATTCCAAAAATCTATCGATCTCAGCCTTGAATATACTCAACGACTGAGCATCCACAGCCCTCTGGGGCAGAGAATACCAAAGATTCACCACCCTCTGAGTGAAGAAATTCCTCCTCATCTCAGTCTTAAATGGCCGACCCCTTTTCCTGAGACTGTGACCCCTAGTTCTAGTTGTGTTTTGGTAATCCGAGATTTAAACGCTGCTCTGTTCAGGGTTAGCTGATCTCGCCTGGGGTGGCCAGAGGCAGCACAGCAGTTGGCCACCTACGGTAGAGGGAAAGAAATATCGACCAGACTTCCTGCTGTTGCTGAACCTCTTGCAGCAACGTGTTGGGTGAGGCCAGGGTCTGAGCACGGCTGTTACGTCTTCGGGTGGCCTGCCAAGACTCACACTGAAGGACGGCTTCCCTTCGGCCAAGCCATCCGCCTCCGTGGGACCGTACCTCAGCATGAGTCCGGCCCTTCAGGAGTCAAGGCCAGAAAGCTGGAAGAGCCTGAACAATTCTGCACATTTAATTGCTTTGGCCTGCTGCAGTCGGCTTATGAATCTTGGACTCCATTCAGTCTGGCTGGCATGATGGAAGCTAAAGATTTGAGTACTCGAAGCCAGCACTGAAACCTCAATTTTCATTTCGTGCCTTCCATTAAAAAAAACTTCTTACTCTCTACTACACTGCTGCCAATGCAATTGCATTAACCAACTAAACTTTCCCCATTAATAACTGGTGGATTCCAAGAACAAGCATTTAACATAAGACCCATTCTGAGGTATTTCTAGTTACAAGGGATTGTAAAGCTGCTCTTGTTTTTGAGTGTGTGTGTGCCATAGAAAAAAAGAACATAAGAATTAGGAGCAGGAGTCGGCCATTCGGCCCCTCGAACCTGCTCCGCCATTCAATAAGATCATGGCTGATCTTCGACCTCAACTCCACTTTCCCGCCCGATCCCCATATCCCTTGATTCCCCGAGAGTCCAAAAATCTATCGATCTCTGTCTTGAATATACTCAACGGCTGAGCCTCCACAGCCCTCTGGGGTAGAGAATTCCAAAGATTCACCACCCTCTGAGTGAAGAAATTCCTCCTCATCTCAGTCCTAAATGGCCGACCCCTTATCCTGAGACGATGCCCCCTAGTTCTAGACACTCCAGCCAGGGGAAACAACCTCTCCGCATCTACCCTGTCAATCCCCCTCAGAACATATGTTTCAATGAGATCACCTCTCATTCCTCTACCAGGCTTCTCTCTCAGTAGAGCTGCCGAAATGCCTAATTTATATTTCTGGTCTTAGTGACAAACAAAATATAGAACCAGTCAGGGTTAATGTGTAGTGGGCGGACTCACTGATATCGGTGTGGGAATTGGAAACACTAGCCGATACCATCATAATACCGTCATTGCCTCCTTTTCAAACACACACACACACAGCACCATATCTATTCATACAACCATACAGCACAGAAGGAGGCCATTCAGCCCATCGTGCCTGTGCCGGCTCTTTGAAAGAACTACCCTGCAAATTTTTCCTTTTCAAGTAAATACCCCATTCCCTTTTGAAAGTTACTATTGAATCTGCTTCCGCCGCCCTTTCAGGCAGCGCGTTCCAGATCACAACAACTCGCTGCGTAAAAAAAATTTCTCCTCATCGCCCCTCTGGTTCTTTTGCCAATTCCCTTAAATCTGCGTCCTCCGGTTACCAACCCCCCTGCCATTGGAAACAGTGTCTTCTTATTTACTCTTAGCAAAACCCTTCATGATTTTGAACACCTCTATTAAATCTCCCCTTAACCTTCACTGCTCTGAGGAGAACAATCCCAGGTTCTCCAGTCTCTCCACATAACTGACGTCCCTCATTCCTGGCACAATTCTGGTAAATCTCTTCTGCACCCTCCAAGACTTTCTTTGAAAAGAACTTTGTTTCAAAACAGATTCTTAGATAATTATATCAAAGATGAAGCCGAGGGAAGGAATTATCTGAGGCACAGGTACACGGGGTGGGGGCGGGAGGGGGGTGGGGCAGGGAGGGGGGTAGGGGGTGCCGGGGTGGAAGAAGGACTTTTCTGCGACACAGAAAGAGCTGGGGAGGAAGGTGTTTGCTGCGACACTGGGGGAGCGACCAGTTTAAGAAACAGATATGGCTGGTAGGAAGGATTTGAAGTCTAGACAGTACCACACACTTAACATCAGGTATTATGTAATATATGTATCTTTATATATATATAAGAACATAAGAAATAGGAGCAGGAGTCGGCCATTCGGCCCCTCGAGCCTGCTCCACCATTCAATGAGATCATGGCTGCTCCATCTCAACTCCACTTTCCCGCACTATCCCCATATTCCTTGATTCCCCGAGAGTCCAAAAATCTATTGATCTCTGCCTTGAATATACTCAACGACTGAGCCTCCACAGCCCTCTGGGGTAGAGAATTCCAAAGATTCACCACCCACTGAGTAAAGAAATTTCTCCTCATCTCAGTCCTAAATGGCCGACCCCTTATTCTGAGACTGTGACCCCTGGTTCTAGAGCCCCCCCAGCCAGGGGAAACATCCTCCCTACATCTACCCTGTCAAGCCCTGTAAGAATTTTGTATGTTTCAATGAGATCGCCTCTCATTCTTCTAAACTCTAGAGAATATAGGCCTAGTCTACTCAATCTCTCCTCATAGGACAATCCCCCCATCCCAGGAACCAGTCTGGTGAACCTTCGTTGCACTCCCTCTATGGCAAGTATATCCTTCCTTAGGTAAGGAGACCAAAACTGTACACAATACTCCAGGTGTGGTTTCACCAGGGCCCTGTATAATTGCAGTAAGATGTCTTTACTCTTATACTCAAATCCTCTTGTAATAAAGGCCAACATACCATTTGTTTTCCTAATTGCTTGCTGTACCTGCATGTTAACTTTCAGTGATTCGTGTACAAGGACACCCAGGTCCCTCTGAACACCAACATTTCCCAATCTTACCATTTAAAAAATACTCTGCTTTTCTATTTTTCCTGCCAAAGTGGATAACTTCACATTTCTCCACATTATATTCCATTTGCCATGTTCTTGCCCACTCACTTAGCCTGCCTATATCCCCTTGAAGCCTCCTTGCATCCACCTCACAACTTACATTCCCACCCAGCTTTGTATCATCAGCAAACTTGGATATATTGGCCCAGAAATTCGGGTCGGGGGCTTCCTGTGGGTGCAGGTCCCCGACCTACACTTACCTTGCGCGCCGGCAGTTGAGCTCTGGGCTCCCGTGGAATTCCTCTCCAGGGCCTGGCCCAGGTGCCGGCGCGCTGTGCTTGCGTGTCCCAGGGACGTAGTTAGTGCGATGTGTCCCCTGGGATCACGTGAGCCCTGGGCAGCCAATCGGAGCAGGGAATGCTCCATTCATAAGTCTGACAGGTGGACCTGGCACACTTATGAATACTACCAGCCCCAGAATAGCATTAAACCTTCAAATAAATTTTTAAACAACATCACACTTGTTAAATAAACTATAAATTACATTAAATAACTTTTAAACAATAATTTAAATTTTTGAAAAAAATAATTTTATATTATAACGGGCCTAAAAATAAACTTACCTTGCTTTAAAGTATTTAAAACTAATAAACCTGTGGAAAAAATGTTTTAATTTTAATTAATTGACCACTTACCTTGCAAAAAGCAGGCCTTCCACCTGCTTTTTAAATGTGTAACTTCTGCAGACTTACCCTCGCGTGAAAACCTGTAAAAAAAAACTAAGTTCAAAGCGCACGCGCAGACTCCCCTGCGTGCGCCTTCGACCTCTGAACCTCTTCGTTCAGAGGAACGGAAGTGCCGGTTTCCCGCGCATGCGCAGTGCATGCAGGAAACCGTCACTTCCAATCGGCCTACGGGTGAGCACCCCGTGCGTACTCACCCGGGGCGGGCCGAATTTCTGGCCCATTACATTTGGTCCCCTCATCCAAATCATTGATGCGGATTGTGAACAGCTGAGGCCCAAGCACTGATCCTTGTGGTACCCCACTAGTACCTGCCTGCCAACCTGAAAATGACATGTTTATTCCGACTCTCTGTTTTATAAAAATATACTTGCATTGATATAGTGCCTTATCGCTTCAAAACATCTCAAAATGCTTCACACAATTACTTTGAAGTGCAGTGACTGTTATGTAGGTGAATGTGGCAGACATTTTGCACACAGCAAGATCCCAGAAACACCAACGAGGTGCACAAACGATGAATCTATTTCTTGTTGGTGTTGATTGGTGGAGGCATGTTGGCCAGGACACCCGGTGAACTCAATAGAATGTACAGCACAGCAGGAGGCCATTCGGCCACCGTATCTGTGCCAGCTCTTGGCTAGACCAATCCAAAACCACCTACACCATCCTGTTGCAAAAAGCAAAATACTGCTGATGCTGGAAATCTGAAATAAAAGCAGAAAATGTTGGAAACACTCAGCAGGTCGGGCAGCATCTGTGGAGAGAGAGAAACAGAGTCAATATTTCAGGTCGATGACCTTTTGTCAGAAGTGGAGAGGGTTCGAGATGTGACATGTTTTAAGCAAGTGTAGAGGTGGGGAAAGAAGAAAGAAATAAAAGACTTGCGTTTCTACAGCTCCTGTCACGACCTCAGGACATCCCACAGTGTCTTACAGCCAATGAAGCACTTATTGAAGTGTAGTCACTGTTGTAATGTAGCAAACGCGGCAGCCAATTTGTGTATAGCAAGATCCCACAAACAGCGATGTGATAAATAACCAGATAACCTGGTTTTTTTTGATTGAGGGACAAATATTGGCCAGGGTACCGGGGGGAACCCCACTTCTCTTTGAAATATTAGCCATAGGATCTTTTACGTCTACCTGAGGGGGCAGACAGCGCCTCGGCTTAACGCCTCATCCAAAAGACGGTAATAAAGGCCAACATACCATTTGCTTTCCTAATTGCTTGCTGTACCTGCATGTTAACTTCCAGTGATTCGTGTACAAGGACACCCAGGTCCCTCTGAACACCAACATTTCCCAATCTCTCACCATTTAAAAAATACTCTGCTTTTCTATTTTTCCTACCAAAGTGGATAACTTCACATTTCTCCACATTGTATTCCATTTGCCATGTTCTTGCCCACTCACTTAACCTGTCTATATCACAGAATCACAGAATCACAACAGTGCAGATAGAGGCCGTTTCGGCCCATCGAGCCTGCACTGCCACATATCCCACCCAATCCCTGTAACCCCTACACCAACACATATCCCACCCTATCCCCGTAACCCCACGTATTTAATCCCCCGAACACTAAGGGTCAATTTATCATAGCCAATCAACCTAACCCGCACATCTTTGGACTGTGGGAGGAAACCGGAGCACCCGGAGAAAACCAACACAAACACGGGGAGAATGTGCAAACTCCACACAGACAGTCACCCGAGGCTGGATTCGAACCCGGGTCCCTGGCGCTGTGAGGCAACAGTGCTAACCACTATGCCACCATGCATTCTTGCATTCCCCTCACAACTTACATTCCTACCCAGCATAAACACCGTCATGGACCAGTTGGGCTGAATGGCACTTATCTATATTTAAAAAGAGAACTGCTGTTTATATGGTTCCTGAATGTGACAGGGACTCATTAACAATGTGCGTTACAACATCGAGTGTGGTATATGAAGAAGTAAGGCATATTATAGATGGTTAGTCTATTCAACAGAGATCCACACCCAGAGCATGTTAAGACAGACTGTGGCATATCTGAGGATGGTGTTTTGTTCTTAGTTTAATTTCACTATTAGTGAGCGGAGCTCATTGCAAAGCACGACCTGGCAAGTGAGGTATAGCATGAGGTGCTGTAGTTTGAAATGGCAGAACTTGGATTTATATAGCTCCTTTAGCACACTAAAACGTCCCAGGGTGCTTCACAGGAGCGATTATCAAACAAAATTTGACACCAAACCACATAAGGAGATGTTAGACAGATGACCAAAAGCTTGGTCAAAGAGGTAGGTTTTAAGGAGGGTCTTAAAGGAGGAGAGAGAGAAGTGGAGAGGTGGAGAGTGTTATGGGAGGGCATTCCAGAGCTTAGGACCCAGGCAGCTGAAGGCACGGCCACCAATGGTGGAGTGATGAAAATCGGGGATGCTCAAGAGGCCAGAATTGGAGGAGCGCAGAGATCTCGGGGGTTTGTAGGGCAGGAGGAGGTTACAGAGATAGGGAGGGGCGAGGCTATGAAGGGATTTGAAAATAAGGATGAGAATTTTAAAATCGAGGTGTTGCCAGGCCAGATAGTGAACGGAACTGGGATTGTTTCCCTTCTCTCTGGGTCCATTTCTAGGTCTCTTGCACAACTCTGACTGAGATCAACCAACTCAACACAGGCCAAGGATCGAGCGACCCAAAGCCCGAGCCTTACACACACACCATGAGTTACGCAGTTAAACACAGCAACCAATTTGCACACAGCAAGGTCCCCTTAACAGCAATGAGATGAATGACTTTTATTTTAAGCGATGTTGATTGAGGAAACAACAGAGGCAATTCTTAGACTATTGTGACAGGATCGGTTAACGTCCACCTGAGCGGGCAGACAGGACCTCGGTTTAACATCCCATCTGAAGGACGGCACCTCCGACAGTGCAGCGCTCCCTCAGCACTGGCACTGGATTATGTGCTCAATACTCTGGAGTGGGATTCGAACCCACGATCTTGTGACTCAGAGGCAAGAGAGAGCGTGCTGCCCACTGAGCGATAGGTGACACTTGCCCATCGTAAATCTCATGGAAACGACACCAAAGTAAGAAGGTTTCATCAGCGGGAGAGTTTGTTGTCTGCTCATCAATTTGGCTTCAGACGAAACTGTCCCAAGTTGTGACCAATCGGGTGATCCAGAAATGGAGCCTCCCAGTCTTCTCTCCTGGGAAGGCGATTTCTTCTTGCTGGAGATATAGTTTTACAGACACCCAGTACCTCATTCATCGTGTATGAGTCCAGACAGTATTTAGTGACTAGACAGTGACAGATCGACCACAGAAGGCATCACAGCTGAGCCTGATCCTGTCTCGCTCGATATCCACACAAAGGCACTCTCCAGCAGGGTTTACTGGGGAGTGATCAGAACTGGGAGTGTTTTTCTTCCCTCTGGGCTCATTTCTAGGTCTCTGGCACCACACTGGCTGTGATCAACCAACCTAACATAAGCCAAGGATCAAACCGAGGACCTTATGGTCTGTGTGGCTCAGTACCATACCAGGCAGTGCACTTATCAAACTTGGCCCCTGTGGGGGTGGGGGAGAGGCGGGGGCACACTCTGGAATCTTAACTGGACCAGCCACACAAATACTTTGGCTACAAGAGCAGGTCAGAGGCCGGGAATTCTGCGGCGAGTGTCTCACCTCCTGACTCCCCAAAACCTTTCCACCATCTACAAGGCACAAGTCAGGAGTGTGATGGAATACTCTCCACTTGTCTGGATGAGTGCAGCTCCAACAACACTCAAGAAGCTCGACACCAACCAGGACAAAGCAGCCCGCCTGATTGGCACCCCATCCACCACCTTAAACATTCACTCCCTCCACCACCGGCGCACTGTGGCTGCAGTGTGTACCATCTACAAGATGCACTGCAGCAACTCGCCAAGGCTTCTTCGGCAGCACCTCCCAAACCCGCGACCTCTTCCACCTAGAAGGACAAGGGCAACAGACGCATGGGAACACCACCACCTCCAAGTCACACACCATCCTGACTTAGAATTATATTGCCGATCCTTCATCGTCGCTGGGTCAAAATCCTGGAACTCCCTCCCTAACAGCGCTGTGGGAGCACCTTCACCACACGGACTGCAGCGGAATACTGGCCACGCCCCCAGACAAATTAATTGCCGAGGTGAGTTTTCACTAATTGCTCCTGTTTACAGGCCTTCGAGGAGGCTCCAAAAACTAAGCTGGTTCTTTTGGGCGCAAAAACATGAATAGGGATACATTTAAAAAGATTTCAAAAGTAATTTCTTAAAATTTGCTAAGAAACTGACTACTGTACCCCAATATAACTAACAAATGGTTCTGTACATTTTCTAAAAGTTATTTTCAGTCATTTAAAATCTGGTTACTCACAGCTGGTGGATTGACACCGTGATTAAAGATGATTATTTTTTTTTCGTTACTGGGATGTAGGCGTCGCTGTCAAGGCCAGCATTTATTGCCCATCCCTAGTTGCCCTTGAGAAGGTGGTGGTGAGCCGCCTTCTTGAACCGCTGCAGTCCGTGTGGTGAAGGTACTCCCACAGTGCTGTTAGGGAGGGAGTTCCAGGATTTTGACCCAGCGACGATGAAGGATCGGCGATATAATTCTAAGTCAGGATGGTGTGTGACTTGGAGGGGAACTTGGAGGTGGTGGTGTTCCCATGCACCTGCTGCCCTTGTCCTTCTAGGTGGCAGAGGTCGCGGGTTTGGGAGGTGCTGCCGAAGAAGCCTTGGCGAGTTGCTGCAGTGCATCTTGTAGATGGTACACACTGCAGCCACGGTGCGCCGGTGGTGGAGGGAGTGAATGTTTAAGCTGGTGGATGGGGTGCCAATCAAGCAGGCTGCTTTGTCCTGGATGGCGTCGAGCTTCTTGAGTGTTGTTGGAGCTGCACTCATCCAGGCAAGTGGTGAGTATTCCATCATACTCCTGACTTGTGCCTTGTAGATGGTGGAAAGATTTTGGGGAGTCAGGAGATGCGACACTCACCGCAGAATACCCAGCCTCTGACCTGTTCTTGTTGCCACAGTATTTATGTGGCTGGTCCAGTGAAGTTTCTGGTCAATGGTGACCCCCAGGATGTTGATGGTGGGGGATTCGGCGATGGTAATGCCATTGAATGTCAAGGGGAGGCGGTTAGACTCTCGCTTGTTGGAGATAGTCATTGCCTGGCACTTCTGTGGCGCGAATGTTACCTGCCACTTATCAGCCCAAGCCTGAATGTCGTCCAGGTCTTGTTGCATTCGGGCATGGACTGCTTCATTATCTGAGGAGTTGCAAATGGAATTAAACACTGTGCAATCATCAGCGAACATATCAATTTCTGACCTTATGATGCAGGGATGGTCATTGATGAAGCAGCTGAAGATGGTTGGGCCTAGGGCACTGCCCTGTGGAACTCCTGCAGCAATGTCCTGGGGCTGAGATGATTGACCTCCAACCACTACAACCATCTTCCTTTGTGCTAGGCATGACTCCAGCCAGTGGAGCATTTTCCCCCTGATTCCCATTGACTTCAGTTTTACTAGGGCTCCTTGATGCCACGCTCAGTCAAATGCTGTTATAATGAGGTCTGGAGCCGAGTGGTCCTGACAGAACCCAAACTGAGCATTGGCGAGCAGGTTATTGGTGAGTAAGTGCCGCTTGATAGCATTGTCGACAACCCCTTCCATCACTTTGCTGATGATTGAGAGTGGACTGACGGGGCGGTAATTGGCCGGATTGAATTTGTTCTGCTTTTTGTGAACAGGACATATCTGAGCAGTTTTCCACATTGTCGGGTAGATGCCAGTGTTGTAGCTGTACTGGAACAGCTTGGATAGAGGCACGGCTAGATCTGGAGCTCAAGTCTTCAGCACGACAGCTGGGATGTTGTCAGGGCCCACAGCCTTTGCTGTATCCAGTGCGCTCAGCCGTTTCTTGATATCACGTGGAGTGAATCGAATTGGCTGAAGACTGGCTTCTGTGATGGTGGGGACCTCAGGAGGAAGCCGATATGGATCATACACTCGGCACTTCTGGCTGAAGATGGTTGCAAATGCTTCAGCCTTGTCTTTTGCACTCACGTGCTGGGCTCCACCATCATTGAGGATGGGAATGTTCATGGAGCCTCCTCCTCCCGTTAGCTGTTTAATGGTCCACCACCATTCACGACTGGATGTGGCAGGACTGCAGAGCTTTGACCTGATCTGTTGTTTGTGGGATCATTTTGCTCTGTCTATAACATGCTGCTTCTGCTTTTTAGCATGCATGTAATCCTGTGTTGCAGGTTCCCCAGGTTGGTACCTCATTTTTAGGTACGCCTGGTGCTGCTCCTGGCATGCTCTTCTACACTCCTTATTGAACCAGGGTTGGTCCCCTGGTTTGATGGTAATGGAAGAGTGAGGGATATGCCGGGCCATGGGGTTACAGATTGTGGTGGAATACAATTCTGCTGCTGCTGATGGCCCACAGCGCCTCATGGTTGCCCAGTTAGAGCTGCTAGATCTGTTCTGAATCTATCCCATTTAGCACGGTGGTAGTGCCACACAACATGATGGAGGGTGTCCTCAGTGTGAAGACGGGACTTCGTCTCCACAATGACTGTGCGGTGGTCACTGCTACCAATGTTGTCATAGACAGGGGCATCTGCGACAGGTAGATTGCTGAGGACGAGGTCAAGTAGATCAAGCGGAAACTCTGCCCCCAGGTATCCCAGGTTTCTGAGGGAGGCGAGGGAGGACATTTTCTTGAGTGTAGACTATTGTCATCAAGGAATCATTGGATGCTGATGGGCTCCACAGGACTGGAAGCTAGCAAACATGGTACCAATATTTCAAAAGGGTGAGAGATCCGATCCAGGGAGCTCTGGGTTTATTAACCTAACCAAAATGGGGAAAGGACTAGAAACAGTTCCAAGGGGTCGGCTGGAGTACGTGCAGAGTAATAACAATAGAAAGAGAGACTTGCATTCCTATAGTGCCTTTCACAACCACCGGGTGTCCCAAAGCGCTTCACAGCCAATGAAGTACCTTTGAAGTGTAGTCACTGTTGTAATGTAGGAAACGCGGCAGCCAATTTACACACAGCAAGCTCCCACAAACAGCAATGAGATAAAAGACCAGATAATCTGTTTTTAGTGATGTTGGTTGAAGGATAAATACTGGCCCCAGGACACCGGGGGAACTCCCCTGCTCTCCTTCGAAATAGTGACCGTGGGATCTTTTAAGTCTACCTGAGAGGGCAGACGGGGCCTCGGTTTAACATCTCATTTGAAAGGCAGCACCTCCGACAGTGCAGCCTAGATTTTGTGCTCAAGTCTCTGGAGTGGGGTCTATGAACCCACAACCTTCTGACTCAGAGGCGAGAGAGAGAGCTACCCACTGAGGCACGGCTGACAATCAGAAAAAGCCAGCATTGATTTAGGTTCTGCTTAAGAAAGCTGCTTAACTTCAGACAGAACAATATGATATACTTCTGAAAAAGTGTCACAAGAAAGACTTCCAATTAAGCTAAAAGCCCCCCGAAACCATGGGCAAATGCGTGAGGGGTTAAGGCATTGGGCGAGAACACGGAGGGGCTGAGAGCACTGATCAGAGGTGTAATGTCAGACTGGGGCAGGTGCTGAGCGGAGTCTTGGCGAGGGGAATCAGTACTTGGACCCCTGTTATTTCTAACCTGCATAAATGACAGAAAGCAAGTCGAATAGGAGACCAGTAGAGACAGAGGATGTAGCCAGAGATGTCCATGCAATTGTTAGGGAAATGACAATTGAAATTAAAAAGTATGAGAAATATTTGAGCAATAATATGTAATTGGTGGAATTGAATTGTGGGCCCGAGAGTGGTGGTGAAAACATCAAACTTTATCGGAGTGCAGGAACAGGGGGAGGCCATTCAACCTCTCACTCTTGTTCTGCCGTTCAATCAGATCAGGGCTGATCCGTATCTTAACTCCATCCACCCGCCTTGGTTCCGTAACCCTTAACACCCTTTGCCTAACAAAAATCTATCAATCTCAGTTTTGACATTTTCAATTGACCCCCAGCCTCAACAGCTTTTTGGGGGAGAGAGTTCCAGATTTCCACCACCCTTTATGTGAAGAAGTGCTTCCTGACATCACCCCTGAACGGCCTGGCTCTAATTTTAAGGTTCTGCCCCCTTGTTCTGGACTCCCCCCACCAGAGGAAATAGTTTCTCTCTATCTACTCTATTGAACCCTTTAATCATCTTAAACACCGCAATTAGATCGCCCCTTAATCTTCTAAACTCGAGGGAATACAAGAAAGAAAGAAAGAATTATGGCCTAGAAATTGAGTTGACGCCGCGCCAGGGCTTTAGCGGCGGAAATTTGGCGCCGGCGCTAATTCCCTTGTGCGCGCCAAAAATTCAGTAGCGCCGCGCCCAGACGGCTGCCGGCGCTACTGGCGGGCGTGAGTGCCTCCCAATGGGCGTGCCGCATTGCGGCGCTAATCCGGCGCTGCGGCACCCGATGCGGTGCGGCAGGCTGGGGAAGTGCAGGCCTCCTCCTCCCGTTAAGGAGGCGCTGCCTTCACCCGATCGCTGGCCGTTTGATTTTTTCAAAAATGAGCCCGGCACCTCGGACAAGTGCCGGGCTTGCAGGCCAGACGCATCTGTTCCGCGGGGGGGGGGGGTGGAGGAGTCCGGGGAGGGAGGTGCGGGCAGGCGGCCGGCGGGAAAGCGGCCGGCCGCCGCGCGACCTTAATGCGCCGGCGCTAACTTGTGTAAGACTCGGTTGCCAGAGTCTTAGTTGCGGCTGCCACGGGCGAGGCGGCCGCAACTGAATTTCGGCGTTCGGGCGCGTTGCCACGGCAACCGGGACGCTGCGCACACCGATGACGTCATCGGTGCCGGCGCAGCGCAACCGGCTAACGCCGATGGCAGCGCCGAAGTGAATTTCAGAAACGGCTATCATTGCGGCGCTAGGCCCTCTAGCGCCGCAAAATGGGCGCTAACCCTACTGAATTTTCAGCCCTATGTTTCTATAGAGTATTTCACAACCTTAGGACGTCTCAAAGTGCTTCATAGCCAATGAAGTACCTTTGAAGTGCAGTCACTGTTGTAATGTGGGAAACGCAGCAGCCAATTTGCGCACAGCAAGCTCCCACAAGCAGCAATGTGATAATGGCCAGATAATCTGTTTTAGTGATGTTGGTTGAGGGATAAATATTGGCCCCAGGACACCGGGGAGAACTCCCCCTGCTCTTTTTTGAAATGTTTCCACCCACCTGAAGGGGCAGACAGGCCTCGGTTTAATATCTGATCCAAAAGACGGCACCTCCGACAGTGCAGCATTCCCTCAGTATTACACTGGAGTGTCAGCCTGGATTAAGTGTTCGAGTCCCTGGAGTGGGACTTGACCCCACAACCTTCTGACCCAGAGGTGAGCGTGCCACCCATTGAACCATGGCTGACACCACATCAGGCTGAGGAGTTTTCCCTGAGGAACATAGGAATTGCTCGACGAGGAAAGTCCTTCTAGTTGTCCTTCTGCCCACCTGGCAGTCGCCCCATACAACGATAATGGAGTGTTGACCAATCACAGCGCTCAATCTCTATCAATGAGTCTACAACAGACCCACACACAAGGCGAGGAAGACCCCCAGTGGTCGAGAGCTTTGGACGCCATGGAGGAAAAGTTCGGTATCGACCATTTTGGGGCGCTAACATCGCCTGGGCGCAAACTTTAACGCCCGCCGCTAATTAGCGCCGGCAACCGGAAAATTCAGTTTTAGCGCCCCAAGAGGGAGGTGGAGCGTTAAGTCAAGTGCTCCACTTCATTCTTAGGGCGCTAACCCCGAATATCGGGGCGGAGACTCCAGCAGCGCTGCCGCGTTCAAAGGCTCCTTCCCTCCCTTAAAGGGAAGGGCCATCGCTGCTGGCTCTGCAATAGAAACATTACCGACCTGGACCACCAAGGCTGCCGCGATCCCGCACGATCAGCCCAGCACTGAAACAGAGCGCCGGGCTGATCAATCACGGGCAGGAGTCCGCGAAAAAAACACCAACAGGAAAAGTAATTTTTTTTTTTACTTACCTCGGCCACCTCGCCTTTAATTATTGCCCCCGAAGCGGCCTGCGCCCGATGTTTTCGACCGGCGCTGCTGCAGGGGGCGGAAGTCAAGTTCGGGTCCGGGGCGATGCGCACCACGATTATGTCATGATCTCCGGGCGAAGGAGATCAGGGCGCAATGCCGTAGTGCCGCCGCAAAACTCCCATGGAATATGGCGGGAGTGGATGTCAGCGCCGAACCCAGTCGCAGAGACACTTGCGTCCCGTTAGCGCCATACCCCCCATCATGGGATGATGGTGAGAGGGGACTTGGAAGTAGGGGCTCCTCTCAAAGCACTCACGCTTCTCCCCCCGTTCTCCTCCCCCTCAGTCAGAGCCCCACGTGCTTCCGCGGATCCCGATGGCCGAGTACGCTCCTGCACAGGTGCAGGCAGAGCCGTCTTTGACGGGGCCCTCACAGGCTCCAAAACCCAAAGGATGTCCGCCAAAAGCAGACTAAACAGTGGCAGCGGGGAAGTGAGCAGCCCGCCCCGATCCCTGCTCAGGCCACAGGGGGTTGCATGTCGTAGAAACAGCAGAAAAATAGAAAAGACACAAGGCGATGCACACGGGTGTGTTACAAAATGGTAGAGGGTTAAGTTTCTGTTGAAGTTATGAGCCACCTAAATTCTTTGCGCCACCTTCCCGTCTTGTCCATTTTTGCCTGCTACCTGGAAAATGACCTTATCTGTTGGAGTGAATGGTAAGGCATTACTTAACTTTGAGCAATGGGTGTGTGTGACAAGAATGGTTTGTCATTTTAGGACTGCTTTGTGGTTTTTGGGGGGAGAGGAAGTAGGCTCAGCATCTGGGTGCCATAAGGCTGCACTGGTGCAACTTAACAAAGTCATGTCAACCTGGGCCTTCCAGCAGCAATGTGTGCCACTGCTGGTCCATGTCCACTTCAGGTTCCTCGTCCTCCTCCTGTTCCTCCTCATCATCCTCCTCCTCTTCCAAAGAGGCTCTGCGCTCTGCGCCTTGCTCCTCCTGCAGCTCCAATCCTCGCTGCTGCGCTTTGTTGTACAGAGTGCAGCATACGATGATCATTCTGGAGACCCTGGCTGGTGTGTACTGAAGGGCTCCTCCAGATCTGTCCAGGCATCTGAAGCGCATCTTCAGCATCCTGATTGCTTGCACTATTACACATCTCGTCATTTCTTGGCCTCCTCGAGGGTGTCATCAGCCATGTCTTCAGTGAATAGCACTTGTCTCCAAGCAACCAACTGCTAAGTCTGGTCGGAGATGCGTAGAGCTGAGGGTGGGTGGACTGGCGCAGGGCGAAAGAGTAATGCCAGCTCCCTGGAAATCTGACACATACATGCATGATGATCTTTTTGTGGTTGCAGATGAGCTGCACATTGAGGGAGTGGAAGCCCTTCCGGTTCACGATCACTCCTAGGTGATCTAGGGGTGCCTTGATGGGCACATGTGCAGTCGATGACACCCTGCACCCGTGGAAAGCCAGCCAGAGCTGCAAAGCCGAGCGCCCGCTCAGTCTGACTGGCTTCATCAGTGGCAAAGTGTACACAAGTGCCTGACTTGTGAAACATGGCATCGGTCACCTGGGTGATGCTTCTGTGGGCAGCCAACTGCGAGATCCTGCAAATGTCTGCTACAGATCCCTGGAAGGAGCCTGAAGCGAAGAAGTTGAGGGCAGTGGTAACTCTGACAGCCACTGGTAAGGCGTGTCCACCAGGTCCACTCGGCAGCAGGCCTTCTTCTAGCAAGCTACAAATGTCTGCCATGTCCTAACACGATAGCCTGAGCCTCCTGAGGCACTGGAGTTCAGTCATGTCCAGGAAGCTGAAATTCTGCCTCCTACAAGGTGCACCCCTGTGCTCATCCCCTCTCTCCTGTGGAGTATCAGGTCAGTGAGGAGAAGGCTGCTGTTGCTGGTGTGGCTGGTGTTGTTGGTGCTGGGGCTCATCTTGGTACGAATCTGAGGTCCAAGGTGAAACTGCATAAACGGCACCCATGCTGATCTGATAGATGCAAGGTAAAGTGGAGATCAGAGGCACAATCCTCCAATGTAGCGAGAGTGACTTGCAATGTAGTGAGAGTGGCTTCCGAGGTTGTAGAAATAACCTGCAAACTCCTGAAAGCAAATTCTCTGCACAAAATGGTGTCAGCAAGAGCCTTTCCCTTAGGCAAGGAAGCAGGTGTGATGTGTAAGTATTTATGTGATTTTTCCTTTTACGGTCAATTGTTCAACTCGCACAATGGCTGCTCTGCTCTCGCCTTGCTTTCACAGGCGAGCTTCAGCAAGCCCGTGAATCCCGTGGACATCCAGTAAAAGCTGCAACATCAGGTTAAAAAGACTGTTAATAGCCTCTTAACGAGCTCTCAACTTCTATAACTAGCACACTCGCCTCTCCCGAGTGGGCCTCTGGCCCGCTGACTAACGCGCCCGAGTTAAAGGCGGAGGCCGGCGGGTTGAAGTGGGCTTCCCAAGGCGCTGTCAATTTCAGCGCTATTAACTGCCCACCCGCTCGCAAAACCGCACATGCTGCAAAGTAATAATTCAAGCCAAAGGTTCTACAAATTATTTTTTAATTTACCACCACCCTCCCTCTCCCCCACAAATCACCATTTCCTCCTTCAAATGCAGGCCATGTCCTCAGGTCCTACTCCTGCAATGAGTTCTGGGACCGTGATGATTGGCCTCCAACAACCACAACCATCTTCCTGTGCATCAGGCATGACTCCAGCCGCAGGAGCGCTTTGACTTTGACCTTCATTGACCTGAGCTGTGCTTCAAAGTCATTCAAATGCGATAAGGTGCAATGACAACAAAAATAAAGAGACAAGTCTCCCATTTTCAGTGCTCGGTCAAAGTAAGAACAACAACTATGTTCAAGCTGCAGATGTTAATCAGTTTCAACTCAATCAAGCACAAGTCTTGATGGTTTACTAAGAATTAAACTGTCTGTGAGTCAGCCCTTGTAATGCCATTACCCTTTGGCACAATATAATCCGTGGTTTTCTCTCCCTGAAACCACAGCATTCGCAAACCTTTTGAAATAGTTAATACCCTGTCACAAGGATTGATGGGAAGATTTTGAAAGAGGGAGACTTCAAAACAGCGAGCTTCAAACTGCTGGAAATGATTTTCATCACTGCTTTCAAACTTGTCACACTCTCGGCTCCCCCTCGCCATTCACATTCTGTGGTGGAAGGGCCACAGCTCGCGTTTCCTGCCTGACCACCACCAACAAAACTCTAAAACTGGCACAGCATTAGCAGATGTGTGAGTATACTTCCCTGTACATTGTCCCATCAAACACTCCCAGGGCAGGTACAGCACGGGTTAAATACAGAGTAAAGCTCCCTCTACACTGTCCCATCAAACACTCCCAGGGCAGGTACAGCACAGGTTAGATACAGAGTAAAGCTCCCTCTACATTGTCCCATCAAACACTCCCAGGGCAGGTACAGCACGGGTTAGATACAGAGTAAAGCTCCCTCTACACTGTCCCATCAAACACTCCCAGGGCAGGTACAGCACAGGTTAGATACAGAGTAAAGCTCCCTCTACACTGTCCCATCAAACACTCCCAGGGCAGGTACAGCACGGGGTTACATACAGAGTAAAGCTCCCTCTACACTGTCCCATCAAACACTCCCAGGGCAGGTACAGCACGGGGTTAGATAAAGAGTAAAGCTCCCTCTACACTGTCCCATCAAACACTCCCAGGGCAGGTACAGCATGGGGTTAGATACAGAGTAAAGCTCCCTCTACACTGTCCCATCAAACACTACCAGGGCAGGTACAGCAAAGGGTTAGTTAGATACAGAGTAAAGCTCCCACTACACTGTCCCATCAAACACTCCCAGGGCAGGTACAGCATGGGGTTAGATACAGAGTAAAGCTCCCTCTACACTGTCCCATCAAACACTCCCAGGGCAGGTGTAATGTATATACCTTTAAGTGGGGAACTATCTTTTACAGCTCATGTATACTGCAGTACCGACAGTGACCACACCTGTATATAGCCCTGAGTAGTAATCTGTACAGATCAGTTCCATTGTGAGCCACGTTGAGTAAACACCTGTTGTACCGTTCTCCGCAGTCTGTGTCTTATTATACCCGGACACAACATTGGCGACAAGGCAAGTTCGAACCTACCTGCAACTCTGCATCACCTCCTGGGGATTCATTCCTGGAGATCAGTGGATTGGAGGTCAAGGCCAGAGACTCGGGCGTCGACCACGGGCAACCGCCCAGTCATCCAGCAGAGACTCGAGAATTGCGGGGGAGGCTGTCGAGAGCCAGGCTTGGCTTTCCAGTCGAGGTGGTCCAGCGAAACGGGCTGGCAACAGGTAGTGCGCAGACCCTTCCTGGACAGCGGTGGGCTAGAGCCCGACCGGGCGGCACAACAAAGGGCCGAGCAGCGTCGACGAGGGAGAGAGAGAGAGAGAGAGGGCAGAGCGCACAGGGCGCAGCCGGTGTTCAGGGGCCAAGCAGCGTCGGAGAGAGGGAGAGAGAGACGCGCAGAAACCTACGAGGCGCCGCCATTGCCACGAGGACCGCCGAGAACGGCGTTGGCAGCAATGCAGGAGAAGCGCGCGAAACTTACAGGGCGCCGCCATTGCCACGAGAACCGCCGGGAGCGGCGTTGGCAGCAGCGGGGGAGGAAGGAAAGCGCGGGAGACGCCATTTTAAGCCATTGGGAGACGCCATTTTAAACCACACCCAAAATGCCGAAAACTGGCAGTATCACCGCATTTAACAATGAAGTCGAAGATTGGACTACATATGTCGAACGAATAGAGGTGTACTGCAAGGCAAATGAGGTGTCAGATGACAAGAAAGCGTCGGTATTGTTTAATTTAATGGGTGCAAAGACGTATGGTTTATTACGAAATCTAGTAACCCCAACGAAGCCAATGGAAAAGAGTTTTGAAGACAAAGTAACGATACTAAAGGAACATTTAAACCCCACACCGCTGCTGATAGCAGAAAGATTCAAGTTTCACAAACGGAACCAGCATAAGGATGAAAGCAATGCTGATTATTTAACAGAACTGCGCAAACAATCGAAACACTGCCAGTTTGGAGCGGGACTGGCAGATACCTTAAGGGACAAGTTTGTGTGTGGGCTTCAAAGTGAAGGAACCCAGAAATGGCTTTTATCTGAAACGGACCTTACACTGGAAAAGGCTTTCAGCATTGCGGTATCATATGAAGCAGCAGCACGGGGCGCTGCAGAGATACAACAGAGACCGCAAGAATATGGCACAAACGAAATGTCACATGGAACAGAGAAGTGCTATCGCTGCGGCAGAACAACACACAACCAGAATGATTGCTGGTTCAAAGACAAAGTGTGCAGACACTGTGGAAAAGTAGAACACATAGCATGAGTCTGCAGGTCGGGAAAGAAAACCAGCAATAAGAAACCTACCAAAGAAAAGCACAAGAAGGTACATAAGATGACGGAGAATAGTTCAGATGAACAAAAGAGTGATAACGACTCCGAAAGCAGGGAACTGAGTTGTCTGAAACTACATAATGTGATCACAACGGAGGATCACCGAACCATTTGGGTCACTCTCAAGATAGCAGGAGTCCAGGTAAAGATGGAATTGGACACAGGATCAGCCCTAACAGTCATAAACCGACGGGACTACGAGCGGCTATTCACACACATACCCTTGAGAGACACAAAAATTATTTTGAAGACGTACACGGGGCAAAAAGTCTACCCCAAAGGAAAAATAAGGGTGACCGTTATATATAACGGTAAGGAAACACCAAAACTAGACCGGTAGGTATTGCAAGATGGAGGACCACCATTACTGGGACGTGAATGGATCCGGAAAATACAACTGGATTGGCATTCCATACAGGTACTGACTGTGGCTGACAAAAAGGATGATGACGTCACACCTGGGCGACTGTCAAATATCCTAACTGATGCGAAAAAAGTGTTCCAGCAAGGACTCGGAACACTGAAAGGCATGACAGCGACGATTAAAATTGAAGAAAAGGCAAGCCCAAAATTTTTTAAGGCCAGACCTTATGCGATCCACCCAGCCGTCGAAGCAGAGCTGGAGAGTCTGGAACGTTCAGGTGTACTGTCCAAGGTAGACTGGAGCGAGTGGGCTACACCCATCGTCCCTGTGATGAAAAAATCATTGAGCAGCACGCCTGGGGAACCAAGGAAGGTTCGCATCTGTGGGGACTTTAAGGTAACAGTGAACCCGGTCCTTCACACCGTACAATATCCACTTCCGCGAAATGAAGATATTTTCGCCTCGCTATCTGGAGGGAATGCTTCACTAAGATTGATCTGGCCCAGGCGTATCTGCAAATGGAGGTAGAAGAAGCATCAAAAAAATACCTCACAATCAACACCCATAAAGGTCTCTACCAATACAACTGGCTGGTATTCGGGGTAGCATCAGCTCCGGCTATTTGGCAGAGGGCAATGGAACAAGTCTTGCAAGGGATCCCAGGGACCCAGTGTTATTTGGACGACATCTTGGTCACGGGCGAAAATGACAGTGATCACCTTGCCAACCTGGAGCAGGTGCTCACTAGATTGCAGGAATATGGGCTCCGAGCTAACCGCCCCAAATGCGAGTTTTTTAGAAAACAGATCTCGTATTGTGGCCACGTTATCGATAAAGAGGGGTTACATAAGTCCCCAGAGAAGATTGAGGCAGTAGTCAAGGCTCCAGCACCGGAAAATGTGTCACAACTGAGGTTGTTCCTCAGGCTGGTAAACTACTACCATAAGTTCTTGCCAAATTTGTCTACAATACTACACCCACTGAACACCCTACTGCAAACTGGGGTGCCATGGAAGTGGAGTGACGAATGTAGACGAGCTTTCTAGAAGAGCAAAACACTAATCACATCGAAAGAGGTATTGGCCCATTACAACCCAGCATTACCAATTCGGTTGGCATGTGATGCGTCACCCTACGGCATCGGAGCGGTGCTGTCGCACAAATTCTCGGACGGCTCAGAGAGGCCAATAGCCTTTGCGTCACGATCACTAACCTCAGCCGAGCGTAACTACGCCCAGATTGACAGGGAGGCCCTCAGCCTAGTGTGGGGAGTGAAAAAGTTCAATCACTATCTGCACGGGCAGAAATTCACCTTGCTGACTGATCACCAGCCTCTTGTCTCCATTTTTAATCCGAAGAAGGGCGTTCCGGTGATGACTGCGCAATGACTACAAAGATGGTCACTTTTTCTAGGGGCGCACCACTATGAGATTGAATATAAGGGCACGAGACAGCATGGAAATGCTGATGGGCTATCACGCCTGCCACTGCCTACTGCGGAGGAAGCACCAGCAGTGGATCCTATCGAAATATTCCATTCGACTATAGTTGAATACCTACCGGTGACTAAAGCTTGTATCGAAAAGGAAACCCGAAATGACCCTACACTGTCTCGGGCATATGATTTGACGGTGAAGGGATGGCCAGCATATGGCGACTCACTGTTGCCAGCATTCTCGACAAGGAGAGAACAGCTGTCAGTGTGCCGGGGGACCTTGATGTGTGGATCCCGAGTGGTAATTCTACCCAAATTAAGGGATAGAGTGCTCAATGAGCTTCATGAGGGTCATCTGGGAGGGGTAAAAATGAAAAGCCTAGCCAGGGCTTATGTGTGGTGGCCGGGAATCGATAAACAAATCGAGGACCTGACCAAGAGCTGCTCAGGATGCCAGAAAGTCCAAAGTGCACCACCACAGGCCCCTCTACACCCATGGGAGTGGCCCTCATCTCCATGGCAACGGGTGCATATTGATTTTGCTGGTCCATTCATGGACTCAATGTTTTTAATAGCCATGGATGCGCACTCGAAATGGCCTGAGGTCATCAAAATGTCCTCCACCACCACGGAGAAAACTATTGCAGTCCTATGGACCATTTTTGCCAGGAATGGCTTGCCAGAACAGATTTGCTCCGACAACGGACCACAGTTTGTGTCCGAAGCGTTCCGGAGGTTCTTGAAAAAGAATGGGGTAAGGCATTACACATCCGCCCCGTATCATCCAGCCACAAATGGATTGGCTGAGAGGTTCGTAGAAACCTTTAAGAAGGCAATAAAGGCAATGTACAATGACAACATTCCATTGCAGCACAAGGTGGACAATTTCCTGTTCGCCTACCGGAACGCGACACATGCAGTCACCAACCAGGCCCCAGCCATGATGTTCTTTAACCGAAGGTTAAGATCTCGCCTGGATTTGCTCAGACCAAACGTACGAAGAGATGTTGAGAGTAAGCAATTCCAGCACATCCATGAGAAGCCAACAAGGTGCTTCAATGTAGGGCAACCAGTCTTGGCCCGCGGCTACCGAACAGAAAAATGGCAGCCAGGAACGATATGCACACGGCAGGGCCCACTAATGTACACAGTGGACTTTGGGGAGAGCATCATCAGACACCATGCTGACCAGATCCTAGAGTCACAGGAACGAGTCAACCCCATGCCTCGCCCATACGTACCTGGTGATGAACCCGACGTACAGGTCGCATCTACCCCAGAAACAGTAGCATCGGAAGCTGATGAACCAACCGACGACAGGGGGCCAGAATCGCCTCCGCACCAAGAGCAAGACACTCGGGAAAGGCGCTATCCAGAAAGGATCAGGAAGCCTCCCCAAAGACTGAATATATAAATAGACGATTTTCAGCTAATGTTGCATGTTAAAAGTGTTAATTGTAATTAGTTTGATATTTAATTGTTAAATGAGTGTTTTGGTACTGTTAATCTAAAAGGGGAGGAATTGTAATGTATATACCTTTAAGTGGGGAACTACTTTTTACAGCTCATGTATACTGCAGTACCGGCAGTGACCACACCTGTATATAGCCCTGAGTAGTAATCTGTACAGATCAGTTCCACTGTGAGACACGTTGAGTAAACACCTGTTGTACCGTTCTCCGCAGTCTGTGTCTTATTATACCCGGACACAACAGCAGGTACAGCACGGGGTTAGATACAGAGTAAAGCTCCCTCAACACTGTCCCATCAAATACTCCCAGGGCAGGTACAACACGGGTTAGATACAGAGTAAATCTCCCTCTACACTGTCCCATCAAACACTCCCAGGGCAGGTATAGCACGGGGTTAGATACAGAGTAAAGCTTCCTCTACACTGTCCCATCAAACACTCCCAGGGCAGGTACAGCATGGGGTCAGATACGGAGGAAAGCTTCCTCTACACTGTCCCATCAAACACTCCCAGGGCAGGTACAGCACGGGTTAGATACAGAGTAAAGTTTCCTCTACACTGTCCCATCAAACAATCCCAGGGCAGGTACAGCACGGGTTAGATACAGAGTAAAGCTTCCTCTACACTGTCCCATCAAACACTCCCAGGGCAGGTACAGCACGGGTTAGATACAGAGTAAAGCCTCCTCTAAACTGTCCCATCAAACACTCCCAGGGCAGGTACAGCACGGGTTAGATACAGAGTAAACTCCCACTACACTGTCCCATCAAACACTCCCAGCGCAGGTACAGCACGGGTTAGATACAGAGTAAAGCTCCTTCTACATTGTCCCATCAAACACTCCCAGGGCAGGTACAGCACGTGTTAGATACAAAGTAAAGCTCCCTCTACATTGTCCCATCAAACACTCCCAGGGCAGGTACAGCACGGGCTAGATACAGAGTAAAGCTCCCTCTACATTGTCCCATCAAACACTCCCAGGGCAGGTACAGCACGGGTTAGATACAGAGTAAAGCTCCCTCTACACTGCCCCATCAAACACTCCCTGGGCAGGTGCAGCACGGGTTAGATACAGAGTAAAGCTCCCTCTACACTGCCCCATCAAACACTCCCTGGGCAGGTACAGCACGGGTTAGATACAGAGTAAAGCTCCCTCTACACTGCCCCATCAAACACTCCCTGGGCAGGTACAGCACGGGTTAGATACAGAGCAAAGCTCCCTCTACACTGCCCCATCAAACACTCCCTGGGCAGGTACAGCACGGGTTAGATACAGAGTAAAGCTCCCTCGACACTGTCCCATCAAACACTCCCAGGGCAGGTACAGAACGGGTTAGATACAGAGTAAAGCTCCCTCTACACTGTCCCATCAAACACTCCCAGGGCAGGTACAGAACGGGTTAGATACAGAGTAAAGCTCCCACTACACTGTCCCATCAAACACTCCCTGGGCAGGTGCAGCACGGGTTAGATACAGAGTAAAGCTCCCTCTACACTGCCCCATCAAACACTCCCTGGGCAGGTACAGCACGGGTTAGATACAGAGTAAAGCTCCCTCTACACTACCCCATCAAACACTCCCTGGGCAGGTACAGCACGGGTTAGATACAGAGCAAAGCTCCCTCTACACTGCCCCATCAAACACTCCCTGGGCAGGTACAGCACGGGTTAGATACAGAGTAAAGCTCCCTCTACACTGTCCCATCAAACACTCCCAGGGCAGGTACAGCACGGGTTAGATACAGAGTAAAGCTCCCTCTACACTGTCCCATCAAACACTCCCAGGGCAGGTACAGCACGGGTTAGATACAGAGTAAAGCTCCCTCTACACTGTCCCATCAAACACTCCCTGGGCAGGTACAGCACGGGTTAGATACAGAGTAAATCTCCCTCTACACTGTCCCATCAAACACTCCCAGGGCAGGTACAGCACTGGTTAGATACAGAGTAAAGCCCCCTCTACACTGTCCCATCAAACACTCCCAGGGCAGGTACAGAACGCGTTAGATACAGAGTAAAGCTCCCTCTACACTGTCCCATCAAACACTCCCAGGGCAGGTACAGAACGGGTTAGATACAGAGTAAAGCTCCCACTACACTGTCCCATCAAACACTCCCAGGGCAGGTACAGCACAGGTTAGATACAGAGTAAAGCTTCCTCTACACTGTCCCATCAAACACTCCCAGGGCAGGTACAGAACGGGTTAGATACAGAGTAAAGCCCCCTCTACACTGTCCCATCAAACACTCCCAGGGCAGGTACAGAACGCGTTAGATACAGAGTAAAGCTCCCTCTACACTGTCCCATCAAACACTCCCAGGGCAGGTACAGAACGGGTTAGATGCAGAGTAAAGCTCCCACTACACTGTCCCATCAAACACTCCCAGGGCAGGTACAGCACAGGTTAGATACAGAGTAAAGCTTCCTCTACACTGTCCCATCAAACACTCCCAGGGCAGGTACAGAACGGGTTAGATACAGAGTAAAGCTCCCTCTACACTGTCCCATCAAACACTCCCAGGGCAGGTACAGAACGGGTTAGATACAGAGTAAAGCTCCCACTACACTGTCCCATCAAACACTCCCAGGGCAGGTACAGCACAGGTTAGATACAGAGTAAAGCTTCCTCTACACTGTCCCATCAAACACTCCCAGGGCAGGTACAGAACGGGTTAGATACAGAGTAAAGCTCCCTCTACACTGTCCCATCAAACACTCCCAGGGCAGGTACAGCACGGGTTAGATACAGAGTAAAGCTTCCTCTACACTGTCCCATCAAACACTCCCAGGGCAGGTACAGCACGGGTTAGATACAGAGTAAAGCCTCCTCTAAACTGTCCCATCAAACACTCCCAGGGCAGGTACAGCATGGGTTAGATACAGAGTAAACTCCCACTACACTGTCCCATCAAACACTCCCAGTGCAGGTACAGCACGGGTTAGATACAGAGTAAAGCTCCTTCTACATTGTCCCATCAAACACTCCCAGGGCAGGTACAGCACGTGTTAGATACAAAGTAAAGCTCCCTCTACATTGTCCCATCAAACACTCCCAGGGCAGGTACAGCACGGGCTAGATACAGAGTAAAGCTCCCTCTACATTGTCCCATCAAACACTCCCAGGGCAGGTACAGCACGGGTTAGATACAGAGTAAAGCTCCCTCTACACTGCCCCATCAAACACTCCCTGGGCAGGTACAGCACGGGTTAGATACAGAGCAAAGCTCCCTCTAGACTGCCCCATCAAACACTCCCTGGGCAGGTACAGCACGGGTTAGATACAGAGTAAAGCTCCCTCTACACTGTCCCATCAAACACTCCCAGGGCAGGTACAGCACGGGTTAGATACAGAGTAAAGCTCCCTCTACACTGTCCCATCAAACACTCCCAGGGCAGGTACAGCACGGGTTAGATACAGAGTAAAGCTCCCTCTACACTGTCCCATCAAACACTCCCTGGGCAGGTACAGCACGGGTTAGATACAGAGTAAATCTCCCTCTGCACTGTCCCATCAAACACTCCCAGGGCAGGTACAGCACTGGTTAGATACAGAGTAAAGCCCCCTCTACACTGTCCCATCAAACACTCCCAGGGCAGGTACAGAACGGGTTAGATACAGAGTGAAGCTCCCTCTACACTGTCCCATCAAACACTCCCAGGGCAGGTACAGAACGGGTTAGATACAGAGTAAAGCTCCCACTACACTGTCCCATCAAACACTCCCAGGGCAGGTACAGCACAGGTTAGATACAGAGTAAAGCTTCCTCTACACTGTCCCATCAAACACTCCCAGGGCATGTACAGAACGGGTTAGATACAGAGTAAAGCTCCCTCTACACTGTCCCATCAAACACTCCCAGGGCAGGTACAGCACGGGTTAGATACAGAGTAAAGCTCCCTCTACACTGTCCCATCAAACACTCCCAGGGCAGGTACAGCACGGGTTAGATACAGAGTAAAGCTCCCTCTACACTGTCCCATCAAACACTCCCAGGGCAGGTACAGCACGGGGTTAGATACAGAGTAAAGCTCCCTCTACACTGTCCCATCAAACACTCCCAGGGCAAGTACAGCACGGGTTAGACACAGAGTAAAGCTCCCTGACATCTGAGCTGGAATTCCACTCTAGAGACTTGAGTGTGTAATCCAGGCTGACACTCCCAGTGCCAGTGCTGAGGGAGGTGCGGTCTTTTGGATGAGATGTTAAACCGCGGCCCCATCTGCCCTATTCGAAGATGAACAGGGGGTTCCTGGGCCTATATTTATCCCTTAACCAACATCAGTACAACAAATTGGGGGAAAAATTCAGTTGTTTGCGCCTCCCGTTAGCGCCTTAAGAGGGCGTCAAGTGGGGCGCAAAGCAACTAGCTCCCGGGCGCAGTCATGTTTGCGTCGCTCGGGAAATTAACTAGACATTTTGCGGCGGCGCTAAACACTGAAGGAGTTTTGGGTACTGAGCAGCACTTTGCAGGTTCATTTTGATTTGCCCTTCCTTGTATTGATTTAGAAGAGACTATGGGGGCTGCACTCTGAGCTCTTTCCCTGGGCCTCTCCATTGTTCTTTCCAGCAGATTTGATGTACAGGTCTCTCCAGGCCGAGATTCAAGGCTGCAATGAGCAGGATGTGGATAGAGAGCAAGATCAACCCTCGCCTTTAAGATAAAAACAGAAAATGCAAGAGAAACTCAGCAGGTCAAGCAGCATCTGTGAAGAGAGAAACAAAGTTAACGTTTCAGGTCAATGACCATTCGTCAGAACTCCCCTTTAAGAACTGGCCGGCGCCAGTGTGTCTGTGTTCCATTGCTGACTGAAATCACATGAGCTTCGCCAGCGCTGTGAGGTAGCGCCTCGCTCCTCGGCCTTTGCGCCTTAAGACAGGTGTGAAGCGCCTGATTTAGCGCTCCAATCATCTCCAGGGGCGATAAAAGCCAAGTTTGCTGTCGGAGGCGATAATTAGCGCCAGGCGCTAAACTTTGCGTTCCGCCAATAATAGCGCTATATAATTGCATGTTCTTTGTTTTTTACCTTAATTGTGAGAAGTTGCAGTCCCTTTTTCGCTTTTTAAGGGGCCACTCCAACTCTCCTGATCTTTGCTACCTGGGGAGGACACCCTACTAGGGCCAGAACTTCGGGTCCCCACGGGTGAGTACGCGCTGGGTACACACGCGTAGGCCCAACAAAAGTGCCGGTTTCGTGCATGCACTGCGCCTGCACGGGAAACCGGATCTTCTGTTCCCTTAAAGGAAGGGGTTCACAGGTCGAACGTGTGCGCCGGAGAGGCAGCGTGTACGCATCGAACTTCCGTTCTTTTTACAGGTTTCTCCGGGAGGGTAAGTCTCCAGGAGCTACGCTTCTAAAAAGCAGTCGCAAGACCCGCCTTTAACAAGGTAAGTGGTGAATTAAGTAAAATTAAAACATTTTTTCCACAGGTTTATTATTTTTAAATACTTTAAAGAAAGGTAAGTTTATTTTAGCCCCGTTAGAAACAGTAATTAATTTTTTCAAATATTTAAATTATTATTTAAAATAATTTTACGTAATTTATAGTTATTTTAAAAATTTGATTTTTTAAAAAATGTATTTGAAGTTTTAGTTATGTTTTGGGGCTGAATTGTATTCGTAGATTTGACAGGTCTCCCTGCTACAATTGGCTCTCCACGGCCCACGTGATCCCAGGGGACGCTTCGAACTAACTGCGCCCCTGGGATACGCAAGCACTGCACGCCGGCAGTTGGAGGAGGCCCAGGATCGGAATTCCACGTGGGCCCACAGCACAACGGCCGGCGCGCCAGGTAAGTGCAGGTTGGAGGCTTACACCCGCGGGAAGCCCCCGACCCGAATTTCTGGGCCAGGCTGAACCCGACTGCTCGCAACCTGGTCATACTATTTGACCCTGAGCTGAGCTTCCATCTCAAATCAAAATCAAATCAAATCAACTTTTATTGTCATTGTTAGTGCACAAGTGCAGTACAACGAAATGTAGGCTTGCGGCTCCCGAGAGTGTACAATTTGGATTAGGACACTTAAACATTTCAACATACATTTGTACATATATATTAGCATAAATATGACCATAATAAAGTGCATCGGCAGATGTGCAGGCTTTAGTGTTTATTTGTGGAGTTCAGTAGGATGACAGCCCTGGGAAAGAAGCTGTTCCTAAATCTGGTCGTACGGGTGCGAATGCATCTGTAGCGTCTTCCAGGTGGTAGGAGGGCGAACAGACTGTGGCTGGGGTGGGTAGGGTCTTTGATGATGGACCGTGCCCTCCGTAGGCAGCGTTTCTGATATATATGCTGTATGGTCGGTAGCCGGTTGCCGGTAATGCGTTGGGCAGTTTTGACTACCCGCTGCAGGGCTTTCCGGTCATGGGAGCTACAGCTGCCGTACCATACCGCGATACAGTTTGTCAGGATACTCTCTATAGTGCAGTGGTAGAAGTTAGAGAGGATCAGGGGTGACAGATTACATCCCTTCAGCCTCCTCAAGAAATATAGGCGCTGCTGGGCCTTCTTCACCAGAGAGGAGGTGTTGAGGGACCAGGAGAGGTCTTCCGTGATGTGGACTCCGAGGAACTTAAAGCTGGCCACCCTTTCCACCTCCGCCCCATTGATGTGGATGGGGGTGTGACTTCCGCCTTTGGACTTCCTGAAGTCCACGATTATCTCCTTTGTTTTCTTGGTGTTAAGGGCCAGGTTGTTGTCGGCGCACCACTTCACGAGATGCTGGACCTCCTCCCTGTAGGCTGACTCATCGTTGTTGGTGATCTGGCCTACTACCGTGGTGTCATCTGCAAACTTGATGATGGTGTTGGAACCATTAACAGCCACACAGTCGTGGGTGAAGAGGGAGTAGAGGAGGGGGCTCAGCACACATCCTTGTGGGGCCCCTGTGTTCAGGGTCAGGGGGGGGGAGGTGTGGTTACCTAATTTGACAGACTGGGGTCTGTTTGTTAGGAAGTCCAGGGTCCAGTTGCAGAGGGAAGTGTTCAGGCCAAGAGTTTGGAGTTTGGTGGCCAGCTTGTTGGGGACGATAGTGTTGAATGCTGAGCTGTAGTCTATGAACAGCATTCTGATGTAGGTCTCTTTACCATCTAAGTGATTCAGTGCCGAGTGTAGAGCAGTTGTGATTGCGTCCTCCGTTGATCTGTTTGCCCGATAGGCAAACTGGTGTTGGTCAAGGGAGGCAGGAACACTGGCTTTGTTGTGGGCTAAGACCAGTCTCTCGAAACACTTCATTATGATGAGTGTGAGTGCGACAGGTCGATAGTCGTTCAGACACGTCACAGCCGCTTGTTTAGGCACAGGAATGATGGTGGCGGTCTTGAAGCATGTAGGGACTACTGCCTGGGCCAATGACAGGTTGAAGATGGCGGTGAAGACATCAGCCAGCTGATCAGCACATTCCTTGAGTACCCGTCCAGGGATGCTATCCGGTCCAGTAGCCTTTCGTGTGTTCACTCTGCGTAGAGCGCCCCTTACGTCGGAGGTCGACAGAGTGAGCACCTGGTCTTCCGGGGGTGGCAAGGCTTTGGTAGCCGGCTCCTTGTTGTCCCTGTTGAAGCGAGCGTAGAAGTTGTTAAGCTCCTCCGGAAGGGAGGCGTCGCTGACCGGGGGACTGGTGTTTTTGCCCTTGTAGTCAGTGATGGACTGGATGCCATGCCACATGCGCCGGGGGTCCGAGTTGTTGCGGAAGTGATCCTCTATCCGCAGTGTCTGTTTCCATTTGGCAGTCCTGATACCCTTTTTTAGGTTGGTCCTAGCTGCTCTGTAAGCCGCCGCGTCGCCAGATTTAAATGCTGCGTCGCGTGCTTTCAACAGTGAGCGGACCTCTCCGTTCATCCAGGGTTTCTGGTTGGGGTATGACCTGATATTTTTGTGGGTCGTGACGACCTCGACGCAGCTGTTGATGTAGAATAGCACTGTGGATGCGTATTCCTCGATGTCATTGTGGGGAAACATGCCCCAATCGGTGCGTTCGAAGCAATCCTGAAGCTCCGATACTGCCCCCTCTGGCCCATCACCTCTCCATCACCAAGACTGCCTATTTCCTCCTCCGTAACACCGCCCGTCTCCACCCCTGCCTCAGCTCATCTGCTGCTGAAACACTCTTCCATCCCTTTATTACCTTCAGACTTGACGATTCCAACACACTCCTGGCTGGACTCCCACATTCCACCCTACGTAAACTTGAGCTCATTGAAAACTTTGTTGCCCGTGTCCTAACTCGAACCAGTTCCCTTCACCCATCAGTCCTGTGCTCACTGACCTACGTTGGCTCCCAGTCCTGCAACGCCCTGATTTTAAAATTCTCATCCTTGTTTTCAAATCCCCCCATGGCCTCGCCCCTCCCTCTCTCTGTAACCTCCTCCAGCCCTACACCCCCCCCGAGATCTCTGCGCTCCTCCAATTCTGGCCTCTTGAGCATCCCCGATTTTAATCGTTCCACCATTGGTGGCCGTGCCTTCAGCTGCCTGGGCCCTAAGCTCTGGAATTCCCTGCCTAAACCTCTCTGCCTTTCTCTCCTCCTTTACGACCCTCCTTAAAACCTACCTCTTTGACCAAGCTTTTGGTCACCTGCCCTAATATCTCGTTATCTGGCTCGGTGTCAAATTTTGTCTGATAACGCTCCTGTGAAGCACCTTGGGATGTTTTACTACATTGAAGGTGCTATATAAATGCAAGTTGTTGTTGTTGGAGGATCTCCTCGTGAATCTGTGTCCCGGGAATCGAAAAAGTCATGATTGACAGGACACGTAGGATCTGTGGGAGGAGGTGCGTCACTCTGCCTGATTGTGTTTCGAGACTTTGTAAGCACCCGGGTGCTCCTGGAGAGGGGTTCATACGGGGTCCTCTGATAAGCTCAAAGCCACCTGCAGCCGAAGAGCGCAAAATTTGGTTCTACGCTTCTCTTCGTTGGACTGGGCCATTTGTGAAAATATTAGAAGTTCCCTTCTCTCTCTCTCTCTCTGTCTCTCAATTCAATTCAATTCAATTCAAATCGCTTTATTGGCATGACAAGGTACATCTTATGTTGCCAAAGCATCAAAAAACATTTATGATTGAACACATAAACGCAGATCTATCCATACAGTGTATAAACAGATATATCCCTGAGTGTATAAATATACATTCATATAATTTGTATATACTCTTTTCTTAGATTTAATGGTTGTCCCTCTGTTTATGGCAAGCTGTAACATAGTGTGCCACTAAGGTTACACAATTTCTCTGTTCCCCTAGTAGGTATGGGAGTTTTTGGTCGTCATTCAAATTTCTCAATTCAGGGCATATTTTTGTGAATTTTGGGTAGAAATTCTCCCTGATGCCCTGATATTTTCCACAAGTTGTGAGGAAGTGCATCTCTGTCTCCACCACTCCCTGACTGCAGTGAGAGCATATCCTGTCCTCTCTTGGCAGCCGGGTCTGCCTGTGTCTGCCTTTTTCAATGGCCAGGCTATGTTCACTAAGTCTGTACATTGTCAAGGTTTTTCTCAGTTTGCTATCCTTTACCATGGTCAGGTATTCAGCCATGTTGTATTGTCTGTTTAGGGCCAAGTAGCAATTGAGTTTGTTTTGGGTTTTTGTTGTTTCTGCCCAATATGACAGATATTTTTCCTTTTGCTTAGTGACAATTGTGTTGGGTCGAATTCTCTGTGCTACGATGTCACTGTCCTGGGGCTGGTTATTGTTAGTCGTGTTAGTAGTTATTTCACTGAGTCCCAGGACTAGTTGACTGAGGGTATTCTTCTTTATGGTCCTCTCTTGGCATTTCAGTGCTTCGCAATGATAGCAGTGGGGTTTGCTCATTTTTAGGTGTTTCCAAAATTTGGTGGCTCTTTTTTGGATAGTAATTATTAATGGATATTGGCCTAGTTCTGCCCTGCATGCATTGTTTATGGTTTTCCTTTGAGTCCGGAGGATACTTTTACAGAATTCTGCATGTAGGATCTCAATTGGGTGTTTGTCCCATTTTGCAAATTCTTGTTGTGTTAGCGGTCCCTACACCTCACTGCCATAGAGTGCAATTGGTTCAATTACTGATTTAAAAATTTTGAGCCAAATGCTAATTGGGATTTCTATTTGGATTGACTTTTTAATGGCATAGAAAACCCTTCTTGCTTTCTCTTTCAGTTCATTCACAGCCAGATGAAAATTTCCCGTAGAACTGATCTTTAAGCCCAAGTATGTGTAGTTAGTGGTTTGTTCAATTTTAGTTGTTCCTAGTGTGAAATTTATTCTGGGTCCCTGATGTCTGGATCTTTGCTGGAACACAAGAACTTTGGT